>NW_024424564.1:28103423-28205724 GCF_017311325.1 Ursus maritimus | reverse complement strand
CAATAAATGGTGCTGGGAAAACTGGACAGCTATATGCAAAAGAATGAAACTTCACCACTCTCTCACACCATACACAAAGATAAACTCCAAATGGATGAAAGACCTCGATGTGAGACAGGAATCCATCAAAATCATAGAGGAGAACATAGGCAGCAACCTCTTCGACATCACCAACAGCAACTTTTTTCATGACACATCTCCAAAGGCAAGAGAAACAAAAGAAAAAATGAACTTGTGGGACTTCATCAAGATAAAAAGCTTCTTCACAGCCAAGGAACAGTCAAAAAAACTAAGAGGCAGCCCACGGAATGGGAGAAGATATTTGCAAATGATGCTGCAGATAAAAGACTGGTATCCAAGATCTACAAAAAACTTCTCAGACTCAAAACACAAGAAACAAATAATCAAATCAAAAAATGGGCAGAAGATATGAGCAGACACTTTTCCAATGAAGACATACAATGGCTAACAGACACATGAAAAAATGTTCAAAATCATTAGCCATCAGGGAAATTCAAATCAAAACCACACTGAGATACCACCTTATGCCAGTAAGAATGGCAAAAATTGACATGGCAAGAAACAACAATTGCTGGAGAGGATGTGGAGAAAGGGGAATCCCTCTTAAACTGTTGGTGGGAATGCAAGTTGGTACAGCCACTGTGGAAAACAGTGTGGAGGTCCCTTAAAAAGTTAAAAATTGAGCTACCCTTTGATCCAGCAATTGCACTACTGGGTATTTACCCCAAAGATACAGACGTAGTAAAGAGAAGGGCCATATGCACCCCAATGTTCATAGCAGCAATGTCCACAATAGCTAAATCGTGGAAGGAGCCGAGATGCCCTTCAACAGATGACTGGATTAAGAAGTTGTGGTCCATATATACAATGGAATATTACTCAGCTATCAGAAAGAACGAGTTCTCAATATTTGCTGCAACATGGACGGCACTGGAGGAGATAATGCTAAGTGAAATAAGTCAAGCAGAGAAAGACAACTATCATATGATTTCTCTCATCTATGGAACATAAGAACTAGGATGATCAGTAGGGGAAGAAAGGGATAAAGAAAGGGGAGGTAATCAGAAGGGGGAATGAAACATGAGAGACTATGGACCATAGAAACAAACTGAGGGCCTTAGAGGGGAGGGGGGTGGGGGAATGGGATAAGCTGGTGATGTGTAGTAAGGAGGGCACGTATTGCATGGTGCACTGGGTGTTATACGCAACTAATGAATCATCGAGCCTTACATCGGAAACCGGGGATGTACTGTATGGTGACTAACATAATATAATAAAAAATCATTAAAAAAAAAAAGCAGATGTGGTCCATATATACAATGGAATATTACTCAGACATCAGAAAGAACGATTACCCAACATTTGCAGCAACATGGACGGACTGGAGGAGATTATGCTAAGTGAAATAAGTCAAGCAGAGAAAGACAATTATCAGATGGTTTCACTCATTTATGGAAAAGATATAGCAGGAAGATCCGTAGGAGAAGGAAGGGAAGAATGAAAGGGGGGGTAAACAGAAGGGGGAATGAACCATGAGAGACTATGGACTCTGGGAAACAAACTGAGGGCCTTAGAGGGGAGGGAGGTGGGGGATTGGGATAGTCCAGTGATGGGTATTAAGGAGGGCATGTATTGCATGGTGCACTGGGTGTTATACGCAAATAATGAATCATGGAACACTACATCAAAAACTAAGGATATACTGTATGGTGACTAACATAACATAATAAAAAATTATTAAAAAAAGAGGAAAAAAAGAAAGAAAAGACTAGTCATATACAGAAGAAAAAAACCTTTTTCTTGCTTTGGTTTGTTTATGGCCAGAGGAAGAAAATATAGAAAACTGAGAATATCTGTGGCAACACTGGCAATCACATGAGCAACAACCCTGAGCAACAAAGTTCAGGGAAAATGGGCACTGGAACAGAAAGATGCTGGAATTGCAAGAAGAAGATCTGTGTGTCAGAATTCTGCCCATCCAAGCACTCCTAGAAATTTCGGCTCTCTAAGAAATTGCTCAGGAAATCTGCAAAAAGGAAATAAAAACTTGGACTTCCTGTAAGTCAAGAGAGTATTTTTTTTAAAAGATTTTATTTATTTATTTGACAGAGATAGAGACAGCCAGTGAGAGAGGGAACACAAGCAGGGGGAGTGGGAGAGGAAGAAGCAGGCTCACAGCGGAGGAGCCTGATGTGGGGCTCAATCCCAAACGCTGGGATCACGCCCTGAGCCGAAGGCAGACGCTTAACCGCTGTGCCACCCAGGCACCCCATGTAAGTCAAGAGAGTATTAATTTAGAGATTTGAGGCTTGGGGTGTTGCTACAGATAAAGGAGTCATCAGGAAACATATGGGTGACCTACAAAATTCTACAGCTTTCCTAGATGGGATTTGATAATATAATGGTCCCCTTTAGGGACCAAAGAGTTTTTATCCCTTTGCCTTCTTTAACTCCCATGGCTCTTACCAACTGGCAAATTTTTCTCAGAGACTATTTAGCCATGTCTGGAGACATTTTTGATTGTCACAATTCAAGGTGGGTGCTACTGGCATCTACTGGGTAGAGGCCAGTGCTATTCTATACACTATGTTATTTGATACGCTATGCTAAACATCCCAGAATACAGAGAACAGCCCCTCACACAAAGAATTATCCATCCCCAAATGTCAATTGTACCAGGTCAAGAGGCCCTGGTTTAAGACACATCCCCATTATCCCAACCTCCTGAGTATGAGCCTAGTATTTGCACCAGTATGCCACTTTGAAGGGATGTTATGGAAGTCTCAAGCATGAAAAAGACCTTGTGATTATTTCATTTTTTCCTATATACATTTATATACACCTCTTCTCACCAACATGTCTTCCTGCTTTAGAGTATATTTGTATCACTCTCCTGTGTTAATCCATGACAGATACATATTATCTTTAAAAATACGGCCATCCATCAATTCTAAAAAAACAAAAACAAAAATCTCATCTGAAAAACAAATTGGTTGCAATTATAGCTTCATCTGGTCCCTTGGCATATATCTGTAATGCTGATTTAGTACTTCTGATAAATGTTTCCCCAAATGCATCTCTTTAGCAGCATTAGAAATAATAGCTGAAAGAAATGAGTCTTTCCAGTTGCAGTAACTATAGTCAGAGAGTATATTAACTCAAATTTATTCTTAGGATATTTGTAATGTCCAAACATTTGATTTGTATATTTCTCTGATAGGTGTCATGATGAAAAGTAGTAACACAAATAGGTTAACATAAATAAATTGTTGGTTTTAGGGTTTTGTGTGTGCATGTTTTCTCTGGTTTTTCTGAAGCTGCAATTAATGAAGAGAAGTAATTAAACAGCTGTTAAAAGAGAAGCTGCCTGAGATAGTTGGTATATTTATCCAATGCTATAGAACCATTGCCCCACTGCAGAACTTTATCTATACATAGCTATTTGGGTTTAGGCTTTAGGAAAAGAGCATGTTTTAATAACTCAATTACTTTTTTGTAAAGAGCAGAAGCATCAGAGTTTAATCTTAAGAGAGAAAAGAAAAAAAACCTGGAGGGAGATCAAGAGAATGACCTTGAAGTGTTTTTGTTCATGCATCAAGTCTCCATTCATGCATAAGTATGCCAAGGGAGTAATCAAGGTAGCTGTTTCTGTCTTCCCTGACTGCTGGGTGTTATTACCCAAATCAAGTACATTAAACAAATTGTGGAGAAGATAGGAAAGGAAATGAGCCTTTAAACAGATTTTTAAAGATATTTTTAACTTGGCAGTCTAATAGGGAATCATTTTTCTTTTGAAGAACAATAGATGGTCAGTATCAGTTATTTGTCAGAATCAAGTTATAAAAACATCTTATGATAGATAGGTACTTGATTTTGAAAACAATTTTGCTTTTAAAAAATAAAAATCATTCTACAGTAAAAACTGTTTATACCACAGATAAGACTGCTCTATGCACATACCATATGATGTCAATGCATTCCAAGGATTACTGGAATTTAGGGCAGAAACGCTAAAGTTTTTGAGTGGGTAATAAGAAACTCTTGGCTTAAGGGCAAAGAATTAAATAAACGAGAAGAATAACTCATGAGTTTGGCAAAATAAATGCCTTATTCTTAGCTAGATACTTAGAAATTATTTGGCATTCTATCAAGTTAATTATTCTGTTTACAGGAAGTTGATGCTTTAAGTACAAGGATTTTTTTTTTCCTTCTTAATAAAATACAAACTAAGAAAATGATCCTTCTTTTCTGCTACACTTGAATGATTGGAGTAAGGCAATGTGAATACCCATTGAAAAAGAATCTCACTTTAATTCTCTGAGAATAAACAAAAATGGTGCCATTGGTTCTACCAAAGTTTCTCATGATGACTTGAAATTTCAATGTGTATCAGAAAACTTGACTGTGGCCTAGGATTCTGGCTAACATTCAGTTTCTTTCCTGCTATTATGAAATCTCATGACAGAGTACAAACTAAAAGGAGTTTTAAATTTGTTCCCACTTTGCAATTATAAGACCATTAATTAATAGCTGATCTTGTAACCACTCATTGCCATTCATTGCTTTTCTCGATCATGGACTACTCAAAAACAATGTCAACACATACATACAAATATGAAGTAACTTGTTTGTAACAGCAAGAATAATTTCTACATATCAAAATCCTGTTTCTATTTTCAAGAAACCTATAAAAATATTGCTGACTATGCAGAATAAATGAATTGTTAATAGTAATTTCATCTTATTACCGTGTAGTCTTCACAAAATTTTCAGAAAGTGATTATTCACATTTACAATCTTTGCTTTAAGCAAGCTGAATAGGGGGCTATTTGTGGATGAGGAAACTGAGGTTCAGAGCTGCTGCATGAGAAGCTTAAGGCCACAGAGCTAGCAAGTAATATAGCCAATAATAAAATCAATGTCTTTGTACTAAATGAAGCAATCTGTCTCCCAAATGAAACAGCCAGTATTGTTAGAAGAGGATAATATCATCTAGATCTTCTACAATTTTATATCCACAATTCTAATTTAATGAGTCTAATAAAAAGTTACCTATCATGATAAAAAAAAAAGAGTACTAATATATAAGAAATAAAGAAAACCACAGGAAAAGAAAGAGACCAAGAGATAACTTAGTTTTTAAAACTACTGTAACAGTGGCGCATCGGTGGCTCAGTCAGTTGAGCATCCAACTCTTGATTTCAGCTCAGGTCATAGTCTTGGGATCATGAGATTGAGCTCCTGCATAGGGCTCTGTGCTCAGTGGGGTGTCTGCTTGAAATTCTCTCTCCTTCGTCCTCCAACCCTCCTTCCTACCCCCCCCACCCCATACACTCTGTCTCTAAATAAATAAAATCCTAAAAAAATAAATAAAATTACTGAAACATAGTCAATGAAATAGAGAAACATTAAGAATTTCAACAGAAAATTGGAAACCATTTTTAAAAAAATAAGGTCAACTCTAGAACTCTGGTAATATATTAACTGTGAGTCAATTGTAGCTATTTAAACTTAGATTAATTAAAGTTAAATAAAATTTAAAAGTCAATTCTTTTATAAGACAAAAAAAGAAAAGAAAAGTTAATTCCTTTGTTACACTACACATACATTTCAGGAGCTCAATAGCTACATATGGTGGAAGGCTGCCATAATAAACAGTACAGTCTATAGAGTATTTTCATCATCCCAGAAAGTTCTCCTGAGCAGCACTGTTCTGGAAATAGAAATTACAATAACTGAAATTATTAAGAAATCAAACTAAATAAAGCAAAACAGCAGATTAGTAATCTGGAGAAGGAATTAGAAAACATCCAAATTTTGGGCGCCTGGGTGGCACAGCAGTTGGGTGTCTGCCTTCGGCTCAGGGCGTGATCCCGGCGATCTGGGATCGAGCCCCACATCAGGCTCCTCCGCTGTGAGCCTGCTTCTTCCTCTCCCACTCCCCCTGTTTGTGTTCCCTCTCTCACTGGCTGTCTCTGTCTCTGTCAAATAAATAAATAAAAAATCTTTAGAAAACATCCAAATTTTAATAGAGTGGGAAGCTTGATAGATCCTCTGCCCTATAAAATAACTATTTAACTGGAGAGAAATATTAAAAGAAAACACACACACACAAATGTAGTCTCTGGATATTGTCCTAATAGCACACAAAAAGTAAAGAAACATTCACTCACGGAAATCTACTGAATCTCAGTAAGAACAGTGAAAGTCTATGGCATTTAAGCCATTACTTGCTCCCTTTCCCCGTAACTTGTACCAGCTCAGATTTATGGAAACGTTACTCTTGGCACATGGAACTAAGAAGTCCAGGGTGTTCCCTCTCTGTCTAGCTCTAGGTCTAAGGCCATAGCTTCCCTGGTGTTTCTCAGGCCTCCTAACTCCAAAACTTTATTCGAGGTGGGAACAGCTAAGAAAACTAAAACTCTCTTTCCCCACCTACCTAGCCCCTATCTGTAGAAAAGAAGCTCTACTTCAGGCAAAATAAATAAATAAATAAATAAATAAATAAATAAATAAATAAATCCAGGAAAATTGGGGCCCTGACCATACCCACACCAGCTCACCTGTAGGATAAAGGTTCCATGACCAAAGGGAATGTCAGGAAGACAGGAGCTAACCACCCTTCTAATATTCCTTTGTACAAATAAAGTGTCATTCTGAGACAGGTTGGCCTCTGTTCCCACACCCAGCCACTGTGCAAAGGCACTGAGCTTCTATCCAGTGGAAGAGAAAGGCTACACGGGGAATGGCTTTATTTAGAAGAGAGCATGGAGAACTTCATGCCTAAGGGTCATGCCCAAGGATGTGCCCTCTCAAGAGCTATCAAAGAGGAAACATCCAAGCTACCAGCCCCTAAATGAACATATGGAAAAAACTGTAAACTCCCTGAGTTGCAACAGTCTCCAGGCCAGGCATAAAAATTCAATGGTAAAGAATACAAATCTAATTGACTAAGATGACTAAAGTACAGCCTTTGATTTAAATCATAATGATTTATGCTGACATAGTGATAGTAGTTGCTAAAAGATAAAAACAAGCCAAAAAAAAAAAAAAAGAAAAAAATATATAAGCAAAGATAGCAGAAGGTGTGTACTACAGAGGGAAACAGACTGCACAGAATTCATTCACTCAACTCATTAAACACATAAACAAATGACAAAGCAAAAACAACAATAACATTAGTCCCAAAGGGAACAATAACTAGTGTTACAATGTATTATCTAAAATGTCCACTTTGCAACAAAAAATTACAAAACAAAGACAGAGAAAGTGCAACCCATATAAAGTTTCTAAAAAACAAGCTTACAATAAAACTGCCTTTGAGGGGCAGAACTAGTAGATTAAACAAAGACTTCATTAACAACTGTAACTATGCTCAAAGAACTAAATGGAACAATGTCTAAATAATTAAGCATTTATTTATGTATTCTTAATTAGTGCAAAAGATAACTGTGTAAAGTAAAAATAACAACCAGGCATTGGGGGATTAATAACATGGATAAATAAAATGAATGACCATAATGTCATACATGATGGCAGGAAAGAATTAGTAATACACTATTATAAGATATTTGCATTAAATATGAAACAGTATAGTGTTATTTGAAGGCATATATTATTTGCAAATAATTGCAAATATATTACAAACTCTTGGGAAACCACTAAATATTTTAAAAGAAGCATAATTAATACATTAAGAGAGAAGATAGAACTTAATCATATAAAATGCTTAATTAAAATCTGAAAAGAAAGAAAAAGGAGTGGGGAGAGAAGGAAAAGCAAAGAAATAAATAACGAATATAAGAATAATAACTTTGATCAAAAGAAAGCTGGAATAGTTATATTAATTTCATAAAGCTGATTTCAGGACAGGAAAATTTCCAAGGATTAAAAAAACGTATTATACGGGGAAGAGTCCAAGATGGCAGAGGAGTAGGAGACCTTAGTTTTGTGTGATCCCAAGAATTCAGGTAGATAGCTATCAAATAATTGTGAACACCTGCAAACTCAACAGGAGATCTAAGAAAAGAATTACTGCAATTCTACAAACAGAAAAGCGATCACTTTCTGTAAGAATGACAAGACGGAAAAACTCACCTCAAAAAAGAGAACAAGAGGCAGTACTCACTGCCAGGGACCTAATCAGTATGGATGTAAGTAAGATGTCAGAACTACAGATCAGAATAACAATTATAAAGATACTAGCTAGACTTCAAAAAAAGCATAGAAGACACTAGAGAATCCCTTTCTGGAGAAAGAAAAGCACTATAACCAAGTCAAAAAGGCTATTAATGAGATGCAATCGAAAATGAAGGCTCTAATGGCTAAGATAAATGAAGCAGAAGAGAGAATTAGTAATATAAAAAAACAAAATGATGGAGAATAAAGAAACTGAGAAAAAAGAGAGATAAACAACTACTAGATCGTGAGGAGAGAATTTGAGAGATTAGTGATACCTTAAACAAAACAATATTAAAATAATTGGGATCCTAGAAGAAGAGGAAAGAGAGGGGGGGCAGAAGGTATATTAGAGCAAATTATAGCCAATAATTTCCCTAATCTGGGGAAGGAAACAGGAATTCAAGACCAGGAGGTACAGAGAACACCCCATAAAATCAATAAGAATAGGTCAACATATCGACATATAATAGTGAAGCTTAATCTCAGAGACAGAAAAAAATCCTGAAAGCAGCTCAGGACAGGAGGTTCATAACCTAGAAGGGTGGAAACCTTAGACAGCAGACCTATCCACAGAGACCTGGCAGGCCAGAAAAGACTGGCATAATATAGTCAAGGTGCTAAATGAGAAAAATATGTGGCAAAGAATACTTTATGCAGCAGGGCCATCATTCAAAATAGGAGAGATAAAAAGCTTCCAGGACAAACAGAAACTAAAACAATTTGTGATCACTAAACCAGCCCTGCAAGAAATATTACAGGGGATCCTTGAAGTAAAGAGAGAGCCCAAAAGCAACATAGACCAGAAAGGAACAGAGACAATATACAGAAATAGTGACTTCACAGGTAACACAATGACACTAAATTCATATCTTGAAGTAATTAATGGGCTAAATGCCCCAGTCAGAAGACGCAGGGTAGCAGATTGGAAGAAAAGAAAAAAGACCCATCAATATGCTGTCTGCAGGAGACTCATTTTAGACCCAAAGACACTTCCAGATTGAAAGTGAGGGGGTGGAAAACCATTTATCATGCTAAAGGACATCAAAAGAAAGCTGGGATGGCAATCCTTATACCAGACAAATCAGATTTTAAACCGAAGACTATAATAAGAGATGAGGAAGGACACTGTATCATACTTAAAGGGTCTATCCAACAAGAAGATCTAACAATTGTAAATGTTTATGCCCCTAACATGGGAGCAGACAATTATATAAACCAATTAATAACAAAATCAAAGAAACACATTGATAATAATAGAGTAATAGTAGGGGACTTTTAACACCCTACTCGCTGCAATGGACAGATCACCCAAGCAGAAGATCAGCAAAGAAACAAGGGCTTTGAATAACACACTGGACCAGATGGACTTCACAGATATATTCAGAGCATTCCATCCTAAAGCAATAGAATACACATTCTTCTCAAGTGCACATGGAACATTCTCTAGAATAGATCACATTCTGGGTCACAAATCAGGTCTCAACCGGTACCAAAAGATTGGGATCATTCCCTGCATATTTTCAGACCACAGTGCTTTGAAACCGAACTCAATCACAAAAGGAAAATTGGAAAGAACTCAAATACATGGAGGTTAAAGAGCATCCTACTAAAGAATGAATGGGTCAATCAGGAAATTAAAAAAGAATTTAAAAAATTCATGGAAACAAATGAAAATGAAAACACAAATGTTCAAAACCTTTGGGATGCAGCAAAGGCAGTCCTAAGAGGGAAGTCTGTAGCAATATAAGCCTTTCTCAAGAAACAAAAAGGTCTCAAATACACAACCTAACCTTACACCTAAAGCAACTGGAGAAAGAAAAGCAAATAAAGCTTAAACCCAGCAGGAGAAGGGAATTAAGAAAGATTAGAGCAGAAATCAATGAAATAGAAACCAAAAGAACAGTAGAACAGATCAATGAAACTAGAAGCTGGTTCTTTGAAAGAATTACTAAGATCAATAAACCCTTGGCCAGACTTATCAAAAAGAAAAGAGAAAGCACCCAAATTAATAAAATCATGAATGAAAGAGGAGAGCGCACAAACAACACTGAAGAAATACAAACAATTGTAAGAACATATTATGAGCAACTATATGCCAACAAATTAGGCAATCTGAAGAAATGGATGCATTCCTAGAGATGTATAGACTACCAAAACTGAAACAGGAAGAAACAGAAAACCTGAAAAGACCCATAGCCAGCAAGGAAATTAAAGCAGTAATAAAAAAATCTCCCAACAAACAAGAGTCCAGGGACAGATGTCTTCCCAGGGGAAGTCTACCAAACATTAAAGAAGAATTAACACCTATTCTTCTGAAGTTTTTTCAAAAAATAGAAATGGAAGGAAAACTTCCAGACTCTTTCTATGATGCCAGCATTACCCTGATCCCCAAAACAAATAGACCCCACCAAAAAGGGGAATTACAGACCAATATCCCTGATGAACATGGAAGCAAAAAATCTCACCAAGATACTAGCCAATAGGATCCAACAGTACATTAAAAGGATTATTCACCATAACCAAATAGAATTTATTCCCGGGCTGCAAGGGTGGTTCAACATCTGCAAATCAATCAGTGTGATACAAAATATTACTAAAAGAAAGGACAAGAACCATTTGATCCTCTCAATAGATTCAGAAAAAGCATCTGACAAAGTACAGCATCCTCTCTTGATTAAAACTCTTCAGTTTAGGGATAGAGGGAACATACTTCAATATCATAAAAGCCATATATGAAAAGCCCACAGCAAATATCATTCTCAGTGGAGAAAATCAGAGCTTTTCCCCTAAGGTCAGGAATACGACAAGGATGTCCACTATCACCACTATTGTTCAACATAGTACTAGAAGTCCTAGGCTTAGCCATCAGACAACAAAAAGAAATAAAAGGCATACGAGTCAGCAAAGAAGTCAAACTCTGACTCTTTGCAGATGACTTGACACTCTATGTGGAAAACCTAAAAGACTCCATCCCAAAATTGCTAGAACTCATACAGGAATTCAGCAATGTGGCAAGATATAAAATCAATGCACAGAAATTAGTTGCATTTCTATACACTAACAATGAAACAGAAGAAAGAGAAATTAAGGAATCTATCCCATTTAAAATTGCACCGAAAACCAAAAGATAACTAGGAATAAATTTAACTAATGAAGCAAAGGATCTGTACTCAGAAACTGAGGAGGGGCGCCTGGGTGGCACAGCGGTTAAGCATCTGCCTTCGGCTCAGGGCGTGATCCTGGAGTCCTGGGATCGAGCCCCACATCAGGCTCCTCTGCTGTGAGCCTGCTTCTTCCTCTCCCACTCCCCCTGCTTGTGTTCCCTCTCTCACTGGCTGTCTCTGTCTCTGTCAAATAAATAAATAAAATCTTTAAAAAAAAAAAAAAAAGAAATTGAGGAAGACACAAAAATTTGGAAAAACGTTCCATGCTCATGGATTAGAAGAAAAAATATTGTTAAATTGTCTACACTACCTAGAGTAATCTATACATTCAATGCAATCCCTATCAAAATACCATCAACTTTTTTTCACAGAGCTGAAACAAATAATCCTAAAATTTGTATGGAATCAGAAAAGACCTGAATAGACAAAGGAATGTTGAAAAAGAAAACCAAAGCTGGTGGCATCACAATTCTAGACTTCAAACTCTATTACAAAGCTGTAATCATCAAGACAGTATGGTACTGGCACAAAAGCAGACACAGAGATCAATGGAACAAATAGAGAACACAGATATGGACCATCAACTCAATGGTCAACTAATCTTTGACAAATCAGGAAAGAATATTCAGTGGAAAAAAAGACAGTCTCTTCAACAAATGGTGTCAGGAAAATTGGACAGCCACACACAGAAGAATGAAACTGGACCATTTCCTTACACCATACATAAAGATAAACTCAAAATGGATGAAAGACCTAAATGTTAGATAGGAATCTATCAAAATCCTGGAGGAGAACTCACAGGTAGCAACCTCTTATGTATGTATGTATGTATGTATGTATGTATGTATGTTATATACACTGTATATACATACAATGGAATACTATTCAGCTATCAAAAAAGAGAGAAATCTTTCCATTTGCAACAACATGGATGGAACTAGGGGGTATTAGGCTAAGCAAAATAAGTCAATCAGAGAAAGACAATTTATGATCTCACTCATGTGGAATTTAAGAGACAAAACAGATGATCGTAGGGGAAGGGAGGTGAAAAATAAAACAAACGCAATCAGGGAGAAAAACCATGAGAGACTTTTAATCATAGGAAACAAACAGAGTTGCTGGAGGGGAGAGAGGTGGGAGGATGGGGTAATTGGGTAATGGACATTAAGGAGGGCACGTGATATAATGAGCACTGGTATTATATAAGACTGATGAATCACTGAACTCTACCTTTGAAACAAATAATATACTATATGTTAATTAATTGAATTTAAATTTTAAAAATTAAGATAAGAAAATAAGAAACAAAAAAAACAAAAGAGATAAATAATATAAATCCACTTCAAACCAAAGAAAGAAGTATTCTATAATGACAAAAGAGCCAATTATCCAAGAAGACAAAATAATCATAAATAAAAAAATAATGTTGACAAGAACAAAGTTGGAGGAACCACATTTCCCACTTTCAAAAATTACTATAAAGCTACATTAATCAAAAAAGTGTGGTAGTGGTATAGGAATAGACAGATTGTTCAACAGAACAGAACTGAGATTCAGAAATAAACCCATAGGTTTGTGATCTAATGATATTATACAAAGAAGCCAGGGCAAGTCAATGGGGAAAAGAAGAGTCTTTTTGTCAAATAGTTCAGGGATAACTGGAGACCCATATGTAAAACGGTGAAACTGGATCTCTACATTTTACTATTCTCAAAAATTTACTCAAAATTAATCATAGACAGAAATGGAAGGCTAAAACTAAAACTCTTAGAGGAAAACACAGGAATAAATCTTCATAACTTTAGATTTTGCAATGGTTAATTAAATGACACCAAGAGCAAAAGCTTTTATAAAAGAAAAAAAATAGGCTAATTGGACTCCATCAAAATTAAAAAGAATTTTTAATTTCATAAGATATTATCAAAAAATGGTAGAAAGAATAGTAGAAAATATTTGTAGATCTTATATCTGTTAGAGACTGTTCTCAGAATATAAAGAATGCTTAGAGATCAACAACGAAAAACAAAGTAGGCAGTGTTTGGATAGACATTTGTACTACATATGGTATGGTTTCATTTATGGACTGAAATGTCCAAAAAATAAATCTATAGAGAAAAAAAAAACCTGATTAATAGTTGTCTAGGGCTTGGGAATGGGAGGGCAAGAAGAAAGACTGTAAAAGGTATTCTTTATGGGGTGATGGAAATCTTCTAAACTTAGACTGTAGTAGTGGTTGCACAACCCTGTAAATATACTGTAAGTAATTATATTGTACATTAAGTACGTGGATTTTACAGAACATCAATTATAACATCTTAGTAACGATGTTTTTTTAAATGATTGTATCAAAATTATCCCAAAAGAGTACAAAAAGATAGGAAAAACATCTACTAGTATGACTACCTTACTTAATTTGTACTTTCTTGTGTCCTCATTTTTTACTTCCTTTTCACCCCAATAGTTACTCAGAGAAAATTTTGTGTTAAAAAACTTTACTATTAATTTTATTTTAATAGGTGAAAATGTTTCTTGTATTATTTATGATAGATATGGAGATATGATGGGAAATGTGGTTTTGGCTAAGAATACAATAATATTTTTATGTTCTCTGTATGTTTAAAATGAAAATGCATTCTCTGCACAATACAAAAAATTAAATGTATTAAATTACAGTATGACATTAAGTCCATATTTAAAAATATTTTGTTCCTATAACCTGGAAAAGACTGAGAAAGACACAAACTTTATATACAGTCTAAATGGATTCTGTTTAAATTATTATCACATACCTAACTTTAATGTTATCTAATGTTTTAGTTTTATCTTGTTTACTTTTAGCTCACGTATTAGACATGATTTACTTTACCTAATATGGTCCATTTTTGCTTAGGTTTACTCACATCTTCACTAATTTCTTTGCTCAATTATTTCTTTTTGAATCTCTTATTTTCTGGGTCACTTTCTTTTCATTGAAATACCACTTCAGTACTTCCTTTCTTGAAGGTCTGTTCATGACAATTTTTCTCCATTTATTAATCTAAATACATGTATTTCACCCTCATGCTTAAAAGAGTCCAGTTAGATACAAAAATTAGGTAGACAGTTATTTTGCTGGAGGGCTTTGAAACCACCACATTCCATTGTTCCTGTTAAGAAGTCTGTTTTCATATTGATTTTTGTTCATTTGTAGATAATCCTCTTTTTTCCTTAGTCGTTATTAAAATACTTTTTTTTTTTATTTTTGGTGTTCTGTAGTTTCACCTTGAAGTACCTACATATGCATTTCTTTTACATACATGGCTTAGTATACATTATGTTCTCTAAATCTGCATCAATTTGGAGTCACCTTAGACATTATGACTATTTATTTGGATGTTACACAATAGGGAAAAAGGAATTCTTAAACTGTTCAAGGACTATTAATTCTGTGGTTTGAACTGACACTGCTATCTGGAGACCGGAAGCATTAGCAAGGCTCCATTGTTAGCGTGGAGGTATGTGAGGGGCAGTAGTAAATGGAGTCCTGGTTAAAATCTGACTTACACTGAGTCTACGGGGTCTGCTGACATACCCAGTGTTCACTTCTGCCATTCCTTAATGTAATATTGGGATCGATATATTTGGAATTCGAGTTAACCCTTACATTGAATTTAACACACATTGGCCTGTAGGGTAAAATCTAACAGGGAGAGGAGCCAAACATAAGCCTCTAAAACTATATCCCTACCCCAGCCAGTGAATTAATAGTGAATTAAAAATAACCACACCTCAAAAGATGGTAGATATTATATCCCTTACAGAAACTAGATGGACCCTGGAGAATGATTTTAGACCACAGCAAGCTGACCTTGATCAATAGTAACCCTAATCATACTATATGAAGCATGGAATTTTTATTATTACAGAATAATATGACTTCAGATACATGGTCTTATGGGCTAAATGGTATCTCCATAAATTCATACATTAAAGTCCTAGCCTCCAAAGCCTATGAGACTATATTTGGAGACAGGGTCTTTAAGGAGGTAATTAAGTTAAATGAGATCATAAGAGTGGGCCCTAATCCAAATGATGAATGTCCTTACAAGAAGAAGAGATTAGGATACAGACATGTGCATCCACAGAGAAAAGACCACATGAGGACATAGCAAGATGTAGCCCTCAGCAAACCAAGGAGAGACGCCTCAAAAGAAACTAAACTTGTTGTCACACTGATCTTGGACTTCTAGCCTCAAGAACTGTGAGAAAATAAATTTCTGTTGCCTAACTCACCCAGTCCATCGTTATGTGTTATAGCACCCTTAGCAAACTAATATATACAATATGTGGCCATTAAGTCAATGGTGAGTGTGTTCTACTCTATCTCAATTAAAAAAGAATATCATGAACAGTTTGCATTCAAATGTAATGGACAACAATAACCATTCATAATTTTGCTCCAGGGATGTGTTAATTCTCCTGGTCTTTGTTATAACATAGTCCATAGATATTTGGACATCCCATAGAATTTCACATTAATCCATTATAGAAATAACATCATATTTATTGGGCAGCATTACTAAGTGGTGGCTAGCATGCAGAGAATTTGAAAAGACACATGCTCTCCAGGTAATGGAAGATAAATTTCTATAGAGATGCAGAGAGGCCTGTGATCTCAGCGAAGGATTTAGAGGTATAGAGGTCAGATGTGTGTCAGGACAACTCCTCTTGAGCAAAAGACAAATTACTGCATTTGGCATCTTCTATTGAAAAGAAGCAAGCCTGATGCCTATTAAGTCTTTTTGGGTTCTGAAGAAGATATATTACACATCTCAGAATGCTCCTCCAGCTCGTAAGATGGGTGACATGAAAGACTATTGATTTGGAGTGGGATCTTGAGTACAAAAGGGCTCTGAAGCAGGTCTAGGATATGATGCAATCAATTACATGCTGGGCCATGACATCCAGAAGACCCTACAGTGTTAAAGTTGTCAGTGGTGGAAAAAGATGCAGTGCAGAGTTTATCCCAAGCCACAGTGGGAAAATCATTATGCAGAGCCTGAGGTTGTAAAGCAAGGCCATTCTATGTGCAGTAGAGAATTAATATTAATACACCTTCTTAAAACAGCTGTTAGTAAGCTTCTGGGCCCTGGTGGAGAAAAATCCTTGACTATGGCATTCTAAGTGATCATGCATCTGGAACTGCCATCATGAGCCTGTTTCTGTTCAACCTACCAAGTCATTAAGTTGAGAAAGCCAAGCAGCATCACCAGGATGCATGAGTATGTTTCATGAGCAGATAACCCAAGCCCCCACATGACCTATTATGAGTGTCCCAGTACCCCTCCCTCAGGTCCCACCTATGGCAGTACAAAGATATGACTCTCTGAAAGAAGAGAGGATAGATAAGCTCATTGTGTGCCTGAAACCCATTGGTGGCTTTGAAAGACAGTGGCAAAATAATATCTTAGCAGACAGAGCTGTACATTGGTACACCAAGTCATCCTCTTCATATATGAGAAGTGTTCTGAGGTGGAAATATATATAAACTCAAGAGCAGTATGATCTAATGACCTGACTGACTAGTCAGGATCCTGTAAGAAAAAAGAATAGCTGATTGAAGACAAGCAGCTTTAGGAGATAGTATGTGGATGACAGATTAACATACGGGGAGGAGGCACAACTAACGTTCATCAGAAATCAATCAGACAAAATAACTCGGTCAGATGACAGAGTCTTTGTCAACAACCAACCACTCCAGACCTGACACAATAGGCAACAGTGGCAGAGATAGAGACTGTGCATGGGTCCAACAACACGTACTCATACTTACTAAGGCCAAATAGCAATGGCTGCCTTTGAATGTCCAACTTTTCAACAACAGAGACCAATGCTGAGCCCCTGATAAGGTATTATTCCTCCAGGGGACCATTTGGTAGCAAATTAATTATATTGGACCCTGTATCTTGGAAGGACCAGTGACTTATTCTGAGTATGTGTTTGTCTCTCCTGCCCACAGAGCCTCAGCCAGCACCATCTTTGAGTCTTATAGATTACCTGTTCCCACAGAAGTGGAATGTGATGTGAAGATGGGAAATAAAGGAGTGGGACCATGACAATGGGATACACTGTCTGCATTTCACCCCCTACCATCTGGAAGTTGCCATTCTGATAAAGTATTATGACAGACTGCTGAGGGGACACCCAAGTTGGTATATCTGAATGGGCAATACTCTGCAAGGATAGGAAACTACCTTCTAGCATGTTGTATGCACACTGAATCAGAGAACTCTATGTGATGCCATTGCTCTAACAGAAAGAATACATCAGCTAGGTACCAAAGACTGAAAAAAAAAGATGATGCCACTTACCATCATTCCCAATGGCATACCAAATGATTTTGTACTTCATGTCCCTGCAGGATTACAGGTACTGATTCTAAAGGAGGTGACCTCTTCAGGAGAAAAAAAATAAAGTAGTTATGGCTGCCACCTGAGCACTTAGGACTCCTTTTGTACAGAGACCAGCAGGTGAGAAGTAGAGTCACCATATATACTTTGGTAACTGACCCTAATCAGAAGGACCAGATGGGATCTGGAGACATATTTGTGGACTCAAGTGATCAACTTGGATGTGTTTTGGTACTCCCTTGCTCACTTGTGACTGCACAAATGCAGCAATCCCACCTAAGAACAGTATAGTTACCAGGAACTCACACTTGGAAAAGCAGGTTTAGGCCATACCACTAGGTAAGCCACCAAGACTGGCAGAGGTGCTAGCTGAAGACAAAAGGAATCCAGAATAAATAGTGTTAGTTCATTTCACTAACCTCTCTCTTCTACATTTCCCCCAAAAAAGAGAGTCCCACTAGAACCCTTGATGAGATCTCTTCCCTAAACGTGTATGAAGAAGTGTATTAATATGGCCCAAGAGGTAGATTCTAGTAGCTGTCTAGTTGCACCTGTCAGATCTTACAAAACAAGAATTTACTGTTCTGCTACAAGAAATGGAGTTAGGAGGATATGTCAGCCTCAATGTCTTCAAGATCTGCCTCAGCTTTCAAGTTGAGGCTATGATTTTCCCAAGTCATTCTTTCCAAGACTGAGCACAGAAGGGATACTAGATTTAATCACTTCTGCCCAACATGAGATTCCTCAAGCAGGACTCCTATTTGTTCCAAAGCCCCACTGGTTTGGCTGAGACTTACTCCTCTGTGTCATGGTCTGAGGAAATGAAAATGTTGTTTCATGTCCTGACTCTTTTACTTCTTCCCCACTTTCTTCTTAAAGCATCAGATCTAAAGACATTCCACCTATGTTCCTTCCTCATTGTTTTTATCTTTCACAGAGGGGAGACTCCAGTTAATCACTTCACCCTTAACTTAGTCTCAATATCTATTTCCCACAGGTCCTAATCAACAAAGAACTCAAAACTGTGGTAGAAGTACATTTTTTATTTTATTTTATTTATTTTATTTTATTTTTTAAGAAATTGGTTATTACAAGGTTATTTTATTTTTTTAAAGATTTTATTTATTTATTTGAGAGAGGGAGAGAGCATGAACAGGGTGAAGGGCAAAGGGAGAAGCAGATCCCCTCTGAGCAGGGAGCCCGACATGGGACTTGATCCTGGGACTCCAGGACCATGACCCAAGCTGAAGCAGACGCGTAACTGACTGAGCCACCCAGGCGACCAGAAGTATATTTTTTAAAGTTTTACCATCATGGTAAATTTCAGCTAAAGGGTAAATTTCAGCTAAAGATACTTGAACAGTATCTAGTTTGCTGTGTGCCCAAAGTGGAAGTCAATTATCTTTGCATTTTCTTGCTTTTTCTCAATCCTATGCTCCATATTACCAATATGGACTTCATTTCTTCAATGGCTTATTTTTCTCCACCCTTTCTGACTTACTCCAATTTTATTTTCTTTTATTATATTTTATCAGGTTTTTTTTTCTCTGAGATCTTATTTTTGCTTTGAGGTTTTATTAATACGGATATATTACTTCATTAACTTACTAGATAGACTCCATGGTGATATGGCTGGTGACCAATTTCATCTGTTGAATATCACTATTTTTCTGGTGATTATTCTCCATTAAAGGGTTTTCTCTTCCTTTTATCCTTTTCATAATATTGTTACATAGAACCTATTTCTCTGTTTAATTATTACTTATCTTTCAGTGAGGAGTCAGAGACAAGTTGAGACATGTTCCAAGCAAGGAAAAAGCTTTGCTGGGTCAAGTGAAGTTCCTCATCACAAAAAGTTTACATGGGCAAGTGACTTGGTTTCTTCTTGGCTGAAAGTGAGCACTATTCACTTCTGCTGCACAGACTCCATTTACTTCCTGAACATAGGTAGGTCTTGTACATCTGCACTGGACAGCTCTTCCCTAATTTCTTGAACCCCAACTAAGTAGAGGGGAGGTTCCTACCTAAACACATCCTGTTTCCACTGTTAAAAAAAGATTAAGGATTAGCTGGTTTTCTCCTTTTGGAAGTCTCTTCTACTTTGCACTACAGTGCTCTGCCAGCCTGTCCTGCAATCTGCACCTCTGATTCACATTTGTGGTATTTGGAAATCCATCCTTTCGTATTGTACTTTGTACTTAATACGCTTTCTAATTTTATCAAAGATAGAGACTGCCTTTTTTGTTTTTCCTTTTTATTATTTTAGGGTAATTCCCAAGAAGAGAAAGAAGTAGAGCTGCCTACTCCCATATTTTAAAATCAGAACTTTTTCTATTCAATTTTATACACAACGCATTGGGGATAAGATTTTGAAACCATTAAACAATGTACTTTCAGTCTTGATCTTAATTATATTTTTCTGATTCTCTCTATACATTGAACCAATGTTATTCATCACTTCAGGGAGAGAGAGAAAGTGTTACCTAGAATATTAAAAAATGAACTACTCAGGTTCATGTCTCAAATCTGGCTTTCACAAAGGTCTTGTGAGATAAAAGATTCCATATTTATGCTCTCTTATAAAAGAAAAGAAACTAATAAATAACAAAAATCTTCCTTAAGATATGCCAAACGACATTTGTGGCTCTGACTGTAGTTTTTCCTTTTCACTATAGTTTATAGAGTATAAAATACATGGTATAACATATGATAGGTACAGTACCTTTATATAGAAAGAAGTGAGAAGGAGAGAGAATGGGAGGGTTGTAGGTTGTGAGTATCTAGATACTCTGCCTTGTGACCAAAATATGGAGGAAAGTTGCAACAGGTGATAGAAAAATCAAGATAGATTTTTATGTCTGTGTACCTATTCCTTGCATAGGAATATGCAAGGCCTCTCTCAGGAAAATTGGACACTCCTTGAAGAGCCCCATAATTCACCTGGCATTGTAGCAATGAGGAGAAACTTCAACAGCAAATTCAAATGGCTAAGAAGATAGCATGTGGGTCTAAGACAGGACTCCTAGTTCTCTATAATTAGTGGAACAACAGGAAATTCAGAAGTTTTCAGAAGCCCAGTATATAAGAGTAGAGACGATGGTGTACCAGAAGCCTGGGCCTGGGAAAGAGAAGTCTCATAGTGTGATGACCTTGAGATCAGAGACTATAGCAGTCAGAAGTATTTGAGGAATATTTGCCATTATAACAAATTCTAAATTTTCAGAGGCTATAAACATAAACGTATAAACAATGCAGATTACCAGATTAAGACAGCTCTACCAACCTGCAGCTGAGACCAGCAGAGAAATATAAATAGCAGGTGGATAAAATACCTTCTTTCTAAGACCAGAGCATATTTAAGCCTTCCTCTATATCTAGGCACCACTGAGGAAGAATCAGGGAAAGAGAGCCTGATTGCTAAAGGGAATGAGAAGGCCTGATCAGAAGTGAGAGCTCTAAAATGACTTATGAAGGCTTTAACCTTTTAAGCCTTAAGAAACTGAATTATATTTAATTGGCAAGGCTGTATTTTTCTGCCATAATAGAGTCTCAGGAACATGATATCAGTTATAGAAAAATTAATGTTTTGATTTGTTTCTGCATGTTGTGCTACACAAATAAAACTGAAGTTATATTTTATATGTAAAATTTGACCCTGTTTTTTCGTGTTATAAAAATCATTTTCCATTTTATTAAAACTATTTGTAAACATCCATTTTAACAGATGCCTTTCACATCCTGCCAAGACAGTTTCTTCTGCCTCTCTCTAGTCTGAATTTTTACATTAAAATCATTAATCTAGTCAGTTTTGTTGTCTTGAGAAGATGTAACATTTTCCCAAAATCCTAACAAATTATGCCATCTCTTTCTACTGAATAATTCATCCTATCTCACTGATTAATATTTCCAGTTTACTACATATTAAATTATATAACAGAATTTATTTTTAGTTAGACTAATTGTGTACATTTTCTTTACTGATTTAATAATTACAGTTTCAGAATATGTTTTAGTATCAGGAAGAGCTAATCCTTTCAGCACTGTTCTTTTTCATTGCTCTTAGCTCTTTTCTACTTTTTATTATGATGAATTTTGAAATCATTTTGTCAAGATTTAAAAGGAAAATGTCTTTTGATATTTTATCTGGTATTGCATTAGATATGTGCATTAATTGTTTTTCCTCACCAGGAGTGTGGCGTATCTCTGCAGTTATGTATTTTATTTTGCATATATCTTAGTTTTTGTTGGTTGTTTGGTTTGATTTTCACATACAGGTTGCACATGCTTCTTTTTAAGGTAGTAGTTATATTACCTTTCATTCACTTTATAATGTATATGTAGTAGTATATAGGAACCATATTAATTTGTTGTATATTTTTATAGGCATGGTCATTTGCAGAACTTTTACTAGTTCTAACAATTTTATGAGTAGATTGTTACTGGCTTTTTAGTTGGTTCTTATATTTTATTTAAGACCACTTCCTGGTTTACACTAGACTTGCCCTGTTTCCTTTTTGTCCCTGGGCACATAGATCAATGCTTTTGCTTCTGCCTGCTTTAATGACATGGTGCATTTTTAGCTTGCAGTCATAACACTTTCTTCTACATGGTCCTAAGAATGACAGTGTGCACTGGAACAAAACAAACAATGCCATAAATATAAATATGCATTACTTATAATGTATTGATTAACAGTATCTGTGCTCACAAAAGTCAATTAAACAAGATTATATACCGTAGCAGTTTCCAAACAGTGCCCTGAAACTATAAACTATAATTTGCGGTGCACAGCACAAGTAACAAAATGCACAAACAGCTGTGGTCCCGGTGAAAGACTCTTGCTTCCGGCAGGTCAGCCATTTGCTTATAAGTCAGATTGAAAATGCTATGTCTCCTTTTGAGAGAGTCAACTCAGGCCCAGGTAACTGGTCAGTCTTTAACATCTGGAAGGATGCAATGAACAACTTCTTAATTAAATCTACCTGAGTCAGAATAACTGTTCTGGCAAAATTTAATGCTTTTAAAGTAAAAAGTATTCTATTAACTTCATAATGACCAAACAGATAGTTTTAACTAGGTAAAAAATTTCATCTGCTGGAATGCTTGAATGTAAGGGAAAGACCACTCAGACACAAAACAAGAGATTTGGCATCAGTTTTCCTATATAGGTTTCTTGGAATCAGACACGAGATTCTATTCTATTTAGGTTATCACTGTCTCCATTCTAGAAGAGTCAGGAGCTTGGGCCTTCAGTGGCTGCCATCGCTAGAACTTCCATTGTTAGAAGAGACCCCCACAGTCTTGTTGTCAGTTGCACTTTCTTTGTTCCTTCCTTTTATCTCAGAGTCACTGACCTGATGCTGCTTTAGCTGAGATAAAATAATGATATCTGTAGATATTCACAGGGGTCTGAGTGGGAGGTTTGACATCACAGTAACTCAGAAAAAGATGAAATGGTGGAACTAGCAAACAGCAGCACACACAAGCTACAACTTTATTTGGAATTGCTATAGTTGAACAACAAAGGGAACAGGTTGACTCATTTAGTTTCTATTGTACTGGAGTGATGGGGTTATTTTAGTATGTGTCCTAGCTATTCCTTTTAGAGCATCAAATAGAAATGCATTGGTCCAAACCCTAGTGAATACATTTGGCTCATAATATAGTTTGCATTTAAATCAAATTTATAGTTGCCTAAAATAGACCCTCCAACTGTGCAGAAGCCATATAAGTAGCAGTCAGAATGGTAACAGTGCTTTTTCTCATTCATTCAAAAGCACATAAGTTGCTAAAGATTCACTTTTCAATTGTTATCCGTCCTACTGAGACCATTGCAAGGGTTCAGTTTCTCCTCAATTACACTGAAATGATGTACTTTTGTCTGCTGCTGTTTTAAATCCCTATTATCTCTAAGTGTGTTTCCCTGTAATAATATAAGGTGTCAAGTTAAGCACCAGGAGGCTCAAAAGATTGTTCTTTCTTCCTCCGTCTTTCATTCTTTCTTTTCCCTTTCCCTTCTTTTTATGAGGATTCACAGGTATAGTCTTGCTTTACTCTTCTATAGGATGGTTCTCAGCTGGGGATATTTAGCTCTCCAGGGGACATCCGGCAATGTTTGGAGGTATTTTAGATTGTCACAGCTGTGCAAGCATTACTACTGGCTGGTGAGTAGAGGCTAGAGATGCTGCTAAACATTCCACATTGCACAGGACAGCTCCCACAACAAAGATTTATCTAGTCAATAGTGTCAATATTGAAAAACCCTGTCTTGGAGAAACAAAGATTGATCAGGCTTATCTTTTATGTGATTTTTAAAGAAGGTGAATTGACATGTTTTCACTCTTTTTTTGAATTTAGATATGAGGATTAGTGTCATGTAGGGTTTTTATAAATGTAACTTTCCATAAAGTCACCAATGAATCACTAAAATTCTTATTTTTAAAAAATCATTTGATTTGAGCCATTTATCTCACTGTCTGATGTCACTTTTCTATTTCATATTTCCCTCTTATATATTGCTGATATATCTAATTGAAATGATTTTCCTATGATAGAAAAATACCACTGAAGTTCTTTGCTCTTTCATTGTCCTGGCAAGGGTGATGTTTAAAACAATTTTAAGCTTTTGAATCTTTCTGAGAAGGATAAATGTTCAGGTTATACTGTGATCCTATCAAGGTAAAGTGAAGAGACTATAGTGAAACCTAATTATCTCATTTCATATATTTATATTTTCCCAGTTATACTTGAGTTAGATTCTTTTAATATATTTTACTTTTCATTCTTGTTTTTTATAAGGATTCAGACAGAAAATATGTCTTTCAATTTTTTCAAATAATGAAATTCTCCTACTGCTATGGACTGAATGTTTGTGTCCCCCTAAAATTCGTATGTTGAAACACTAAGCCCCAGTGTGGTGGTATTTAGAGATGGAGTCTTTGGGAGGCAATTAGGCCATGAGGGTGGAACCCTCATGATAGCATTAGTGCCGTTATAGTGAGTGAAAGAGGAACAGGGGTTTGCTTGTGTGTTCTCTCACTCCCCCTCTCCACTTTCTTACCCTCAGACATGTGAGGACATAACCAGGAAGGGGCTCTCACCAGAAACAGAACCTGCCTGCCTCTTGATCTTGAATGCCCAGCCTCCAGAACTGTGAAAAATAAATTTCTGTTGTTTAAGCCACCCAGTCTATGGTAATTTTCTTATGGAAGAACAGACTGAATAAAACATCTATAAAATACAGACAAGTAGTACATATTGACAGTTCAGAAAAAACACTTGGTCCCAGGCAGCACATGATCAAATCCACATGACAATATCTTCATATGTGGAATGACTGGGGCCAATCATGATGCAAATAAAGAAGACATTAAAAGAAATATATCTTATGACATATTCATATCTGGTATGAAGTCTTGGATAAATAAATCCTGTATCTACACCTAGACCCTTTTCTCTGGTCTCTAGGATTAGATTTACACATTAAACAAAAATTGTTAAAAATTCTAAAACTACTCAAAGACAGGAAAACATGTGTTTCTTTCAGAGACCCCCACTAGACATCAAATGTTCAATCTGTTTTATCCCCAAATATACCAACAGAAAGAAAGAACACTGATATTTAAAGCAGTGCTTCTCAACTGGAGATGAGTTTTATAACTGGAGACATTTTTTGTTGTCACAGTTGGGACAAAGAGGGCTTGCTACTGGCATCTAGTGGGTAGAGGCCAGGGATGCTGCTAAATTTTCAAAAATGCACAGAACAATGCCCCCCACGGAGAATTATGCAGCTCCAAATACCAATAATATCTAGGTTGAAAATCTGTGATTTAAAGTATAAACCAAAGATGAGTGCTTCTGAGGAGTCCACTCCCTTTAAAGCTGTCAACTTCAGAGTAAGAAACTGGACTAGAAAACATGTTTCTAAACTAATAATGACTGTTTTTTAACTGTAAGGAAGAGATTTGGGATTTAGTGTTCATGATAATAAGAGCATATGTTTAGCAACACAGAAAGCATGTAAACACATAAAGCAAATTAAAGGCTGCACTGCGGTTTTTATTCTCATTTTTCTTCATATTATAAGGCACCATTCCACAGTATGCTAGAAGGCAAAGTGGTCTTTCAGGTACTGTGGAGTGCAGAATACTCCAGAAACAAATCCTAAACAAATCTGATCCAAATCCAAAAAGATACTCCTGAGACTGACTCATTCTTGGATTATACCCGCAGTATGCTCTAAGCCCTTTAACTGATGTGCTACTTTATAAATATGGCAACAAAATACCTGATCAGCAGTCCTATTGGGTGCTCAAACCAAAAAGCTTGAGTAAGACATTGTTAGAAAGTGTTGGAGGGTCAGTGATGTGTCCTCCAGACTGAGAAGGCACTTTAATACTGAAAAACAAAGTAAACCACTTCATACCATTTATACAGTCTTATTCAGGATAACTTACTGGCAGGAGCAACTGGGAAGGTAGGTGGATGGAGGGACAATCCAGGGGATTACGAAGCTATTGTTGGCTGCTATTCTCTGTCCCATATTCTCTGCCCCCATCCAGACCTTAATCCCGATGGGATTGGAGTGAGGGGCATGATGGTGAGGTCACAAGGTAGTTATCTTAATTGGTGTCATCTGTGCACCAGAGGGGAGAACAAGATGGAGGGCCAAAGATGGAGTCAGTGTTTCAGCACTCCTATAGACATAATTAAAATAAACAAAAACAATTAATTTCTAATTTATCATGTAAGGAAATCATAAAATTTGTAACCTTCTAAGAGGGAGTAGTAGTAAAAATATGAATAGTTTCAAATAAGGTTTGCCACAATTAAGCAGTATGTAAAGAAAAGCAGAGAAAAAAGTAAGATTATGATTATGAATAAAGGATTACTAAGAGAAGGTAGATATTTGGGATACTTTCTTGGCCAAGGATCATGATAAGCACTTTGACATTGTTGCTTGTCCCATTGTGGTGGCACGTCAGGAACCTTGCTACACTGAAGGGATTGTGAGTCTGAATGATGTTTTATTTTGATTTTAATATATCTGAATTGTGAGGGTTTTCTAAAAAATGCTTTAAGTCATATAAACAAGTCACTTTCATTGTGCTTAGCTCACAATAGGTGCACAGTAAGTACTTGCTGAGTATAAAAAATATTAGTACAGACAGTACAGCTTATTCCAAGTAAAACACTTAAAACTGACAATTTATTATTGAAATTAAAGCACAGAGAGTCGAAATAATTTTACCACAGGCACATAGAGAGTGAACGAGACAGAATCAAAGCACTGCTATGCTCATCAAATAGAAAAACACAGAATCATCCATAAATCCATCATCTAGTCCTTTTTGCATCTTAGTATATATGTCAGCTCAGATCTTTGTATATCCATATAATTTGTTAAATAAAATCATACTATTCATATTGGCTTGGAATCTTCTATTTTCACTGAACAATGCATCATAGATATTATTGCAAATCAGCAATCTACATTTCCCACATGAGTATCTGATTAGTAATCTGTGGAACCCTAATCCAAAACATGTTAAGAGTGGTGCCACCAAAACAAAAAGAAAAACAAAAACAAAAAAAACTGTCTCTAAACAAGTAAGTTTGGGAAATGCTTTGTAAACACAGTAAAATGAAAAATATATTTACTGAAGAACATTTCAGGACATTTAGTATACCTATGCACATTCTAATTATCCAATGAGACATATAGATTGTTTCATTACCCAAAATTAATTGATGAGGAAATACTTCGTTTTAACTACAGGAGAGCCATCTACCATAAATAGGTAAAGCAATATAATACAGTGATCTGTTTTTTGATTGCATACTCCATGAGGAACACTATTTGAGCACAAACCAACCATATATGTATAATCATTTGTTTATAGATTATATGCATATTCTACTGTATCAATGGATTGTATTATATAATACAAAAAAATTTTAAAAAATGTGACTAAAATGAGTTAATGTATTTTAAAGGTCCTGCTAATATTAATAGCTATTATTAATGTTTTGCTAATATTAACAATTATTTCAAAGCACTTAGGGTAAACATCTTTACGGTAATTGGTGTAAATACAGGTTTTTTTAATAAAGATTTTATTTATTTATTTGAGAGAGAGTGAGTGAGCAAGAGAGAAGCAGTGGGGGGCAGAGGGAGAGGAAGAAGCAGACCCCACTGAGCAGGAAGTCCAATGTGGGGCTCGATCCCTGGACTCTGGGATCATGACCTGAGCCGAAGGCAGATGCTTAACTGACTGAGCCACCCAAGTGCCCTGTAAATATAGATTTTAAATAGATACTGATGATTTTAATTTTTTAACATATTTCTCATAGGGTCTGTGCCTGGTTGGCAGCACATATACTAAAATTGGAATGTTACAGAGAAGATTAGTATGGCCCCCTTCAAGTTCATGAAGTGTCCCATAAAAAAGGAAGGAAGGAAGGAAGGAAGGAAGGAAGGAAGGAAGGAAGGAAGGAAGGAAGGGAGGGAGGGAGGGAGGGAGGGAGGAAGGAAGGAAGGAAGGAAGGAAAGGGAAGGAAGGAAAGGAAGGAAGGAAGGAAAGAAGGAAGGAAGAAAAAAAGAAAAGGAAAGAAAAGAAAAGAAAAAAGGAAAGAAAAGTAGTGTCCTGACTCATAATGTGACAGGGACTCGATATGAAAGCAAAAACAGATGAGTGGACAACAAAGAACCAGTATGATAATGCAGAACCAGCACCACAGAAGAGATGCTGACCCTAAGGTGAATAGCACCCCTATTCCTTTAATCATTCCAGAACCATTTTACACGAAGAGACTCAGTGAGGAGAAATTGGTAGTTAAACCAGACCATCTCATATATTGATATTGTATTACCACTTAATTTTCAAATTTACAAATATCTACTTCCTGTTTACCGTGTTCCAAAAAATAGGCTGGATGCTGAAGGTCCAAAATGAACAGATACATGCTTCTTGCCCCTACAGGTTACATTTGTCTTTTTAGTTGCTGTGCATAGGAGTTATTTAAGAAACTACATACAGTTTATCTCATAGTATGAGATGTCATTCTCAATTAAATCTTGTATGTCTTGAGTAGAAAAGAAAAAACAAAAACAAAAACAAAACAAAACAAAAAACCCTTAGTTTTGAGTAGGAAGAAAAGAAGTGTGGACTTCACCGATTTTTTTGTAGTCACTATTAGATACTGTAAGTGAGCAAAACTGCTCAGAAGAGTTCCTAAAACTCTATCATTTCATTGATGTTGGAATATACCATTAGCTGTAAGGACACAAATACATCTTCTTGCTTTTTGAACATCCTTTTTGTTTCTCCAGTATCCCAATCATTATAAAAAGAAAACAGCTGGGTAACAGAAAGAGAAATACATATAATCATGCTTTGTATATAAAAGAAAGAGAGAATACATGAACATAGCTAAGTTACTGATAGTATTATTAAAACATGGTTTTAAATTTTTCCCTTCCTTTCAAGATTGAGTTTTAATGTTTAATATTTGTGGTTTGAGTACCAAACAATTTCATAGATACTGCAGTCCCAACCTAACATGCAATGTTGAAATGAAGATTTAAGGTGCATTAAGGTTTCAAATAAATACCAAGGAGATAACAATACCGTCCCTGAGTCAATAGACCAATGTCAACTAAGGAGCACCAACGAAAACACAACAAAGAAGCTGGGAAGACAAAGATAGAAGAAACAGGTAGAGGCCAGACTACTACCAAAAGAAGACTTCCCCTTTCCCACTTAACAGTCTTCCCAACTGTAGGAAGAACAGGATGTCTTGGATCTTGGATCACATTAAATCTACTGTACTTTGCATAATTATTCCCTATTTCAGGAAGTGCTTTAATGTAAAAGAAATATGAATTAAGCTATGAAACATGAACATTTTTTAAATCATCAGCAGCCTTTGCTAGAAGTTATCACTGATTGTAAATGACCAGAGGAAGGGAACATAGTAAAGGAGCAATAATTTGTAATTAGTAATAACAAATGAGTAATAAAACAGTAATTCTTGATTTTTCTTTCAACACTTGAGGAATACTTGGGACAAGAGAGAAGAGAGAACAAGTCATTACACATTCAGGGAAATTACTTTGATAATTTTTTTTCTTATGATAATATTGGCAGCCATAATCATGTAAGCTCTGAAAATGAAAGCATTCAGTTCAGCAAAATTATACTGATTAAGATGGATATGTAAGAAATGCTAAACTATATTTTGTAGAAAGTGTCCCTCTTTGTGTGTAGGAATTATTCAGCGGTTTATATAAACTAGACAGCGCATAGGTGTGTCTATGATGTTCACAGCTCTCCTGTTGTAGTGCTACCTTGCACAGAAGCTCAGCCCAGAGTGCTGCTTCCTCTTAATGACCTACACTCTTCAGAATGCAGCTGCCAAGACAAATGAAAGCACAGGATTTGGATAAAAACCTACATTTTCTTTCCAGCTGTGCCTCCCTGACCCATCTGGAAAATAAGAAAACTGTCCTTCTTTATAAAGTACTTTACAGCCTGATCCTTCTCTCTTTTCTATCTCACCATCAGGACATCAATACATGTACACACTGATGGATTACAATGCCTTTAAGAAGTAAAATACAACCAGTGTGCCCAGAAATAATTAAGATCGTAGAAAAGTCTTAAGCAAATGAGATTGGTTTCCTGAAATCACACACAAAAATAACTTCTATTACTACCTGCATGAGCATCAGACTTCTTTGTCTGACCTCCTGTTGTTGACTTCTTTTCCTAGGAATGTGAGGAGCCTGGGCTTAGCAGTTCCAGGAGTTGAGAATGAGTGTGGGAATGGGGGAAGGGAAATAGGTTTTGGCTGAAGAACAAAGGGCGATTGATGCTTGGGTCCCAGATGAGGGTGTGGGAAGCAAGTAAAGTGAAACATTAGGTCTAAATGGAGGGTGGAGTCCAGAGACCAGACATCAAGAAAAGCCTCAGGAATGAACAAGTAAGGCAATCAAGGCAGGTTTGGAAGGCAAAATACAAGACAGATTCTGGACATATTGGAATCCATGGCACTGGAATTCTTTGTACGATGCCACAGTTGATCCCATGGGTGGGGTGGGAATCATGAAGCTGACCTGTTCTTACAGCTCTAAATATTCGATTGCTTCCTTCGATATGAAAGTTTTAGAAATACAAGGTAGGAATAAAACAAGAGTGTTAGAGAAAACAGTACTATGAAATCTAATTTCCAAACAAAAACAAAGAATCTGCACCTTTAGATGCTAAAATTAAGTCTCTGAATTTGTCTATGTTTATGAAATCAAAATGTTGTCTTGCCTTTAATAAAAATCACTCCTTATTTTTTAAAAAAATCATTCCTTCTACAGTTTATGGACATCAAAATGGATTTATCATCTTGTTACATTCTAGGGAATCTTGAGCCTCTTCTGCCAGAGGAGATAATGCTTGTTATTGCTAGACCCTGCTCATAACATAATGGTTTTATTAATCAGTATAGTAGGCTATACCTCAGTAACAAATTAACCCTGAAATATAAGTTTCTAACACAGCAAAAGTTTACTTCTTCTTCACACTACATGTCCAATGTGAGTCAACAAAACAGCAGCTCTATTTCATATAATCATGTAAGGAGAGGCTGACAGAATCCTCTGCCCAGAGTATAGCTGGTAGTCTTGACAGGAGACAAGACAGATTAGAGAAATTCAGAGGTTTTTCATTGTCTCAGCTTAATGTTCACACATCACACCCATGCACATTTCATTGGCCAGAGCCAGTCTACTGCTCTCACCTAACTAAGGGAGGTTGGAAAGTATAATCTTTCTTAAACAGAAATGGAAAGGAGAATTGGGTATTTGTGAATACTAATAATGTTCACCATATTTAATATTTTAAAAAATAATCATAAGACCCTGGAAAACCACCTGTTGGAGAAAAGAGAAGGATGTAAGAAACACACACACACACACACACACACACACGCATACACACAAAACGAAGGGCATGTACATAATCAAAAAAGAACCACCAAAGGATCTTAACATATTGGACATAATATGAAACATAAATGAAATTAGGGTGTTTCAAGTAGTCCATAAGTGTACAGTTACTGCACACTGAGGTTTCCCTCAGATAAAAAAAAAAAAAAAATGGGGGCACCTGGGTGGCACAGCGGTTAAGCGTCTGCCTTCGGCTCAGGGCGTGATCCCGGCGTTATGGGGTCGAGCCCCACATCAGGCTCCTCTGCTATGAGCCTGCTTCTTCCTCTCCCACTCTCCCTGCTTGTGTTCCCTCTCTCACTGGCTGTCTCTATCTCTGTCGAATAAATAAATAAAATCTTTAAAAAAAAATGTAATTGAGTCTATCAAAGGTAAGATTTAAAAAAAAAAAACAAAAACAAGGTAGGATGGGATTATGCCTTCTGGAAACTAGGGAGACCAGAGATAACATACAGAAGCTAACCTCTGGATGGAGCACACTAATGAGGTCTTAATAGAGAATTAAGCCTACACACATGTTCAGAGAATCATTAAGAAGCTGAAAGAATGAGCCTCAATGATTCCTAGTAAATTGATTTCAAATAAATACTGACAGAGAAGACAGGAACTCCGAAGGGCAAAAAGGGTAATTTTTAGGTCAATAGAGGACGTCTTAAAATTTAGAGAAGGGGTCCTTAATGGTCCTTCTCTTTCAAGTTGCCAGGAAGAAGGAAAGGACCAGGGGAGCCAAGAATAATTGTGATGAAAGGTAATAGGCTTGAGAGTCAGAGACAGAAAATAAACAGAGAAGACAAGGAAGCCTAATCTGAAAAGAATTAGCAATCCCATTGGGCCAATGGGAATCTGCTGAACTTGGATTCAGAGCTTGGTTTAGAGTCTGGATTCAGACAGAGTGAATGACTCAGGAAAGGGACTCTTCATTTGCATTTTAATGTAGACCAGAAAACCTATGATCAGTATTACTTTTAAGAGCTTTTCTAGCTTTTAATAATCCTTATTATTTGGAATTTTAAAAATCCCTTCCATTTCCTTGTATGTTGCAGTTAAAGCCTTAACAGTCCCAGTGTATCAAAAAGAGTGCTGTGAGGGTCCTGGCTGAATTGCAAGCAATGACAACCAGAAATGAGAATAAAGAATCAGGATGCTTTAGTCCCATGGAAGCAAAGAGAAGATGACGCAGTCTAGGATGTAGGTAGAGACTAATAGGAGAAATTGGCCTGCCTTAAAACAAATTGTTCAATGTCGGTGACAAAGGTAAGTACTGTTGGGATTTCCATTTCTTTATATATAAAGTCACCCACAGGTTCTCCAAGCCATAGCAAGGTTATAAGGTAGATAGCAGTTCAGGAACTGGGTCTATTCCCATCATGAACATTAGTGTCCATCACAGACATTCTAAGCATATTTTTATTCCAGTATCCAAGCCACTGATTAAAATGTTGCTGGCCCACAAAGTAACCTCTATGGAATGCCATTTGTTGTGTCTCCCCAGGCTGACACTGAACCATTGATAATATTTGTCAAAATGAGACACTCCAACCAGCTGTCTCTTCTCACAGCACATTCATGCACAGTTGTTGGTGAGGACTTAAGACTGTAAGAGCAGGGACATTAAGGATTAGGCTTGACAGTTCAGTCAGAGGAATGCATAGTTTAGCTTTGTCCAAGTCAGGATGCCTTCCTATTTTAGAAAGAGGATGATTTCAGTTTATGAAATTTAATTTGAAAAGAGCTAAGGATAAAGAAATGTAGACAGCATTTTGAATGACAAGACAGGAGTGCATTCATGACTGTTGATCATTGCTTTTCAATCAAAAAGCATATAAAAGAAATAAAGTTTTCAATGATTAACATAGAAATAGATGGTAGAAAAATAATGTTTATAAATTCAAAAAATCAGGTGGGCTTTTTGCCAGCGTTTAAAAGAGTGTCTTACAAGACACAATGGCTTCACTATAGTAACTGTATTCCCAGAAAAAGGAATTTTAAGAAGGAAGATACTTTCTTTACAATCACGGTGAAATCATGCTTAAAATGACTGTTGAGATATTCTACAATAGAAAGTTTAGTTTTTCCAGCTTCCTAGAAATATGGTCCTATGATTGGAACAGATGTGCTGTTTAGCTTTCTCCTTGACCTTTCCAGAAGTCCCGTAATTCAGATCAGGTAGTGAACAGCTGTTAAAATAAATCTGTCCTTGAGCTTGGGGGAGGAAGATGAGTCCTCAGACACTGTAGCTTCTGACTTCATTCCTGACATCATGGTTTAGGTCAGAGATAATAAACTCAATAATCCAGAGAATATGACAAAAAACAATCAAACCCCCTTCTTCCCAGAGGTGGTGGCAGAAATGGGAGAAGTACTGTAGTTAAATTGTGCAGTGAGCACATGATTATGTGGTGCCCAACGATTTTGTGTTTTGGGATTGATATGTACCTTTTCAGCCCCAAGGGGGACTTCTATACAGCTCCCATCATTTTATTATGTTTTGGGGTGATCTATCCAACCCTAATACAATGAAGAAATAAATTCAAAGTGAAGAGAGACATAAGCTCCTGGTTTTTGAGACAAAGGCTTGACAAGCAGCCCTTTGACCCAAGGAGCCTGCTGAGATTCCCAGCAGTTGTACTGAAGGAGGGAGCCCCAGACTATGTCCGTACCAGGGCACTTCCATCCTGGACAGCATTCCAATATAAAACTGACAAAAAGAGCAGATCGGGATAGCCACTCACTCCCCTAGTCCAGAAAAGCACCCTTTTTAGAGGCTGATGTGTCTTTATGGGTGAATCCGCCCCAAAAAGTGTACTTGATGGAGTGCCTGGGTGGCAAATTCAGTTAACTGTCAAAGTCCAACTCTTGGTTTTGGCTCAGGTCATGATCTCAGGGTCCTGAGATTGAGCCCTGGCCGTGCTCCACACTCAGCACAGAATCTGCCTGAGATTCTCTCTCCCTCTCACTCTGCCCCTCCCCCTACTCATGTGCTCTCTCTCTAAAAAATAAATAAATCTTTAAGAAAAAAAAAAGTGTACTTGTTATTGCCCCATAGAGTATAAACAGTTAATGGAATTTAGCTCATTAATTTTTATCTCATTATTATAAATTGATATTTTATGTGCATTTTAAAATGTAAATACACTAGAATACTAGATTGCAGATAAAATATTAAACAAATATACATATAGGAGATAAATGCCTGCTCAGGATGCTATAACAAAATACAGCAAACTGGGTGGCTATTAACAACAGCATTTATTTCTCACAGTGCTGGAGCTGGAAAATCCAAGATCAAGGCACTGATCTTTAGTAAGGGCTGGCTTCTTAGATGGTCATCATTTTGTTGTATCCTCACATGGTAAAAGGGGCAAGGGAGCTTTGGCTTCTTTTACAAAGCACTAATCCCATTTATGAGGGCTCTGCCGTAATGACCTAATCACCTCTCAAAGGCCCCACCTTCTAATTATCAACTTGGGGGTTAGGACTTCAACATACTGTTGGAGGAGGGGGGTTGACAAACATTCGGACATAACACACATTTATTTATTTATTATAGATAGGGGAGCATACAATCAAAAAATGTTGAAGACCACTGTTCCAGTTTATTCCCCTTCCCCAGCCAAATGGGAGCGAGGATAGGGGAGAAAGGGGAACCCTTCCACACTGTTGGTGGGAATGCAAGCTGGTGCAGCCACTCTGGAAAACAGTATGGAGGCTCCTCAAAAAGTTGAAAATAGAGCTACCCTATGACCCAGTAATTGTACTACTGGGTATTTACCTCAAAGATACAAATGTAGTGATCCGAACAGGCACCAGCACCTCAATGTTTATAGCAGCAATGTCCACGATAGCTGAACTATGGAAAGAGCCCAGATGTCCATCAACAGATAAATGGATAAAGAAAATGTGGTGTGTACACACACACACACACACACACACACACACACACACAAAGGAATATTACACAGCCATCAAAAAGATGAAATCTTGCCATTTGCAGCGACATGGCTAGAACTAGAGAGTATTATGCTAAGTGAAATAAGTCAATCAGAGAAAGACAATTATCATATGATCTCACTGATATGTGGAATCTAAGAAACAAGGCAGAGGATCATAGGGGAAGAGAGGAAAAAATGAAACAAGACGAAACCAGAGAGGGAGACAAACCATAAGAGACTCTTAATCATAGGAAACGAACTGAGAGTTGCTGAAGGGGACGGGGTATAGAGGGATAGGGCAGCTGGGTAATGGACACTGGGGAGGGTATGAGTTATAATGAGCACTGGGTATGATATAAGACTGATGAATCACAGACCCATACCCCTGAAACAAATAATACATTATATGTTAATTTTAAAAAAAGAAGAAGAAAACAAGGTAGATTGGGAAGGCATTGCTATTACCGTAACTCTATACAAGTCATTCAGATTAAACACTTTAACTTAAGATAGTGATCAGACTAATGTCACCATTGAACAGAAGGAAGAAAAAAGGAGGGAGGGGAGAAATGGGAAATGAAAGTCTCTTTCCTCAGGTGACATCTTTCTTTCATAATAAATCTTTAAACAAAAGACCCAGACTCCTCACCTTCTTCATCCTCACCTCCACGGCATACCGTGCTTACTTTGGTGTGAACCACATAACTCTCCAGTGAATAATCTGTTAAAGCCAAGGAACAGAATCCAGAGCAAAAGGTACCATTTGGGGAAAGGTGTGTCTTAGTGAGTAGAAGATACAGAGTACAGAGAGTCAGGAAAATGCAACTGCAGAGTGTGGTCAACAAGTACTTTGTCAGCAAACTGTCAGATAGTGAGGAGAGAACAAGGACACTGATCTTACAATGGAAACCAAGACATCAAGTTCAAGATCATAGGTTGTAAACAGGTGGCCCCCTGGTCAAGTCAAGCCTACAGATACGATTTGTTTGGCCATAAGTCATTTGTAAAATTTTGAAGTTGTAAATACTTAAAACTTGAGAGATTTCACACCAAAAAAAAAAAAAAAAAAATCCATGTTTCTAACTTCTCTTGATAAATGAGAGATTTAACAGCACTGGGTCAGTATTCCCAAATAGCCACCATGGGCTGGAGATGAATTGTGTTCCACTGGAAGAGACAGTTGAGCCTCTCACTTTCATATTATCCCCACACAGACTGTTTCACACATCTACATTGTTTCCACTGTTCTGGGTTCAGAGATGTAGGAAGGACCCAGAATTCTGAGAGAAGCCAAGGAGACAAACAAGAAACCCTGAATCACAGACCCATTTTCATGCCTCCTCCTCCTGCCCCCATTGCCTACAATGGGCAAGGTCCTTGTTCCAGGGATCAGTGATAGGAAGAATTAAAAACAAACCAAACAGATGAGGTACATGTTCCCAATGAACTTATATTCTAGTTGAGAAAATTGGATAACACGTTAGTAAATACAGTTCTCAGTGATAATATCTAAAATATTTTGAATGCTATCATGGGCCAGTCACTGTTCTTTCTCTCATGTGGTTTTTATTCTTTTACACATATGAATTCCCACAGAAACCCCATGAAAAGGAAATAATTACATCCCATTTTTCAAATAGGAAATTGAGTCATGGAAATAAGCAACTTGTATAAAGTCCCACAGCTAGTAAGTGGAGAAGTAATAATGAGCTCCAGCAGTCTGACTTCAGAGGCAAGGCATTTAACCCCTGTGCCACACCATTAAGTACTAAGCAGCGTGTTAAAATAGGCTGATGTGACAAAGGCACTGGGCAGCTACTTTAGATTTGGAAGTCAAGAAAAGACTTTCTGGAAGTGACATTTAAGCTGAGATCTGAAGAATACAACTATGCAAAAACTAGAGTAGTAGGCAAAGGGAGCAACTCATGTGAAGGACTAAATTTGGAAAGGGCTTGTTTATCAAAAACCCCAAATGAGTTGACCAATGAGATGGTAGCTTGAAGGGAGAGTGAAAAGGAGAGAGGGAGATTGAAGACAAAACACAGGCCATACTCCAGGGTACAGAGTTTCCATTTCATGACAGCTGGGAGCCAGTGGAGCACAAGAGCCTGAGAGGGGGACATAATTCGATGTGAGGTTCAGAAAACATGGTAATGTTCACATTTACCAGGGCTCTTTAAAAACTGACCTTAATGTATGTTTCTACCTTCCTCTCCTGTTTTTTCTCCTTCATACATCCTGTGCTCTAACCAAAATTCTAGCAGCTACTGTTGTGCTAAAAAATCAATTCTGTGGAAACAAAGCCCTGATTTGTAGCATTCGCCTATTTCTATGGTATAAATGCTTCCACAGTAGTTGATCTTATGCTATCAACAGTTTAACAATCAGCTCACAAAATTCCTGAATATTTAAGAATCAGTACTTGAGAGCCAGTTCCATACCTACACCCCAAATTCACCTTTTGAAACTCACCAGATCCTTACGTGGTACGACTCTCCTACGTTCTGTTCCTCCTGCCTATAAAACTTAACCACTGTAGGGCTGTGGTTAAGAGCAAAACTTGTGGCTTCAGATGGACTTGTACTGAAATCACAGCTTTGTAAAGCAACCACGTGATCTTAGGAAAAGTTCTTAACTTCTTTAAACTTCTTTTTTTTTTTTTTTTTTTTTAAAGATTTTATTTATTTATTTGACCAGGCTCATAGCGGAGGAGCCTGACGTGGGGCTCGATCCTGTAACGCCGGGATCACGCCCTGAGCCGAAGGCAGACGCTTTAACCGCTGTGCCACCCAGGCGCCCCTAAACTTCTGATATTTATAACATGGGAGCGATAACAGTCCCTACTTCAGGGTACTGTTACAAGAATCAAATGAAATAATGTAACAAAAAGCACTTAGCAGAGTACCAGTAATGTTATGTACTTCTTAAGAAATTTTATTTTATTCATCTACTTACCTACCATGGGTCCTAGCTAGAAGCTGGGGAAAGCTACAAAGTCTGTGAAGTTTGTCTTTCAATAGCCTGTCTTTTGAGTTAGGTCTCCTGCCTAGTTTTCCCCACCTCTAAGGTGCTTTCCAGGATACACATAAGAATCTTTTTCTCTCACAGCCTAAAGGAACTACTTAATGATATATATCTTATATATGATATGAAAACAAATAGTGGCTTAAAGTATCTATTTTGTAATAGAGTTTCTTGATAATAGGAAAAACTTCCAAGACTCTGATGGCAGAAGTTTCTTGCCATAGTATTTTACTGATACTGGAGATTTTGTAAATTTTCTGTACAGGCAGCAACTTGAGGTAGATAACGGAGTCTCAGCCTCCACTTGTCAGTTTTTATTCACAGGAATTCTGTGGACACTCATCTTCATGTTTAGTTGTATCAACACTAAGAACAGCTTTATTCATTGACTATTAAAGGTGCAGGTTCTAGTGACAGTTCCATTTTACCTTTGTGACCTTGTTTAAGTCCCAAACTCTCTGAGATTTACCACATTAGAATGAATTCAGAGTCTATATCTGTTCTAAAAATCAATGATTCTACACATTTAAATATTTATAAATTCCAAAAGCACCTCCAAAGCTAACAAAAAGTAACATTTGACACCATTCTTGTGAGATTAACATAAATAAACTTAGACCTCTATAGCAAATCAAAGCAGAGTATTGAGTCAATTGTATGAATAATTCAGAAACAAAATAAAGTAAAGCAAAACAAGAACTTATGGTTCTAAAGCTTTCAGAATACACAATTTATAGCCTTATTCAGAAATCACTGGAACTGCAGTGCATTCTGATTTATATTTAAGAAATCATCAAAGCTGCATTTTCCTTTAAATTCAGGTTTTTCAGATATCCCATAGAAAAATCCTGCTTAAAGGAATGTTCTAGGCCAATATCAAGTCAAATATGTGTAAAAACAACCTGAGGAAAATTGCTAGTACCCTAGTCAAATTTGAAAAGGTATTTTTAAATCACTAGGAATAAAGAATTCATCCATCAGATTAGATGACTCTATTTTATCTCTTTCAATGTATTATGCCCTAATCAATATATGCATGAGCCAATATCTTAGAAGGATACCTACCCTAGAGTATGTATCCAATGTACCCCAATTACTTTAGCTCAGAGATAGTGAATTATTTTGATATGTTGCCAATATATTTAAAGCAATTATTTATTAGTTTCCAAAAGCTAATATGCAGACTATAATGTACCTTGAGCAGTATAACCAATGAGACCACTATTTGTACTGCTAAAGTAGCTGTGTATCATTCATCAGCAATGAGGGGCCTGAACCCCAAAGAGATTTTGGCTTACTAATAAACATTTTATATCAGCTAGTGAATAGTCACCATAAATATCAAAGAAATTTTTGTCTCTAATACATATTTCACGTAGCAATAAATGATAAGCTATCAACATTGCATGGTATCTCCAATTCCTAACTTGGAAATAAATTATAAAATATCTTTTCTGGCATGTTTTACAGCTCTGATGATAGCAAATTTGCATTATGAAACATGTGCAATTTAAATTATCAGTTACATTTTTTTTATTGGACTTTGCACATCTATAGTCAGTTTGGGAATAAGTTACCAAAATTAAAAGGGTGAAGGAAGCCAATTTGAAAAGGCTACATACTGTATGATTCCCACTACATGACATTTAGAAAAGGCAAAACTATGGAGACCATAAAAAGATCAATAGTTGCCAGGGGTTAAGAGTGAGGGACAGATGAATAAGCAGAACAAAGAGGATTTTTAGGGCAATGAAAATATTCTGTGTGATACTATAATGATGGATACATGTCATTATAAATTTGTCCAAACCCATAGAACATACAGCATTGAGAGTGAACCCTATGTAAACTATGGACTTTGGGTGATTATCATGTATCATGTCAATTCCTGTTGAAGAATGTTCATAGTGGGGGAGGCTATGCATGCATGGGAACAGGGGTTACATGGCAAATTTCTGTATTTTCCTCTTAATTTTGAGGTGTACCTAAAACTTTAAAAAAATTTATTTTTTAATTGAAAGGGAATGTTTAAAAACTTAAGAATTTAACATCTCGCATGTTGAAAAATATGTGCCTATAAAACAGGGACAAATGATTTAATAAATCACTAAACCATATTCTTTCCTTTCCATTATTTCCTCAGTCCTGTAAATCTAGAAAGCAAAGATTATCTTTCAGGTTCCCTGAAACTTCCTATATTTCCTAGGCTAGCATCTTCACAGTCTCAACTAACTCTGATATGATGATTTTAGATATAGTTCATTCATAAATGAAGCACTAGTCTTACCTTAGATGTTCAGTAATTAGTCACTGACTCCTTTGTATTAATCCAAATGTATAAATGCATCTTGTAACATACTCCCATTTGGATTCGGAAAAAGGAAGATCTTACAGAAAAAAAAAAAAGTTTCTTTTTCATAGTGACACCTTGCTGCTCCACTGAGCAGCTAAGGGAGTTAATGGACTCATACTGCTGGACAAAACGCTGCTAAATATGGCTGGTTACTTTTCTATCCAGAGAAGTTCACCAGAGCCGATTATTTATATATAATCAGGCACTTTTCCACAAGACGCTCAGAAAAACCCACTCATCCCATAGAAACATTCAACCTGGCCCTGGAGTGGCACTGAATCCCAGTAGGATTTAACACTGAGACCATAATATCTACCACAAGCCTTTGAAGAGGCCCCAGCTGTGCCTGTTGCCATGAGTGAACCGGAAAGCCCACATTACTGAGGGCTTCCGGTGGTTTGACATTCTCTCCTCAGGCTTTACTGGAGAGGTGGCCACAGTGTGACTCAGATGTGAGCCATGGCTGGGCCTTCCTCAGTCCTAGGGGAAGAATCAAGGAGAGAGAACTGAATGTTTGCTAATACAACTGCCATCTGCCACCGTTAAGTCTGATGGTGACAGAGTGTGCGTTAATGCCAGATAGACAGAGAACACTCACCATCTGTTCATTGCCCTGAAATAAAATTAACTAGGTCATCTGGGTTTGGAAGCCTATCTGGAATTGTTGACATCTATTCCCAACCTTAAGGATGGAAATTTTCTCCCATCTTAAATCATTCAAATTACACAGAGAAATATTTTCACTCTAATCCTTCTAATGGAGAAAGTACAGTTAATAGATAATACATTAATAACAATTTACGTGTTAACAATGAATACAGGATTTTGTAGCCCTTACATTATATTTATATGCAATAATATCACAATTGTTATCCAAACAAAACCTTCTAAAGTAAAAAATGTCTAGGACATTTAATTTCAAGAAAAATGTGCAAAATCTATGTGGACTTCAGTCTTTGTTGATCAGCTAATGAGATGTAAATTTCTTGATTCCCAGGCACTCAAACTAAAAAGGGGAAATAAAGAGTTGTAAGATATTTTACTCTTGATACTTACTTTAAAGATATTTGCATCATAGCAACCGAATCTAGGATATGACTGAAGATGTGGTGAAATATACATATATACATATGTATGTGTGTGTGTGTGTGTGTGTGTGTGTGTGTGTTTCCCCAGGAGAGGGACAGGAAAAAGCTTTAATTCAATTTTTATAAAGAAAATTGGTCCCTGATCTCCCGACCCATAATCTCTCACTTTCCAATCACCTCTTCTTATCAGTTTGTTCTTACCTCTCTCAGTCTAGCATTGGTCTGGGCTAGTATTGGTTTAGTAGTGAATCTCAGCTGGACCCATGACACAGGACAGAAGGAAAGAAAATAGAATGAATGTTTTCAATTCTTTACACCAGTCCTACCTTGAAATATGGTTCTCTGAAAGAAAACTTTTTAAAAAATTCTACTTCCAAGAGCCAATTTACATTAACTTAAAGGAAACATTACTGGTGTTAATAGTTTATAGACATTAATAACAGGAAATAACCCAGTTCATTTAGACAATCTATAATGTGCTGACTTGAAATAAATCCAGTGGCTCTATCTTTAGGTCCCAAGGGATCCAGTTTTAAAATGACATTTTGTGAATTGGATTTTTTTGTGTGTGTATGAATTGGGTTATTCACCAAATTCGGTTATTAGCAAAGTCTATGAGCAGAAATTTCTCTAGCCTCTTATTTATGCCTTAAGTTTTAAAGAATTTAAACAGAATATATTTCCAAACAATTACTAAAGATAAAATGAGTGATCTCCATATATTCAGCATTGAATTCAGAGCTCTGGAAAGGGCAAAAAAAGTATACAATGTTATCTCTTATGTTCATATAGATTAGATAAACCAGATACAGACTATGCATAAAAATAAAATAAAAATAACAACTTGTATGAAATATGAAATATGCCAAAGAAAAAGCACCCTGACCCTCCAATCTAAAGGAGGCCCCACTATTCCCTCACATAATGCCTTATACTTTCTTCTTTATAGCTTCGGTCACTGTCTATATGTATTTATTTATAGATTCCTTTCATATCTGTGTCTCTACCCCATCCCCATGTCTATGAGCTCCATGAAGACAGGAGCTACACATGACTTTATTAACTGCTTTATCCACAGTGCCTAAAACACTGTGAAATATAGTAGGTGGTCACTCAATATTTGTTGAATTAATTTTTGCAATATACCATATTCACTGTCTAGTGGAAAATACTGAAAAATAAATAGATCATATTTACATTATTCTTTCATTGATTAATTTAATCAACAAGTGTTTATTGAGCACCAACCATGTCAACACTGTCCTTAGAGATGCAGATAGAGAAGTAAGTAAAATCCACATGAATACTGACCACATGGAGCTCACAGTGCAAAAGATCACTATTAGCCAATTAAACTGTAAAAATATATAATTACAGGTAAACATATAATTACAAAATATAAGATCATTATGAAGTAAAAGTAATAACAGAGATTTGATTTATTCCTAGCAGTTAGGGAATGAAGAAGGAATGCAGGCACGTAAAGAACCAGGGGAATTATGATTTTAGAAATAAAAGAGATCACTGAGGCCAGCTGGGAATAAACAAAATTTATTTCATTGAAATTTCATGGAAGACTAGAGCTAGTGCTGGATATTATTTCTTCTTATCCTTCAAGGCATAATTATGTGTACAGAGACGTCTGATAGTGCTTATACTTAACATGTAAACTATAGTAGAATGACATATTTCTCATGGCACCTGGGTGGTACAGTCGGTTAAGTGTCTAACTCTTGATTTCAGCCCAGGTCGTGATCTTGGGCGTGTGAGATCAGGCCCACAACAGGCTCCACCCTCAGCACAGAGTCTGCTTGGAATTCCCTCTCCCTCTCCTTCTGCCCCTCTCCCCATACCTGCTCTCTCTCTCACATAAATAAGTTAATTTTTTTTTTTAAAGAATGATGTACTTCTCAAGATATTTTGTTTTGAAATAACTTGGGCAGTAAGTCAATTTTGTCATTTTGTCTTTATTTGTTGCTTTTCAAATTAAATATATTCACATTGTGCCATCTTTATTTTTGCAACTATTCAATCACAATGTGTTGTACTTAGTTTAAGAAGCATCAAGAATCAAAATTTCTTTTTTCAAGAAATTAACTCTACATCTCTTAATAAAATGCCAAGTGATAACAAAACAGACTAGGGGAAAATAAGTACAGTTATTTGAACCAATTTTTTTCCCCAAATGAACAATTTTTTATGTTTTCCAGAAGAGAATACCACTCTTTAAAAAAAATTATCACGTAGATATGGCTGATGGCAGAGACATTATTTCATAAGCAATTTTTTATTACAAATTCATTGCATATTTGGGGGAGGGGGTTAATTTAGAAAATATTTCCATTTAAGAGCTATACTAATTTATAGTTATTATTATAATTTTAAAAGGCAGCATGCCATAAATTACCAATACAGCAAAAAACTGGTATGTTTATTTTGAAGCCAGGCCTACACCCTATCAAAGCCAAAATAATTGGGCAATGATCATGAACTCGGTTTCAAAGCTGAGACACTGAGTGCTTGGGTTGTGTCAGTTATTATTTCCTGAATACGACTTTATACCGGATCCAGAATTCACTCTGTCTGACTCTCAGCCAAGAAAGGAAGTAGCGTGGGTGACCAAGTTTAACACTCGCTCTGGGGATTTCTCTCTAGCCAAAGCTAAAAGGAGACTATAATTGGGTAGCCAGGCCTGCCCTTAGCACATTCTGTATTTAGATGGCTTACCTAAGCCCATTAGACAGCAAAATTACTATGCCCTATGCCCTTACAGACATCTGAAAGAAAAACTACTGGGGGCTGGGTATTGGTAGTGGAGCCAAGAGAAAGGGCAATGAGGAGGGGAAGAGAGGGAGGAAGGAAGGGGCTCTATTTGCGTCTGTGGGCTTGGGAGTCAAACAGACTATAGAGTTACAACTCCAGTTGTACTGCCTAATAGTTGGTTACCTTTAATTAAATTATATCCCTAATCTGAAGCTCAGATCCTTTAGTTACAGAATGTGTATAGTAACTACTTTGCAGAGTGGTTTTCAGTGGCTGGCAGATAAGAAACAATAAATGTTACTTTTTTTGCTGGTGCTATTATGACTTTTGTTATGCCATCTATGAAAGAGGAAAGACGGATAAAATGGTGCAGTTTCTGTGAGGCTTTACAGATGCCCTGTTTCTTTCTGTCATCTCTAAACCACCTTACTTCACCTCGCTTAACCCTCTTTAATTTGGATTTTTCAGGTTAAGAAGCAAAGGAGCTATTAGGTACAGGAAAGGTTGAGCAACTTGCCCTAAGACTAATCTTCCCAACAGGCACTCCCAAAGAAGTATTTCCAATCAGATAGTTGCCAGGCATGCCCAGAACTTTTTTCTTTTTCTTTTTTTTTTTTTTTTAAAGCAATTTGAGTAGGTCACTTGGGGAAGGCAAATTAAAAGAACCTTTCTAACTAAGTGAAACCTTGCTCTCTAACTAATTTTAATACATTTTTATAAAGTGCCCTTGAAAGCTCCAACCAGGTAAACAAAGCAAATATAAGTATACCAAAATGTCTCACAACAAAAACATAAAAGAAAGTAAATGAAAAAGAATTAAAAAAAAGAGAGAGAGAGAGAGAGAGAGAAAGTTCTCAACAGTGCAGATTGAAAACTGTAGCACTACATAGGAAATGAAAATAACCTGGATACATAATTTCCTTCAAAATAAAATACTGGATATTGGACATGAAGTCATATGCTTCTAAGAAACGGGGGAGTTTTATTATTTCCTATGAAAGTGACAAGACTCAAAGATATTTGGTTTTGGTATCAGTATACTAAGCTTCCAAGGAAATTTTCTAAAAAGATATTTTAAAGCTAAAAACCATATTTACTTTTTGGAAAAAAAAAATGCTTTTTCTCTGGCAAGTAAGAGTAAAAATAATGTTCCTCCAAAATACCCAAGAAAGAAGGAAAATAACTTTTAACAGAAATGAAATTCACAATGAGGAGGGATAGGGCAAGAGTTTAAATCTTCAAGTCATTTTGAATTTGTCAGACAAAGGAGGAGTTTAAATCTTCAAGTCACTTTAAATTTGTCAGACAAAGAAGGAAAAAAACAATGTTAACTTCTTAACATCAACTTACCTGATTTTCTAACTTTTTGAAAAGACCTGTTTCATAGAAGAATGCCAACTATTTTTGATTATGGTTTGTATTGAGAGATTCCTTTTGGGATTCAGATGACTACCAATGCCAATATCCCTCACAAGGTCTTGGGTATTGACAAAAGGAGACTAGATGCCTTCTATAATCCTGCTTTACTTGGAATTTTTATCCTATAGCCTTCCCTTCTCCATAATACTATGTCCAAATGTGGAAAAAACACTATCCTTGAGTTACTCTTATACTTCATGCTTACATTAATTTATTCAATCAGTCTTATTGAACAACTGCTATGTTCTAGTTGCTGCACGCAGTAAGTAGATGATGCTTGTAGCTATAGAAATAGTAAGAAAACAGTGTACTTATCATGATATATTTTGACTGTAGTACTAGCAGGCCTTGATAACGGATTTTATAAGGTGACTAAGGAAAAAGAAAGTCATCAAGGACAACTTCTAGGCATTTTGCATGAGGGTTAGATGATGGTCTCATTAAATCAGGTGAAGAATGACAGAAAGGAGCAGGTTTGGAAATCAAAAGTTCTGGTTTGGACCTGCTAAACTTAGCCTGTGATGTTCGTTGAGTGGGCAGTCTGAAAGATGACTAAGAAGCTCACAGAATAGTTAGGGTTAGAAAAATAAACTTGGGAGTCATTTGCCTGTAGAGAACATTAAAAGCCACAGGATGACAAGTACAGAATGTAGACAGCAAGAGATGAGGATCCACAACTGAGCCCTGGGACACTCTATAGTTAGAGAAAAAGGAGGCAGCAAAGGATAAGAAAGGGAAGGTAATGAAATAAGATAACCAAGAAAGCAGTGGCCCAGAAATCAGTTGAACAAAGTGTACCAAAAAGGTTAACTGTGTCCAACTATATAATGTGGACTAATAAGGGGGACCATTGGGTGCTACCTGATTTAGTAGAATGGAAATTGCTAGGGGGCCTGAGGAAAGTGTTTTCAGTAAAATGGTGCACACCTTTTAATTAAAATGCTTCATTATCATCATCATACAGATTAGATCATAGGTGCACAGAATGTAGAACGTGTCTTGTTCATCTCTGTATTCCTTATGCTTGGAACAGTGTCTGACACATAACAGCTCCTCAATAAATACTTGCTGAATGTTAACTATTGGTCTTGATCAGTGTTTTATTTTGTGTTGTCTGCCACAGATGGTGTAACTCTAAATAGCAGAAATGGCACCTAGGCATTTATCTTTGAACTAGGTCTTACACATTCCAAAACATTTACATTTGCAGTTAGATGCTTAAGAAAATATTTGTAATGGAAATGAAGAAATATGGTGATTGTTAATTGTGAACTAAAGAAAGATTTAGTGTCTCCATGAAGAACAGGCAGGTGCACACACTAATGGAAACTGTGGAGGGTTTTTTGGGAGGGTTTTAATTTTTTATTATGTTATGTTAGTCACCATACAGTACATCCTTAGTTTTTGATATAGTGTTCCATGATTCACTGTTTGCCTATAACACCCAGTGCTCCATGCAAATGTGCCCTCCTTAATACCCATCACCAGCCTATCCCAAACCCCCTCTCCCCTCCCCTCTGAAGCCCTCAGTTTGTTTTTTGTTTTCTTAAGATTTTATCTATTCATTTGACAAAGAGAGCACACAAGCAGGGAGAGGGGCGAGGGGAGAGGGAGAAGCAGGCTCCCTGCTGAGTCAGCCTGAGCCTGATGTGAGGCTCAATTCCGGGTCCTGGAAATCATGACTTGAGCTGATGGCAGAAGCCTAACCATCTGAGCCATTCAGGCACCCTCGAAACTATGGAGGTTTTAACAAATGATCACAAATCCTCTGACACTTCTCTCTCAAGAGATGGAGTCTAATTCCCCTCCCTTTGAATATGAGTTGACCTTATTTATTTGCTTCTAACAAATACATTGCTGACGAAGTGTTACTGCTTAACTTCCAAGACAAGGTCACGATGGAAGGTAATAGAGCTGGTGTCTGGATCTCTCTCCCAGGACTTACACCTTTGAGCACTGACTTGCCATGACTACCCTACAACTGCCAGGATGGAGAAACTTCATGGAGAGGACCTAAAGAGAGGGAGAGAGATGTCCAAGGAACTCCACCTGTTCTCAGCCCAAGTGCTAGACATTCAAAAGAGGATGCCCTCCAAATGAGTCCAGCCCAGTTACCATCTGACTACAACTATATGGGGAAACTCAGAGAGAGAACCACCAGCTGAGCCTAGTCAACCCCTAGAACTATAAGTGATGGTAATAATTGTTGTTTAATGTCATTAAGATTAGGTTGCTTTGCTACATGGCAATGAAAAATGAAACAGACCACAGTGCATTTATTCTGCCAGGAAAGAAACAGGTTCAAATAGCAAAACAGCAAAAGATTCTTTCTGATTAGCCTCAAAATGTTCATGGAAGAGGTAAGTTTAGAAGAGCTGCTTGAATGACTCCAATTACTTTAGATTGAGAAAAAAAAAAATCCTAACTTGACCAGCAGACCCAATAATATTTTGAGATAAACCAGACCTCAAAGGCCATTTCCAGGTTTCAGAACTGGCATGAGTGAATGAATGAATGAATGAATGCACAGAAAAGGGAAGGGAAGGGATGAAGGAAAAAAAAAGAAAGAGTATGGGGCGCCTGGGTGGCTCAGTCGTTAAGCGTCTGCCTTTGGCTCAGGGCGTGATCCCAGAGTCCTGGGATTGAGCCCCACATCAGGCTCCTACGCTGGAAGCCTGCTTCTTCCTCTCCCACTCCCCCTGCCTGTGTTCCCTCTCTCGCTGGCTGTCTCTCTCTCCACCAAATAAATAAATAAAATCTTAAAAAAAAAAAAAAAAAAAAAACAGTATAGTCTGAGGTGTTATTCATGCCTATAGATAGCATTAAAGGATCCTCTCATTTGAGATGCTGTTCATGTATCTCTAACTAGAAGAACAGTTCTTTGATCTCATGTTACTACAGTGATAGCAAACAAGTAACACAAAAGGTATTTGTGGATCCAGGAAAAGGATGGTATAGAAGTGCAGTTTCTCATGCCTCCCTCTCTCCTCCTGGTGGTACACTTCAAATCACGAGTTTAAGTAGCCTTCACATAGTAAGCAACATGCTAGGCCCCAGAACTGTGGCCTTACTGCTTTTCATTCCCCTTAAATCTGGGCAACAGTCAGTGGGTGAAATGTCAATATTTGAGCATCTTCATCATTATCATAATAAAGTTTCACTTAAGCTATGTCACCTGGAACCAGGGCTGGATTCCAGATTTATGATTTCTTGTTTTGCTGCAGTTACATAACCCCATTGGGTAACACTTATAAAACACCTTTTAAAAATCTACTTCTGAGCTTTTCCTTCCCACCTCATTGTGCCATTGGGCTAACGAGACAAGGTCTTCAGTGAAGCCACCCTGTCCACAAACTATCCCATTTTAATCTAGTAGTTGCTATGTTCATACTAGATAAGGCTCCAGCGCTTTTATCTACTGTAAAGTAATTCCACCCCCTTTTTATAAGCCATTTATCCCATGTGTCCTTCTGAACCAGAAAGACTTCACCTTCCTCACATTCTCTCATAGGCCTTTCCATCTACATGGAGTTCAAATAGTTATCTCCTCAGATGACTTGCACCTTCACACCTAAATTTTATTGTCCCATGCTTTCTAAATGCCTTAAATACACTGAAGCAATGCCTCAATGTGTCATTCTGTTTTGCCAATTTTCTGTTATTTGATATCGTTTTAAATTATAATCTTCCTGATGGCAAGGTCAAGTTCTGTTGAATTTGTTCTTAAAATAGAATAATACAGCACCATATTAATATGGAACTAAATAATAATTACTTAGGAATAATAATGCTTATCTGTCCTTTCTAATTTAGAAAATTAGACCACTGTATCGAAGCCTTGCACATACTGTTTTGCAAAGCTCCTTCTCTTCAGTATTTAAATTTTAACAATTAATTTTGAGTGCTATAACTCTAGGTCTACTTCTAAAGAGAGAGCCTTCTTTTACATAAGATAGAGTATAGCTCTGTTAAACTGTTCCTCTTTTGCCTTTTTTTGCAAAATGAATGCAGCAATATAAGAAGAAATAAAAGTCTACAGAGAACCCAGGAAAGAAACTAATTAGCCATACTTAATGACTTAAAAGTAGGGACAAGAAACTCAGGGATAAAACAAGTTCAAGTTGCCCTGCAGGCATATATACACCCTACATCATACTAGCTATTGGAAAATGTTACCTCTTAGATTAAAAAAATAGTAATATGGAGAACCCGCTTTATACTTTGTGTTGTTATTAAGTCCACTGCTGTTTCTCATTCCCAGGATTCAGCTGCTGAGCCACTGGCCTTTACTAGAGGGACATGGTGGCTTTGGACAGAGTTCCAGGCATACTTGTTTGTATCCTAACGGCTGGCCATTAGATTGCACGGTGAACTGTAGTGAACACACAGAATTGTTTTCCACCAATTCTGTTTTCAGTAAAGAATCCCTTTTAATTCCCCTGTCCTGTGTGTTGCCAAAATTCTTAAAATACTGTTCATGGAGATTTTTTTGTTACCCGCCTTGGAGCCCAGATGTAGGAACCAAGCCAGTGCAGCTGGTGTAACTTGGCTGAGTCTCACAGATAATTCAGTGTTTGAACAGTCATCCTTTTTTTTGAATGTTGTTATTATTTTGGAAAATTCTGGAGTGAATGTTTGTGGATGTAAAGGTTGAGGGACTAGCAGAACTATAGGCTAAAGGTCTCATCACTTTTTCATGCAGGGACTTCATCAAACTGGGGGGGGGGATTAGCTATTTCCCCAAACCTTGCGCCAACTTCACACCTGAACTAAAGAGACTTGTCAGGGGAAGGCAGGAAGAGGGATGATATTCTTTTTGCTTTATCTTTTTTTCAAGAGACTTCATGCTATGAATATAAACACATTATACCCCACACCAAAATTTAAAAAGCAAAAGAATTCTAGGAGTGAAAAATACTCATTCAGAAATTCCAACACAAAACCCAGTGATGCTTAGGGCAATGAAAGTGATTTTACACTAGACTTTACTTCTGCTAAATTCTGGCACCACATTTACCACTTATAAAGCAATTGCATTTTACAGCTGACACTGTATTATACTGATATTGCATGAACATCATATTAATCTCTCTGACCTACATTCCAATTTGCATCCTTTCATGGAATATGATGGTGATAATAATAATAGCAAGTATTGGTTGAGGGCTTACTGAATTGTGCTATGTGTGTTACACGGATTAACTCATTTAATGCTCTCGATAAACATATGAGAAAGGTGCAATTACTATGCCATCTAATTCCAAAGCCTGGATCAGAAACACCACATTCTGCCACCTTTCTGAGGAAGGGATGGAATCGCTAATACGCAGGGAAATGCACACAATTGTGGTTGTGGATACACAACGGTGCTTTGCTTTTGGACATTATTCATCAAATATGTCACAATGGAAAGAGCTTAAGAACTGACTACTTAGCTGTGCTGTGAATTCCTTTCCTCCTCAAGGAACACTGTCTATTTGCTTTGCTCTTTGCAGACTGACTAGCTAATCTGAAAAATAAAGGAAAGTGATATTAATGACTCATAATTACTTGATACGTATCCCTTCCCTGATTCATGTATGTTTTATCAGAAGTTATCAGTGCCTCAATCTCAGGGGCTGAGTAATGTGAGAAACCACATCAGAACGCACTGCATGTTTAAATCTCGTCGGGAGGTGTTTCACCGCCCTTCAAACAAACATATACTTCTCCATGTTACTACCTACTCCACTTACACAAACCGTTAGTTCATCTTTGAGGCAAATCACCCAAATTTCCTTACAATTGTTGGTATTAGAATTCTGCAATTTTTTTCTTTTTCTTGATTGAGTATATGTAATAACTCAATCACACTATTAAATATAAAATGAGGCAGAGTACCCTTCTTCGTTTCTAGAGTGATGTAACACTTCTTCCTAATACTCCTGACTAATACGATGCTATTTGTACAAATGAAACTTTTTAAAACTTAAAAATCTATAAGCTCCACATAGAAAAAAAGGGCAGCATTTTAACAGCAGTATATGTTTGTACTAGCTAGGAAGTCTAGCACTGCACCAAATTCTCCAGGCCATATGGAAGTGAAAATAAAAGCATCTGAGATAATATTGCCAATGTGAAATAACTTTCATGATTGTAAAACATAATAACGAACTCTATCCTGAGGGTCTTAAAGGTATTTAAAAATAGCATCAACAGGTCTCTCCCTTAAATGAATTAGGCGTGATCCTATCGGGAGGTAAGCTGTCTTTGAAGCTTATGACTGTACCTTGAGCAAAGACAACATAAAAACAAAGGAGGGAGAAGGGGAAAACCAGAAATCTTAGATAGGAAAAAACATAGAACTATGTTGTGAATATGTAGCCTCCTCCAATATGGACTATTCTGCATGTGCTGTTATTGCAAAAGCCATTAATGTTATGGTATGTCCAGGAATTTAAGTGTCAGATAATAAACACTCAAGTTGGAGCTGGAAATAATGACATAACACAATGAAATCATCATGATATGACACTAAAACATTAGTGAGTACATCATGAAATAATCATGATTTGCAACTGAATCTCTCTCATTTTACAAAGGAGTTGGCCAAACATGGCTCTGATAGCAGTATTTTTCAGGGGGAACTTGGGAAAACAACTGGAGTAAGCAATGAAGAAAGGGTTACAGCATTCATTTAAATGCATGTGGAGTGTCTTTGGATCATAATTAGAATCTCACATAGTTCTGGCTTTCAGTCAGTAACTTTGTGCTCATCTAATATAAAACATAAGTGGAAAAATTTCACCCATGTTCATAAAAAGCAAATATCTTGAAGTACTTGAAGAACTCAAGTTCTGTATATGAGTACAGGCATGCTTCAAAAATAACCACTGAAGCAATCCCATTACTTGGAGGACTGCTGCACTCTATAATTATGTTTGACAGGTTTTTCAGATCTTTCCTCCTCCAAATTATCTGAATTTGAGTGAAAGCCAGAGGGCTATCTTGAAAATTGTTGAAAGAAAAAATATGAATGTGCTTTTCTAAGGTATCAAACCTGATGTGTCGTAAGCATAGGACTGGTTAGGCATAAAAATTCATGTTAAAAGAAAGATTTCTTGAAGTATATGTCTTTAAACATACGTGCTATCATATAAGAATAACATCTAATGAATAAATAGCCATTAGCAAATAAGAAAAAGCCTTCCTGCTAACACTGATGTTCTCAAGTTGAGGTTATTTATTTAACCAATGCCTAGTATCTCCAGCAAATATTCATTCAACAAATATTTGGGAAACTGTCATGTGGCAGGCGCCATGCAAGGCACTGGAAATACAAAAGAGCAAAAGACAGAGAGCCCCCTGTCATTGAGATGGCCAACCAATTGGAGATACTCATATATACAACTTCATAGGATATGGTGTCACATCATTCATCAATATTTTTAAGATTGGTGAAATAATAAATCATAATTGCTTATTATTCTCCAAATAAGTGTTATATATACTCTATTTATGCTTTTCTTGTATCCCATGAGTTTGTAATGAGATAAATTTTAATAACCTTTAGTTTAACAACACCAATCCCTATTCATCAGCTGACATTTGATAAATTTTTTCTGCTTTACATATGTCCTTGGCTCAAGGCTACTATCTCTGTTAATAGAAACAAAAATCTAAAATACTTTATATTTCCCATTATCATGTATTTTTTACCCACAGGTAGAGACAGTAAGAAATAGAAGTATTAACATGATATATAGGAAGCAGAGAGTAGTGAGAAGGTAATATACAAGAATGTCACAAACTAATAAACATGCAATTCATCTTCTAGGCTGTATGCTGGGAATTAAATATAGTTACAACATTGAGCAGTATCACATTTATGAATGAAATCTACATATTACAAATGAAACTACTATGTATCAAGGTCGGTATTTCAGATCAGATTGTAATTTCTCTGTCTAGATACTTCACTGGAGTTTAAAAATAAGTTCTTTTAATTGCACTTATCCTTTCCTTGTATGTCTACAATTTACTATTCTAGTCATAACATTGCAAAGACTTCTAAATCCTATATTACATGTGTCTTGGGTATGTTGAAGCAGATTTATTTCCTACAGCTTAACTTTCCTCAGTTTTTTTTCCTATCTATATTTTTTAACATTTAGTTTTGAATTTTATTTAAAAAATCATTACATTCACATTAGAAAAACAAAGATGGGAGATCAAATAATTCCCGCATATGTTTCCTGTTTTGGGCCAAGTAAAGAAAGCACATTTTTGTCAGTTCATAATGATAAACAGTTATTTATTGAGCACTTACTCCACAGTGCTCCTTCCCACTTCTGATGTTTCCTTCCTGTGAAGGTAGCTGAATGAATATGACTTTGTGTCTCTCTGGTGTGTCTTTCTTACTCTATCACTGGGAAGGGGAGTCACTTTTGAGACTCTAAATTGGGGAGTATGAACATACCCAGTTTCACATTCTTTCTCTGGGGCATGAGCTATAGACAGAGAGCACATGACCACCCTGCTTGAGAGCATGGGACCAGTGGGGGCTGCCTGAGACTGGATGGTTAATCTGCCTCATTCCAGTTTGGTTAGCAAGTTTATTTGGCTTTCACATATGCCTTCCAGGCTGGCCTCTATAATTAACATAGGTGTTATTTTGACCTCCATCTTTATTCCTTTTTTATTTACTTGATTTTCTCAGCCAAGACATCAAATGTGAGGTTGCTCAGTCTACTGCTAAATAATACCCCTCTCTTTTCCCTGTTTGGGTTCAAAGCAGGTTGAGAACCCTATGCCAGACACTGAGCCAAGTGTATTATACGTGATCCCCATGTATTCCTCACAACAGCACTGTAAGGGAGATGGAATAATTACTCCCAATTGGGAGAGGAGGAAACTCAAGTTTAGACAAGTTAACACATTTGCCTGAGGATGCAGTGAAAGAGTTGGGATTTAAACCCAGACCCAATTCTGGAGTCATAAATCTTAACCACTATGCTATATGACTATACTGAAATTCCCACTAGAATAACATTAGCTGAAGCAGAACAAAGGAATGAATACATACATATGTACCACTGATCCCGAGCCAGGCTTCCAAAATAATAGATGACACTATTAAAGAGGCCCCCCATCACAAGGAAGCAGGGATTTCAAGAATGACTGACAACTACTTTGATTATAGTGGTTAACAATTTGTCCTGCCTTTGGGTCAAAAATCAGAAGTCTAGTGGCTTTCTCTAGATTTAAAATCAGTTAAGTTCAAAATGTCACCTATTCTGTAAGCCCTAAAGCACAGCTGAGGTAGAAGGTAGAAATAAAATGACCTGCAATGCATTTCAGCCAGGTGAGTGACAGCATTTGAATCTGTACATCATTTCAACTGGGAGTTCTTTTGTCTATTTATTTTTTATTAATTTTCTTCTAATCAAATAAGGAGATAAAACCTCAAACCAGGGTGACCTATGACCCTCACTAATCTGTTCTCTGCCAATGGTAAAACACTAGCTTAGCTGCTCGAAAGCCCTGTAAAAAACTAAACTAAAACAAAACATGTTTGGCAAAAACTAATGAATTTGAACTACTTAAGTTCTCAAAATAGACTGATGCCATTTTACTTCTCTTTTTTCCTTTCCACCTAATTTTATCTCCAATACTCTAGAATGGTCTTCCTCAAATTAACTATTAGAAAAAAACAAGGACCTCATCCTTCTCTCACCACCTCTTTTCTTGGTCATTTCTCAATAAATTCTGTAGTCATCAAGTAAGGACAGAGATAGATGAGAATAAAGTCCCTCTGATCTTGATAGAGTCTCAGTTTACCCAAAACCATTCTTCAAGTTGTTGTGAGTTTTTTTGCAGGGGTGGATTTGTTATAGCTAACCACACTTACTTTGTAAGTCTTAGAAGTAAGGAGCTGAACTGGCACAGATGAAAAAGAACCCATAAGTGTATGTGATTTGCCATAGGAAATGATGTATGGTTAGGGATGATTAAAATAGTCACAAGGAAACTGGCACAGCATTAGATAATACTATTAAAATAACTACATAGTAATATGTAGCTCTTGTTGAGAGCTAAAAATATTTCTGGGATTTTTTTTTTTCATTCAGTGTGCTTAGATTCCAAACTCTTTATAAACATAGTGGCATATTTGTTTGTTTAAAATGGGCCAAGTGCATTACCAATTTTTTTTAACATCTCATATAGATTAAATAATGTTTCTGGGTTTGGGAGCTTTTAAAAAGTCTATTTCACTGTGAAAAGTAACTAGAATAAAATAGTCTTCTTTTGAGAAGGTATCATACTCTAAGTAACAACTTATACCAGAAGAACTGGGGGAATGTGGGAGAGGGGAGTAAAACAGCTCTATAATGCCTGAGAACATCTAGTATTTACTCATATAGGTTACAAAATCTAGTTTTCCACAAAACTGTGAAGTCATACATTGGGTCAATCAGTTTTTACATTTTTATTTCACATTTCAAATTAATTGTGCATCACTTTATTTCCTAAGTGATGACTTAGCTTGGCTTCCCTGGGAGACTGACACTGAGACTGATAACAGCCCTGTGCATGTGGGAGCCCACTAGCGACAACTCAGGAATGATACCTGTGAGAGAGTAAGGTGCACAGGATTAGGCAGGAAAAGCTGATGTGCCACACACTGGTCACCAAGACCTTGGCCAATCTCTGAGAGCCTTGGAGAAGGATGACCAAGAAGGGTTTCCTAAGGCGGCAAGGGAGTTGAGTCTTCGTAGTCACCTCTCCTATTTCTACACTTCACCATAATTAGATACAGATGTCTCCTGACTGTGGCTACCACCTTTTGTGAGGCAGTTCCTTTGGCTGAAAGAAGTTCCTAGAAGGGGGGCGCCTGGGTGGCACAGCGGTTAAGCGTCTGCCTTCGGCTCAGGGAGTGATCCTGGAGTTCTGGGATCGAGCCCCACATCAGGCTCTTCCGCTATGAGCCTGCTTCTTCCTCTCCCACTCCCCCTGCTTGTGTTCCCTCTCTCGCTGGCTGTCTCTATCTCTGTCAAATAAATAAATAAAATCTTAAAAAAAAAAAAAAAGAAGTTCCTAGAAGGGGTCTTAGCCTGAGCTTTTGGTATCCAGCATTCCAGATTGCTGAGGGAATGAATGCCTCACCACTGAAAGGGGATCCAGACAGAGCTCTATACTCTCTACACCAGCCACTCTAGTGAAAGAGAAAGACTAGATAAAAGAGGTGGGATAATTTGGTTTCCTTTTATAAATGCCACACCTGCAACCAAATCTTCACTCTAATGCAAAAGGTAGCATAACACTATAGTTTTCAAGTATGTGTCCCATTACCTACCTAAAAAGTAACATAATAGGTTGATATTTCTTATGGTTTTGGTCTAAAATAATGCTCAGTGTGTTCAGTAGGGGACTTACTTATAGCATAAGGACCAGAGCATGGCTTTGTGCTGCTATTTTATACTTAAAGCATTGTCCATTCACCATACCAATATAGATCAAAGATTCCTATTACACTTACTGAGCACTTACTATATATCAGAAACAGTGCTAGAAATAGGAGTCAGAGAGATAAAAGATAGTTCTGTTTCCTGGCACTCATTGACTAGTGAAACAGGATACAACTGAACAGATGATCACAAGCCAGTGTGACAAGTGCTTTGATAGAGGTGTCATAAGGTGCAATATATCTAAACCAGACTAGGCCTGTATTCTAACCATAAAAGTTTGGGTGAGGTATGGTGAGACCAGATACAGATCCAGAAAGAACAGAAAGGAGTTTTACAGCTTTTTAATACTCACAGTTCCCTGGGGAGAACATACCACTCTACACAGGACCACTCAAGGGAAGAGCCTGGGTTACTCATAAGGTAGCCGGTGGAAGGGAAGAAAAGGGAGATGCAGCTGGGAGCCAGCTTAGGATAGGCAAATTTGAGTAACTTCAGAGAGCTCTGGGACATTGGAGTTGCCCTTGATGGACTAGTACCTGGTCCTGGGACAATTAGGGTGAGTGTTTCATGGCTTGGAATATAAGAGCCCAATAAGGGAGGTGGTTGGGGTGTGGATTTAAATCAGCTGCTCAAACTATGGACTATGAGAAACAAACTGAGGGCCTCAGAGGGGAGAGGGGTGGGGGAATGGGATAGACCGGTGATAGGTAGTAAGGAGGGCAGGTATTGCATGATGCACTGGGTGTTATACGCAACTAATGAATCATCGAGCCTTACATCGGAAACCGGGGATGTACCGTATGGTGACTAACATAATATAATAAAAAAATCATTAAAAATAAATAAATAAATAAATCAGCTGCTCAAGAAGGGAAACTGACTAAATTCTAGCCAGGACCTCAAAGCTATGTCAAGGCAGTATTTTTTAAAAACTATATTACAAAATGATTTGAGGTAAGGGAGATCTCAGGGATAATAATTTCCCCAAAAGTATCATTGAAGTAGAGCTTTGAAGGAATGTTAATGTGTATTCTCTTTGCGTGAGATAGGTTTACAATACCTATCATCTACTAAGAGATATAATGATGACTGTAGAAATTAGAGTTAATATTTATTATCCTTTTGATTATAAAGAAATTAATATTTATTATCCTTTTGATTATAAAGAAGAATACAAATGTAAGACATCAGTATTATTTTGGGGACAAAATACTTGTTCTTTTCCTTTGAAACACTTTCGCAACTTTTCCGCAAAATTAATTCATATGTTGCACAAAAAGGATAAAAAGAGAACAACTGCAATGTATTGGTAAGTATCAGTTTCTGCACTGCTTATTTACCTAAGCAAAGAATACTGCAACAACACCAATATGAAATCCAAATTAAAATGAAAGGTTTTTTGTTGTTGTAAGAATGATGACTACTCCTGATAAAACTGTCAAAAACTGGGGCACCTGGGTGGCTCAGTCAGTTAAATGTCTGACTCTTGATTTCAGCTCACGATCTCAGGGTTGTGAGATCGAGCCCCACATAAGGCTCTGCACTGAGCATAGCGCCTGCTTAGGATTCTCTCTCTCCCTCTGCCCGCCCCCCAAAAAGCTAAAAAAAAAAAAAAAAAAAAAAACCTTCAAAAATTAAAAATTAACAGGGTCACCATCTCTTTCTGCCCCCAATATAGCAAAACCCTAGCTCTAATCTTTTATTTCCTATTTCTGCTAATGGCATTATTTTCTTACAAAACATTTGATTGTCTGTCTTTCTCTGGCTCTGGCTCTGGCTCTGGCTCTGTCCTTTTCTTACTCGTCATCCCCACTCATTTTACTCCTATTGTCATGTAATTGTTGACTCAATTTCCATAATGCCTATCAAGTTATAACCCTTATTCTGGTTTTGTTTCTCAATCTCTCTAGATTACACTATCTTGTAAGCCTTCTAATCAGTTCCCTGCCTTATTTTGTCTTCCCTAAAATCCATCCCAAAGTGCCCTTCACAAATACATGTTGACTACCATACTGCCCCATCCTTAACTCCCTAAAGCATTAGACTAATCATATCATTCCCCAACTCAGAAAACTTAGATGGCTTTCAGTCTTTTATTGGTGGTGTCTCCAACAGAAGAGGGTACACAAGACAATTCACTGGGGTTCAGAAAGAAAGACTATGAATATCTGTTCATCTAAAAGCATTTAGAAATAATAAATATTACTCTTTTTAAATTCTATTATTCACAATATCCCAATACCATCCTGAGAGACCAGGTGCTAGACTCCCATGACACCCTCACACCTTCATTTACTTGAGCACATGGCAAAGTATATGAGTTTATATACCAAGTAGCCGTCTTTTTCCAATGACCAACAACAGAATCTTTAAAACATTTTGTAAAGAGATGAAAGGGGCTGAGCAAATTATATATACAATATAAAGGTCTGTTGGCTATTTCATGGCAGAGCATTTAAAAGAGGAATGGGGCACTGGGTGGCTCAGTCAGTCAAGCATCTGACTCTTAGGTCATGAACTCAAGAGTCCAGAGATTGAGCCCCATGTCAGGCTCCATGCTCAGCATACAGTCTGCTTGAGATACTCTCTCTCCCTTTGCCCCTCCCCAACTCAAAAAAAATAAAATAAAATAAAATAAAATAGGTACAAAATCTTAAGAAGATATATACAGTTTTCTTTAATAAAGACTAGTAGTTTCCAATTGTACTATTCCTTTCTGTAATGATAAGTGGTTTTCAGAAGTATATTGCCCAGCAGATGTTGAAAGAATACTTAATATAGCCCCCCTTGAGGTAAAGATTATGAATTAACAATGAGTGAGAAAATAACTGCTGTTTGAAAGAACTCATGTTATGTACAAGGCATTTAGAAAATGGATATTTGGAAATATATCTGCCCTATGTGATTTTGTTGCTGGAAAAAAAAAACTCAATATGCAAACTTCAAAAAGTAGAAAAGGATATTGTAATGTGTTAAAAGATTTCCCAAATTCAAAAATTTATTAGGCTCAAAACTACTTGTTAACAGAACAAGAATACAACATAAACTTCTAATAGACTGAGAAGAATAGATGATTAGTATTTAAAAAGATGGAAATATACTACTTAATTCAACAAAAGTCTCTACAAAATTGATGGACAGGATTTAAAAACAAGTATGATTTAATAAGCCAAGAAAATGGTACTTTTTCCCATTTGTATCTACATTATTTTTGAGGTGCTATTTTTAGCTTTAGTCGTGGTTAAAACCAAATAAAAGCAAATTTAACAGAGAACCAGATTTTTGGGTTGCTGTACCACAAAGAGTTAAACTAAGATTTTATAAGCAATGAAGAAAATTCACTCATACTGTTCTCACACAAAATAATATAGTTAATAATTAATGATGTGATGTTAGTATTTTGGGGAAAGAAAAAATGTGTCATATGTGACTAATTAATAAAATTAAATAGTACATAAAGGTATTTAAAATATTTAAAATATCTTTATGCAGTGTTATATGGGTATACATGCATACATATATGTATATATAGTTGCACACTGAATATATTTTTGTTTCCTGATGAGAAAATATAACAAGTTAGGGTCTCATTTAAGTTGCTCAACCTTGACATTATTGACATTTGGAGACCCAGTAAGTCTTTATTGTGGGTAGGGGACTATCCTGTGCCTAGTAGGATGTTTAGCAGCATCCCTGGCTCCTACCCACAAGGTACCAGTAGCATCCACCCATAAGTTACAATGTAAAATGTTTTCGTATATTAAGAAATACGTTCTGGGGAGAAAAGGCATTCCCCATTGAAAACCATCTGTGTATACAGTAAATTTCAAACTCCTCAACCCAACTGATGTTTTGCACAATCTGAACCCAGCCTAAATTTTTAATCTTATCTTCTATTAATCTAATTTCTAACATCATCTTTTCTAATTTTGCTAATTATTCATCATTCCCACCCTTTCTGCACATGCCCCTTATCACACTGTTACACTAAGTCTGCCCTTCCTTATTTACCCCTATGTTTTTACTAATGGCTGGAAAGATATTCTCATTTCTTTGTGACAATATCTTACCCAATCCTCAAAATCTATTATAAATTATGTCTCCTTCTTAAGGCTTCCTTTAAATTTCCTTTTTAGAAGCAACCTGCCCTCCAAGTATAAAATAAACTTCTTTTAGTTTTTATTGCAAGCTCTCTTAGGTTTCTCTATTTTCAGTATTTTTCTTCCTTCTCAAACCCACACTAGATCTTTCGTAAAAACTGTGTACAAATTTAATTACTGCTGAGGCTATTGCTAACGTGATCATTTGTTAATGAGAGACAATGGAGTACAACTCAGGCTTTAAGAAGAAAATGGTAAATTAGTATATATTTAAATAAGATGTTCAACACATATTACTAACTAAAAGTGTAACTTATGGAATACTACATATGTTATAATATCTTTGAGGAAAAGATAAATATCCTTATGTGTGCAGGAAAAAAATTATAAAAAGACAAGTAACTGTAGCAGTGGTTATTTTTGGGATATGAGAAAGGAATCATAAATTATGGAATGATTTTAAAATTTTTAAAAAGTTACTTAAAAGTTATAAAATTTAGTATACTTTTCATAGTTTACCTGCATTTTCTTGTTAGAAATCTGCTTCCTTGCAGACTGCAAATTCTTAAAGGGATGGAGTCTAGCCTTAAGTCTGTATGTGGAAACAGTAGCCATTTTTAGACTGACCTTTTAACACTGCTTTTCTCTCTGAGTATGTCGCCCTAACTGAGTCCTGTGAGTTTTACAGAAGCTGTTTCTAAATCAGTACTAGCTAGTAGTCAATAATAGTGCGGTCCCTTTGTGAACATTTCTCTATAGATATCCAAAAAGGTAAACTGAAATTCCTATCAGGAGAGGCAAGAATATTTCTCGGAAGCAAGTGTTAAAGTTTAATATTCGAATTAAGGTCAGTATGTCTTCTGGTTTTGCTCATAAGAGAAAAATTTAGTCTACAAGACAGCTTAGCTTTTCTAAGGTCTTCCTTGCTACCTAAACCAGACACCTCACCAGACCTGCTGGGTTATTAATTTAACCAAAGGGGCATTTAGATTCCTCTGCTTTAACCTTTCTAAAACAAAAAGCAATAACTCATAAATGTCTGCTGTGAGAATGAAGCTAGTCCCCAACTCCTATTTTTCCATGTAATGGCTAATTAAGTCAGTCAATGGTTCATAGTCTCGGCCACAAACTGCCAAACTGTCCGCTACCTGCGCTGAGAGCAAAGGAAGATACTGAGCTGTCTTTGAGAATTCGTAATGGAAATGTTGAGTCCCATGACCCAGAAGAGTCTTAAATGAAAATTTCAAGGTACATGGGAAAAAATTTAGGAGAACTTTCTCTGCAAGGCACACAGTATGAAAAGCCACACAAAGTTCCCATTTTGGGAGCAAGAACATTTTTGCTGATTTTTACTGCAAATTGCCACAGATAACATGGTAATTATGTACATTGAAAATAGTCTAATTCTGAGTCATTCAGTAAAAATTAAAGAAAAATGATGGCAAAAAATCTATTTGAAAATCTCATATAGAAACCCTTTCAAAATAGCATCCAACTTTTCCTAGGAGAGCACCCCCTTTTGTCAGGGTCATTTGATTGAAAAGCTGATTTCTCTGAGCATCTGTTTTATCTCTTAGAGGAATCATAAATTTTTAACTCATTAAAAGACCATAAGCCTAATGCAAATAAAGTAGGATACGAAATAAATTATTAAAGAGGCAGAACCATTCAGAGAACGTTGTTCTACTTTTATAAAAAAATAAATAAAATTGTGAGTAAGAACATATGAACACAGAAATAAGTGGAAGAATAATCAGAATGTGGAAGACAGAGGCAAGGCAATAGCTACTGAGAGCCACCAGGAATCTTACAAGTACAGAATTAAGAGAACATCTCCTTAGGGGTGGAAGAACCTGATTCAAAAATCTTTCTTTTGTTCTCACTACCAAGGCAAAAACAAAATTTAAGACCTGAGTCATGAAGCCCACATTCTTACGGAGATTTACGAGCATCGTAGTACATTCAGTACTTGTGCCTATTGCATTTCAGCAATATGGGCTTACAGCAGCAATGCCCTACTGTTGTTAGAGCAGCCTGGTATCCCAGGGATTTCCTGGTCTAGTGTGCAGAGGTCTTCCATCTTCTTTTGACTCCCTCTTATGGAAGAAACATAACACTTCTTCCATAGTGGAAGTGGAAAAAAGGAAAGTGCCTTTTCTTCTCAGCTTCTATCTCCCTCCCATCAGGAAAGAAGGTAGAAGATAAAAGACAGAAGAAGAAGAAAAGAAAGAAAAAAGGCCTGTTGAGTGTTCAGCTATGAATTCTAAGACAGGAGAATGTTGTACTCAGCATGACATCTTGGCTCTCTCTGATTACTCTTAAAATAATTAGGAAAACACCTACCTGTTTATTTCTATATCTGCACTGCTACAAGCATGAGGAGAAGGGGACAGAATCTCTGCCTGTCTGTTCACTATTGTGGTTTCATAGTTTTAGAATATAGGCAATAAACACCTATTTGTGAAATGAGTGGATGAGGACTCACACACTGCAACAATTATAGCAACTCCTGGAATGTTGGCACCTACCTAGAAAGTAAAGTTGTTATCTTCAAAGATAAAACACTGAGTCATATTTGAATCAAATACAATCCTCATGCAGATTTTGATTAAAGAAATAAGTTTAAGATCCTTAAGACCATGCCCCAAAGTCTAATCTTTTTGGAATGGTAAGTTGTTATAAAATTATTCAGAGTTATTGAGGTTTGTTCACCGTAATTTCAATATGTAGTATCAAATAAGACCCAAATCCTCAGATCTATTTTGGAGAAACAAAAATGTTAATTGAGGACAGAGAATATGCAGGTTACCTATGTGTATCCACCATGATTCAAACTGAGAAACAGATCCAGTGGTCAACATATATTAAGAGATTTATTGCAAGGAAATGGCTTCCGTGATTATGTAGGCTAGCAAAGCAGGTCTGAAATCTGAAGAGCGGGATGGACCCCCTCAGCAAGTGGTAAAGCTGACACCCACAAGCAGAATTTCTTTGGGGCAGCCTCAGTTCTTCACCGAGGCTGTTAAGGCCTGTCAATGGATTAAATAAGGACCACCCATATTATTTAGGATGATCCTCCTTTCTTACCTCAAGTCAACTGATTATGGACTTTAATCACATCTACAAAACACTTTCACAGAATTATGTAGATTAGTGTTTGTTCAGAAACTATTGACTGTTGCCTAGCCAAGTTGAAACATAAAACCGTCCACCACACTGATTAGGGGAGGGCAAGGATGATAAAATGTGCCTTCTTTTTTCAAGCCCATTAAAGAAATAATTAGGTATCTTCACAAACATAAGGCAGGATGTTACTGCTTCCTCCAGAAAATTTTAACTGAAGTGCTATGGAGAAACTTAGAAAGGAGAGATGACTTATGACTCAAAGAATAAAAGATCTCAAGACTGAGATGGCATTTAGGCAATAGGATCTAGACCATAGTGTACCTTCACCAATAACAATGTAACTTTGAAAAACTCATTTAACCTCAATGAACCTCAAAATGATTCTTAAATGGGGATCATAAGCTTGCCCTGCTTAACTCACATTTTTTGACAATGAAATGTGGAACTGTAACTGAAAACATTAACTAAATTATAAAATACTTTTTCCCCTAAATTCTGATATTATGGTAGGTTGAATAATGAGTCCCAAAGATGCCCATGTCCTAACCCCTAGAACTTGTGAATATGTTGTTACTGTAAGTGGCAAAAGGGATTTTACAGATGTGATTAACATTAAGAACCTTGAGATGGGGAGATTATCATAGACTATATCTTTGTGGACAAGGGAGGCAATAGAGTCACAGAGAGAAATGAAGCCATGTAATGACAGATGCGAGTTCAGGATGATGTGATTGCTAGCTGGAAGGGTACTATGAGACAAGGAATGTGGGTGGCCTCCAGAAGCTAGAAAAAGCAAATAAACAGACTCTTATCTAAAGCCTCTGGAGGGAACATGGCCCAGTTAACACCTTGATTGCAACCCAGTGAAACCCATTTTGGACTGCTGGCCTCCAGAACTGTACGATAATAAATTTGTGTTGTTTTGGGGCGCCTGGGTGGCACAGCAGTTGAGTGTCTGCCTTCGGCTCAGGGCGTGATCCTGGCGTTGTGGGATCGAGCCCCACATCAGGCTCCTCCGCTGTGAGCCTGCTTCTTCCTCTCCAGCTCCCCCTGCTTGTGTTCCCTCTCTCGCTGGCTGTCTCTATCTTTGTCAAATAAATAAGTAAAATCTTAAAAAAAAAAAAAAAAAGAAAGAAAGAAAGAAAAGAAACCAAATCCTATTAAAAAAAATTGTGTTGTTTTGAGCCACAAATTTTGTGGTAATTTGCTATAGCAGCAATAGGAAAGTAATGCATATATATGGCCTTGAAGGGTATTTATTGTGTCAAAGAAGGCTATTTGTCCCCACCGTCCATCCTCCTTTGTCCAACTTTAGCTAAAGACATTCGGAATAAAGACTAATCTTCCTTTGCAGCCAGGAAGACAAATAACTAAGTTTTTGCCTGGGCAAGGTAAGGGGAAGAGAGGTGTGCACCTTCTACAAAGTATCCTTGAAGGATATAAATTTCTCCTTTCTCTCTCCTTTCTCTTTCACACAGGCTGTAATTAGGATGTTATGAAGGAAGCTAGGCCAGACAACTTTGTGAGATGGAAACTCATGTCAAGGACAGCAGAGCAAAAATAGAAGGAGCCAGGGTCCTTGGTTGTAGAGTCACTATATTAATTCTTAGCCAAGTATCCAGACATTTATATGAGAGCCAATAAATTTTTGGCTTGTTCAAACATGATCATTTTGAATTTTCACCCACTCACAGCAAAACTTAATTTTACCTAGTATATTTCTATTTCTCAATTATATAGACAATTTTTTTGCATACATAATAAAAATGAGTATTAGATAAAACTCCTACCCATTAAGGCTAAATAGAATTTTATTAAATGACAATATTAAAAAATACAATGTTAACAGAAAGAATACCATAGGGTCACCAGGGTGGCTCAGTCAGCTAAAAATCTGACTTCGGCTTAGGTCATGATCTCAGGGGACTGGGATTGAGTCCCATATCTGGCTCCTTGCTCAGCAGGGAATCTGCTTGTCCCTATCCCACTGCCCCTTCCCCTGCTTGTTCTCTCTCTCAAATAAATAAAATCTTTAAAAAAAAAAAGAAGGAATACCGTAAGTAAAAATATAGAATCCAAATCTCTATACTTTTTTCCAAATGTAAATAAGCTGGTGTATTCTAAATAAAAGACAAATGTTCTGATCCTAACTATTCACCATGCCCACAAATCATATCCTTATTATTAATTCTCTAAACAACTACCATCCATCATCAATACTGGACTTAATACTGCAAACACACGCAGCCATCTGAGTGTTTTAAGAAGTAGTCTATCTGGTCTGAATCTTATTTTGAAAGTCAAAAGGTTTTCATGCAGACATGCTGATGAAGAATATGTGACCATTTGCCCCTGGCATCATGCTACAGAGTCATACCATACATTAAGAATTCCTTTACAAGTAAGCAAAGCCAATAAAAGATAGCGGGATCTTCAACTTAGATATCAGAGTACAGAAATAATGAAACTCTGCTAGAAGAGATCAATCAAATTTATGTAAAGCTATATGCCTGCACTTTCTGGTCTTGATATAACATTACATGCTGATTTGCCCATTTAATGTGGTTTTTCACTATCTGGATAAAAGAGAAATATGCATACAGTCAATAGAGCCTATTTAACAAAGTTTGTTAATTCAATTTAGAGACTAATAGGAAAATATATAGCTCATACTGGTGACTGACTCCTCTAAACAGTTCTCCCACTTCATCAATAGTCAAACATTGACATGGGATGGACAATGGAATCAGACTGATGAGAACCAGTCAACTATTAGCTTCCAAATAACAAGGTTAGTTCATTTTCTCTAAAAGAGACACATTCATTGATCAATGACATCCTGTTACAACAATGAAAAAATAACATCAACACTGATACCAGGGCATGGTCTCAAAATTCTAAACACAGATTTTGAGAACTGTCTGGGTATAAGACAAATCTGAGAAGGGTAGGAAACGGACATGAGATCTCCCTTCCAGAGAAAGTTGTACAGTCTGGGATTAAAAATACAGACACGATTCTGGAAAAGCTGACTTGCTAATATCCTCAAATTTGGTGAGATGATGGTTGGAAGTAAGTAAAGGAACTGGGTAAAAAACAAAAAAAAAAACAAAAAACAAAAACAAACACAAAAAAGTCAAATTCTCGAACTCGCACTTGGTTTACGATTAAAACAAAAATTACAAAGAATGAAAATAGTAATCCAGCGTGTACTGTCCAGGATCCAGACTCTATGGCTAATATCCGGAGCTAAATAACTGGTAGAATAGCAACCTCTAAACATTAACTTCCCAAATTCGTTTTTGAGAAAAACCTCCAAATAGTCCCCTCAAAACAAGTTGAAAGGGCAAAGACATTGTGTTTCTATTATTACATATACTTATTTAGTACTAAAAAAAATTCTTAGATATAAAATCCACTGAGTCAAAAATAAATAAGGAATGGAGAAAAAAACAATAAAGTATGACCTGTGCAAAATATAAAAAGAAGAAAATTTTTAATAATCAAAAATAGAAGGAAAAAATATAACCATACATATGTGATGCATAGAAAGTAATCAAGAACTATCAAATTCTTCAAAAAAAGAGATTATAAAGATAAGACTATGAAAAACAAAACTGAATGTCTAAGAAAATAAAGACAAAAGCAGAAAATAATGATATAGAGAAAAAAGAACAATAGAAAAGATTTTAAAAACTAAAATCTAATGCTTTGAAAATATTCATGTAACTGATAAAACATGGGAAATTGATTTAAAAAGTAAACTTGTGACTAAAATATCTGAATTTTTAATTAACATATATTTATAATAATAAAATAACATCAGAAACAACTGCAATTAAAATGAGTAATGGAAGGAAAAAACACAAAATGTCAAATATGTGCAAGACAAAATACAAAGCTCAAATAAATCAATAACCATTAAAAATTAAACTGGTAATCAATATTGTTTCTTCAAAAAAGCTGTCATAGATATTTTTATGAAACCATTATTCCAAACTTTAAAGAGATCATCTCTGTCTAAAACATGTTTCTTCCAGAAAATAAAAAGAATGAAAACTAACTGATTAATTTTACAAGTCCAATAATCATTGATACCAGAAAAAGGACAGCAATAGAAAAAAGGAAAATTGTAGGATCATTTAATTCATAACAGAATTGCAAAAAACTAAACTGAACCCAATAAGCTTTTAAAAAATACATCATGATTAAATATGTTTTATCACAGAAATAAAAGGAGAACTTAACATTACCGTTATAATAAACTATATAAGAAAAATCACACAATTATCTCAATGTATATAAAAATTAAGTTGATATCTATTTAAAATAAAATAAAGAAAATTCTTGGAAGAGGAGGAATAGAAGGAAATTTGCCTAGCTTGATAAAAGGCAGTATTCTATTAGCATTTTGCACTTATTATTATTATTACTATTGGTAAAGAAATATTAAAAAGCATTCCTTTTAGTATGGAGAAAAGACCACAACACTACTATTGTTCAAAATAGTAATGAAGTCTTAGTCAATGCTATGACATGAGGTAAAATAAGAGTGATCAGGATGGAGAAAAAGGAGATCAAACTGTTATTATTGGCAGATATTATACTTAGTACCTATGTAGGAAACTCAAAATTATCAACCATGATTACAACTAAACCAAGTATAACGTGTTGCAAGATGCAAAATTAACTTTAGACTTCTTGTCTACAAGGAATAATCTGACATTATATATTACAATAAAATAAGGTCCTACTGAAAATAATAACTCTAAAGATTTTAAGATTTTAACACATCAAAAATGTATAAGACTTTGACTTATAAGAGTTGGTTGTAATTTTAAACCTCTATTAAAAGATATAACCACTAAAGAAATTGAAATATTAACCACTGGCCTCGCCAGTTCCAAACAGACTTTACAGCCTTTATAGGTGTATCCTATGAAACCAAGAAATGTATCCAAGAAATAGAAAAATGTCTATCTCCTTCAGGTCAAGTTCCCTAGGAAGCAGACTCTGAGATGGACATTACCGTGTGGTAGTTTATAAAGGAGTTGACCAGGGATTAAAATCTGTGCGGAGAGGGAAGAGGCAAAATTGAGCAAAGAAGAAACTGGGCTGTGATCCAGTCACAATCACCTCCCCTAAGGGAGTTCTGAAGCTGGGGACAAGGGTCATCAATCAGTTACTGATGCAGGCAGTCTCAATATCACAGACCTGAGCAAGGGAGCATGATGTTAAGAAAGATGGCTCTCTTCAGTCAAGGACCATCTCCAGAAACTGCTGAAATGAAGGCTGTTGGCCAGCAACACTCTCAGCAAGAGAGGAAATAGATCTTTTGACCTGAAAGAGGGAGTTAGGTGGCATAGCATAGTGTCCCCTATAGTCTGTTCTGCTCAGATCCATTCTTCTGTTTAATTTCTGGGAGCAGCTCCTGCAGATTCGGGTAGACCTCTTCACAGGGAAAACTTACAAAATAAAGTCCTCCTTGCAGCTGGTACTTATCTTCCCTGTTATCCATTTGAGATTCCATTTGAGCTAGCAATTCTCCTGGTCTCTAAGGAGACTGAGCCCCTGATCATCATACCCTTCTCAGGTTGTGGCTACTGCCACAATTTACCATAAAAACTGGGCAAGAAAATGCCAAGAAATGGACTTTGGGTGACCTGTGTGCCACATATACTCCCCCCGTCCACACTGTGTAGCAGCAGCCTTTTATTTCCTAGTTATCAGGGTCAGTTTCCCCCACTAGAATGTCATTCCTTTTTATCTTCAGATTTCCCTAACCAAGATGTTCAAGGTGCTTAGTTATAAGGAATCCATCTTGCTTTGGGAACCAATACTTTTAAACATGCAAAGCCCAGATTTGTGGGATGGGAAGCACAAGTTCTCTGAATTGGGCCACTGGGACTGATGGTACAGGAGGACATTCTGAATTCCATCCATTGTTTCCCAAATCCATGCAGCATATATGTTGGGAATACAGCATTGTGTTCACTGTGTGCAGTGTGTGCTGCATGTACCCAACAGCATAACATCCCATCTTCACTAGGTACTTTTTACTGAACTAACACTTCAGCTGTGCTTTCAATAGACTTTATCATCCTATCAGTTTGGCCATTTCTGAGTGACGCAGTATATGATAGCACCAGGGCATAATTCAGATACAATAGGACATATAAGTAAATAAAAGAGAAAAAAAAAAAAAGCCCTACTCTTAAGCAGCATATATTCTAGTGGCAGAGGATAAAAGATTTTTACCAGAAGCTATGAGCAATAAACTTGTATCTTCTTGACAACATAGCTATATATACATTTTGACAGAGCTACAATGAGAAATGGTCAAGTTTACCATCATAGAGACTTCAGTATACCTCCTTGAGTCATAAACAGACCTAACAATAACAATAAAAAGAATATAAAATATATAATAGCATAAAAACAGCCTGCCATTATAAAGAACATACCCGCAAACAACTGTAGAATATACAATATTTTCCTGCAAACTTGGAACATTTCTAAATATTATCTACATACTGGCCCATAAAACTTATCTTAGTAAATGTCAAAAGATAGGAATCAAAAAAACATTTCCTCTGTCTGCAATGCAATTATGTTAGAAATCAATGTTCAAAAGCTGATTAGAAAAATCCCATATGTTTGGAAATTAAGAAACGTCTAAATAACTCATAGGTCAAAGAACTCAGTGAAAATTAGAAAATACATAGAACTGAATGATTATGAAAAAATACATATCAAAATTACAGCCTATAGCTAAAGCGGTTCTTAAAGGAAATTATACAGCTTCAAAATGACCATATTAGAAGACAAGAAAAAAATCAAAATGAATTAGCTAAGCTTCTAATTTCAGAAGTAATAGAAATATAAAATATACCCAAAAAGAATTTGAAGGAAATAAGTAATACATATAATAGCCAAAACAGTGAAACAAAAAACAAAAATAGAGAGGATCAAGAAAGCCAAAAATTAATGCTAAAAAACTAACAGTACTCTAGTGAGACGAATCAAGAAAAAAAATGAAAAAAAGGCTCAAATAAATACTATGAAAAGAGGAGTAATATTTGAAAAATTTTATGTAATAGGCAATTTCTGAGGAAAACATCGCATACCAAAACTAAGAAGGAAAAAAAAAAAAAAAAACCCTGAAAACCTGATTTCTATCCATTAAGTAAATCTTTACCAAAATTAAGAAAAAAAAAAAAAAGGTATGTACTTGTTTATGGCAGCTTCTTTAAACATTAAGGGAGCAAATAATCAAAATTTCCAAAAAAATGAGAGAGAAAAGAAAAACTTCAACTCAGTATATGAAGCTAGAAAAATAAAATATGATAAGAATATTATTTAAAAATAAATTATAGGGCAATTTCAGGAACATAGCTTCAAAAGTCCTAAATATAATAGAATTAAATCCAGCAATGTATATAAAAACTAATACAGAAAGACTACATTTGGTTTAGCCTAGGAATGTAAAGACTTTAATATTAGAAAATAAATTTAATTAATTTGCCACATTAATTTAAAGATTAAAAATATAGGATCTTGATAGTAGATAAAATTCAACATCTCTTCATAGTTAAGAGATAAAAGATTTAGAAAATTAGAAATAGAAACAAATTGCTTAGCCTGATTAATGGCATTCCATGCCCCACCCTTGAAAATGTCAACAGTTGAATGCATTTTTATGATTATTTCAAGAAAAGATTGCTCCCCATCCTCACTTCTATGGAACATTGTACTAGAAGTCCTTTTATTTTTTTTAATTTAAATTGAACTAGCCAACATATAGTACATCATTAGTTTCAGAGGTAGAGTTCAGTAATTCATCAGTTGCATGTAACTCCCAGTGTTCATCACATCATGTGCCTCCTTTTTTTTAAAAAAGATTTTGTTTATTTGAGAGAGAGAGAAAGCACAAAGTGGGGGAGGGGCAGAGGGAGAAGGACAAGCAGGCTCCCTGCTGAGCAGGGAGTCAGGCACAGGCTGGATCCCAGGACCCTGGGATCATGACCTGAGCTGAAGGCAGCCACTTAACTGAGCCACCCACGTGCATCACATCACACGCCCTCCTTAATGCCCATCACCCAGTTACCCCATCCCCCTACTACCTCCCCTCCAGCAATCCTCAGTTTCTTTCCCATAGTTAAGAGTCTCTCATGGTTTGTCTCCCTCTCTTATTTTGTCCCATTCTGTTTTCCCTCCCTTCTCCTATGATCCTCTGGGCTGTTTCTTATATTCCTCATATGAATGAAACCATATGATAATTGTCTTTATCTGATTGACTTATTTCACTCACCATAATACTTTCCAGTTCCATCTACATTGATGTAAATGGTAGGTATTCATCCTTTCTGGTGGCTGAGTAATATTCCACTGCATATAGATACCACATCTTTATCCATTCATCTGTCAATGGACATCTCGGCTCTTTCCAAAGTTTGGCTATTGTGAACATTGCTACTATAAACATTGGGGTGAAGGTGCCCCTATGGATCACTACATTTGTATGTTTGGGGTAAATACCTAGTAGTGCAATTGCTGGGTCATAGGGTAAGCTCTATTTTCAACTTTTTGAGGAACCAAAAAACCATACTGTTTTCCAGAGTGGCTGCACCAGCCTGCATTCCCACCAACAGTGTCAGAGGGTTTCCCCTTTCTCTACATCTCACCAACATTTGTTGTTAATTTTAGCCATTAGCCTGAATTGTTAATTTTAGCCTTTCTGACTGCCATGAGATGGTATCTCATTGTGGTTGTGACTTGTATTTCCCTGATGCCAAGGGATACGGAGCATTTTTTCATGTGTCTGTTGGCCATTTGGATGTCTTGTTTGGAGAAATGTCTGTTCATGTCTTCTGTCCATTTCTTGACTGGATTATTTGATTTTTGGGTGTTGAGTTTGATAAGTTCTTTACAGATCTTGGATACTAGCCCTTTATCTGATATGTCATTTTCAAATATCTTCTCCTATTCTATCGGTTGTCTTTTGGTTGACTGTTTCTTTTGCTGTGCAAAAGCTTTTTGTGTTGATGAAGTCCCAGTAGTTCATTTCTGCCTTTGTTTCCCTTGCCTTTGGAGACCTGTCTAGCAAGAAGTTGCTGCGGCTGAGGTCAAAGAGGTTGCTGCCTGTGTTCTCCTCCTGGATTTTGATGTATTCCTGTCTCACATTTAGGTCTTTCATCCATTTTGAGTTTATCTTTATGTATGATGTAAGAAAATGGTCCAGTTTCATTCTTCTACATGTGGCTGTCCAATTTTCCTGACACCATTTGTTAAAGAGACTGTTTTTTTTTTTTTTCCCATTGATAGTCTTTCCTACTTTGTCAAAGATTAGTTGACAGTAGAGTTGAGGGTCTATTTCTGGGTTCTGTATTCTGTTCCATTGATCTATATGGTGTACTAGAAGTCCTAATCAGCACAATAAGGCATGAAAAGTAAATTAAATGTGAAATAATTAGAAACAAGGAAACAAAGCTATTACTATTCAAAGTTGGTATTATCTATATAAAAAAGGAAATGAATGTTCAGTTAAGTGGTAAGAATGGTAAGTTCAGCAAGTTTCTAGATATAGAAATTAAATGCAATTTTATACACTATCAACAAATATTTATCAAAGGTTAGAGAGATACTTTCAATAGCACAACAAAGAAAGTACCTAGGAATGTATAAAATTTTTATAAGGAAAATACATAATTTTGTTGGAAATATGAAACTACCTAAGTAAATATTGAAATAAATCATGCTTAAGGATTTAGGACTCAATATTATGAAGATCACTGGGGAATGATAAAATACAAATAATATCTGGTAGCAAAGTGGTGCTATCACATCATCTTCAAAAATCAACTCCTAGGGATGCCTAGGTGCCTGAGTTGGTTAAGTGTCTGCCTTCTGCTCAAGTCATGATCCCAGGGTCCTCAGATGGAGTCCCACATTAGGCTCCTTGCTCAACGGGGTGCCTGCTTCTCCTTCTGCCTGCTTTGCCTGCTGCTCCCCCTGCCTGTGCTCTCTCTTTCTCTGACAAATAAATAAAAAGCTTCAAAAAAAAAAAAAATCAACTCCTAGTGAATAAAGATTTCGCTGTGAAATGCAAAAGTATAAAATTTTAGGAGATAAGTAAAAGAATATCTTACTGACATCAGGGAATGGAAAAATATCTTTAACAATATACAAAAAAAAAAAAAGGCAAGCCACAAAAAATGAATGATAAACTATGAATTCTGGTTCATTAAATTATAATATAATGGAAGTTTTAAAAAAGACAATTTGGATGAAGGCGTTAAAAGCGACAATGGCAGTGAAATGAATTAATTGAAAATATATGAAACAACATGCATATCAGTAGAAAAAACAAGTCACACAGAATTACTCAGTATTAGTCTACTTATATATATAAAATATGCAATATTAAAAATTTATCTTCAGGAGTGACTGATTACAACAAAGGACATAAATTCTTCCCATCTCTAGTTGCACACCCTTTTGCATATGTGTAATGAAATTAGAAAATCAGTGTTGAACACACCTTAGAGTTTACCCAATAGACCAGGTAAAATTCTAGTGATTGATAGGTTTTTTCCCTCCATATAAAATCACCTATTCCACTCAATTACATCAACGTGTTCTTATTCTTACCTCTCTAAGCAAAACATGTCCTCAGCCCTGTCTTCTTCAGATCAATCTTTGGATTAAGTACATTACCAGAGCACTCATTATTTGCTCAAGGTATTTGTAATCTGAGAAACTGATCCATACGCAAATAATTGAAATTGTAAAGAACAGGACAATAATTTCTATATACACTACTGAACAAAATACCCCAGGCATACCAAAGAACAGTTTTGTCCAGAGGAAATTGGAAAATGTTCCAGAGGAGGTGACATGTAAGACTGTGAAACTCTCCATAAAAACTTTTGTTCATATTATTTTAATGCACATAATTTGGGTATAATCCTTGATTTATAATATTTACACATTCACCATCTCAGTGTCCCCACCAAAATGTAATTACAATCCTATGTGAATTTTCAGAAATAAAAATATATTCCTCTTCATCCTTTCCCTAGACCATGTCAGTTCCTTCTGTGTTAAAAAAAAAAAACTTTTTTTTAAGTGGTTTGTATGGAGCTGTGAATATTTCTTTTTTTGGGGGGGGGGGTCTGTGATATTTCTTAAAAGGCTATAAATTTGCTAAAATCCACTGCTCTTTTTAATAACAAATGTGTCCTTTCTTTTGCTGATAACTATGGGAAGTTTTAAAACAAATTTCTAAAGAATCTTTATGGGTAGTTTCCCACCTTCTCCAGAAAGAAATATGGAAGAGCTCAACATAGCAGCAATTTAATACCTCTAGATATTGATTACCAATATCTAGGTTTCATAAGTTTTGTTTTAAATATTAATGACAGGCATGTTTGATTTAAGAATCTAGATATTAACCTTTTTCTCAGCATTTCTACACACAAAGCCAAATACATTTAGTTCAACAACTGCTGACGCATCACTCATTGTAATCAAGGTACCATAAAAGACAGATTAAGAAGTATGATTAATTCTTGAAATGTATACCACAAGGTCTATAATAAAGCAAAAATGTGAATGTACTAATAAAGTTATCAAAAATGTCTACAAAGAAAATAAGAAGAAGACCTTATGTCCAACATGGGAAATAGAAAGGCCTCATAAGAGAGCAGACTTCAGTATCAAGTCCAATAGAGACAGCGGAGTAGTGTCTACCAGTTAGAAGGCATCACAGAAGCAAAGGCCTTGAGTTAAGAAAGAACAGAATGTGGTCAGGAAACACTGAAGAATTCAATTTGATCAGATTATATGTCTGAGTTAGAAAAATTTCCATCTCCTATAACCAATTTGTAGTACATGTCTGAAGTTATTAAAGATTATATAACTATATCCAGGCTCAATAGGAAAAACTGCCACAAGCAATTAGACAAAATTGCTATGAGTGAAGAAGGTTGGAATGGCAGCCCACAGTCCCCATATTTGCTAATTAGGGAATAAGACATCTGACGCATAGGGAGAGGTTAGGATAGATAGTTAAAACAAGTCAGGCTCAGAATTTGAAGGGCTTTAAATTCCAAACTGAGGGATTTGTGTTTCATGCCTCTTTTAAACTTTAATTACAGAAATAATACAAAGTTTGTTGTAAGAGATTTTTTAAAAACCCAAAAAGTATGTAAAGTAAAAACCTCTTCCCCAATACCACTCAAAAGAAGCAATAAGTCAGGATATAATCTTCCAACTTTTATACATACATACACATACAGGTATAGAATAAGCACTATAAATTATTTCAATGTAAAAATAGGCTGCCATTATACATATAACTTTACAATTCTGTTTTTTGTAGACATCTTTTCATGAAAGTACAGAGATCTATCTCATCTTTCTTTTTCTTTTTATTTTTTATTTATTTATTTTTTTTTAGAAAGTGGGAGAGAGAGAGGGGAGGGGCAGAGGGAGAGAGAGAGGAGGGGCAGAGGGAGAGAGAGGAGAGACAATCTTAAGCAGGCTCCATGCTCAGTGCAGAGCCAGACATGGGGCTTCGTCTCAAGACTCTGATATCATGACTTGAGCCAAAATGAAGAGTCAGATGCTTAACTGACTGAGCCACCCAGGCACTCTCTATTTCATGTTTTTTTTAAATTATAGCATAATACTTTATTGTGTGTATGTATTGACCTATTCTTCAGCTAACTAAGAGCCACTGAAATTATTCAGTGGAAGAGAAAATGATTATAAAATTTTTAAAATCTGAAAAAAGTTGAGTTGATACATTTTCTGAAGAGAAATAGGAGGTAAAGAAAACACTTAGGAGATTATCACAATATTCTAAGTAAATTCTAATAATGAGAGCTTGACTTGAGACTCCACGAGATGTGTCAGCTAATGTAATTTAAAAAACAAAACAAAACAAAACAAAACAAACACTTTGTAATTATCTTGTTTACCAGGTGGGAACAAGAAAGAACTATCAGAGGAAAGGCCCCATGTGAATGACTAGGGAAATCAGGAAGCTGTCTCTAGAGAAAGTGAACAGAAGGAAGCAAAAATAGTTTATTGAGGAACTTTCTTATCTCCCACTCTTGTTTTCCAGTTCCTCATCTTCTTACCAGTTGCCATGTTATATGAACCTGATGGCAGTATTTCCCGAACCCACCCAGTTTTATCTATTCCTGCCATCACTACCCCAATTAATACTCCATTATCCCCCTCTTATACTGCTCCCCTTCTACTTCATCCAACACTCCTGTCAAAGTCAAGAAGGTTCATGTGGCTAATGCTCACTAGTATATACTGTACATCTGCTATGTGTCAGCTGCTGGGTTTGCCTTAAACATATGTTGTTATGTCAACGAATCTTCACAAAAGGCCACTTTTTGTTTTTGTGACTTTGGTAAAATTATTCAATTTTGCCCTATAAGTCATTTTCCTCTCCTGTAAAATAGGGATAATAGCATCTGCTTCATGCATCTGTTGCATGGAAAGTATTAATGAGTGTTAACCCCTTAGTGTGATGGTGTCATATAATAAGCACAAGAAAGATAGCATCTATTCGCATGAGTGCTCAACCATACCCCAAACTGCCTCTGCAGCTTACCCAACATCACAACTTTCTTGCCTATTATATATTTTTGTATTCATGCTTTCATATCTCACTGCTTTAACCCATACTGCTCTCTTTAACTACAAAGCCGTCCCTGATATCGCTATCTCCATCCATGTAAATTCTCCTCACATTTATAGGTCTCACTCACATGAAAATATTGCTATTTTTCCTATTTACTAGCCTGCCTCAATTGCCACAGCATTTTATATGTAGCTACCATATAACACTTATCTTTCTCTTGAATTTTATTTTTATACATGTTTGTTTACATGCCTTATACACATGGTTTATATACTTACAGGTATATACATCTTCACTTCTAGGGTCTGAGCTTATGTAGAAGTTGTGGGGAGGACCAATTCTTCATCTTTTATAAAATCTAAAATGATTTTTTTATGTATACTAGACACAGCAAGAACATTTGTTGAGGTCTCTGCTAGATAATTTCCATTTGTCCCTCCAAATTCCATCCTGCTGTTGTGCTGACAAGCTGATCCATGGATGTCATCAACAGACAATGGAGAAGAAGAGGCAAAAGATCGGAGGAAGAGAAGAAAGAGAAGTCAGGCTCTGGCTCTCTCATCTCAAGGGTCACACTGAGCTGGCTGCATCCATTGAGTAAGGGTCACTGCTTCACTCAAGGTGGCCAAATCTATAGGACCCTCTCTTTTCAAAACTCACTAACTGCTCTATCCCTCTGTCCACAGGAGCCTAAGGTTCCTAGTCCTAAGGAACTACACAGTGCCCACATCTGTAAAGAGTCTCTTTATTAGCCCTCCCCCTAGAATTATCCAACCTACTTAGAGTATGCTTTTTTTTCCCCCTTGCTGGGACCATCTGCTAAAAGTTCACACAGAATTTTTAGATAAAGAGGATAGGATTGGAAAGTAATTCCTTATGGTCTGTCTTATCAACCAAGTGAGAAGAAAAGTCTTCACTTAGATAATAGTGTGGTTCGAGTCTAGAGAAAATTGAAAAAGGATTAGAACAACGGCTGAAGAAAATGCTTTAGGAAGTTAGTTAATGGTGAATAAAGGGCAGCATAACAGCACGGAGGGCCTAATTGCACAGAACCCAATTGGCAAGCTCTCCTGAATTTCTCCAGCAGTGCTTAGCAGAACAAGATCAAGAGAGTTGTTAAAAGAAAACAAAGCAAAGAAAAACAAAGTGATAGAGTTAAACTAAATTGTGAATTATGGGACATTAAAGAATCATGGGATCCAAAGGTACTCAAAGGGTCATAACCAGAACCCAGGTAAAAGTTCAAAGGCAGGCAAGTAAAGCCAAGAAGAGGTTAGTGAGTAATCTTTTACTTTTAGCCCATTTGGAAGAAACATCGATTAGACAAATCGTGTAACATTATTGATAACAAAAGCACAGTGATTGAATTTTTTAATCTTATAACCAGACACGATTCTGCTTACTTGAAGTTTAGTTTATGTGCCAATAGTTAGGCTGCCTATAATTTTAACTACCTTTTTAGATAATAGGATTTGGATAATGTCCTTGTTATTCAGAAATTCCTCTTCGGACTCCCTCTGAAAATTGACTTTGCAAACACACACTTCACTTTCTAGAATTTAAATACTTATAACTTCCTTTTCATTTTGCTTCAGTTCTTACTTTGCTTTCAAGAATTTGCACTTGTGACAAATTAAGAACAACCAGATTTTAGACCTTGATGTAAAATAAGCACAAGAGAAAGGAAAAAAAAGAAGAAATGTAAAATAATCACATTAACAAAACAATCCAGTTCTTGATTACAATATGAAAACAGGAGAAACTGGGGTCCATGCTACACAAAGGTTGCCAAGGGAACAATACTTGTACATTTCCTGGTTCTCAAAAATATACCACTGTAATGTTTGCGTTTGTCTCTTTTCTTTTCCTTTTGGAAATCTCAACCAAAAATCTACTCTAAACTTGTGAGTTCTTTGTGATCACCTCGTAAATTCATTCTTTACTGCTCGTATTACAGAATTTACCAAGCAGGCAACATATAAAAAGGCATTGATTTTTTTTTTTCTCCAAAAGTTATGACTACAAGATATAATGAAAATTTCTGCTCTCCCTGCAGCCTCTAAAAATAGTAAATTTATAAACTGGTTTTGCCTCTAAGTATCTTTCATTTTTGTCAACTCTCTTTCTACTTTCAGATTATGAACTCCTCCAGGGCAGGCACTAGATCTACAATTTTTTATGTAATTCCCCACAGAAATTAAAACAGGGCTAAATCCACAAAGAGAAATAAATAAATCTTTTCAGCTATTATTAAGTACATACAGGATTAAAGAGTTGTTTTGGAAATTGTGAATTGTTTTTTTCTTTTCAATTTTTGAAATGAACTCAGGTCTTACATGTTTACCATCAGTATAACCACATCTAAGAGAAAAGCTGCAGAGGTAAAAGTGTTTTTATTCCATCCCAGGTACTATGTGATGCTCCTATACACGTTTGAAACATGTAAGGGCAGATTGAAAGGGATTGGCCATTGATTCTTTTAGTGTCAATTCTAGCCATTCCCTCCAGATGGTGGATGTTGCCCTTCATTTGTGTGACAAAATGAACCATAAGGATTAGTCATGAATAATTTAAAGACTATAATTAGGGATTTACTAAAACCAATATTAAATCATTAACTATCTGTTCAAGACATATACTGTTTATGAAAAGAAAATTGTTAGTAATAAGACAAATATAAATTAATTTATCTGTCAAATAGACACATGGATCTGCTAAATATTTATTAAACATTGATATAAATGTACCATATTTAGTGGGTGTACCGTTTAAAAAGAAGACATTTTTACTTTCAAGAAGCTTAAAACCTATTACTATGTTTTCATGGGAGGAAAATATTTACTCTCGCTCCATTATCCTAGTCTCAGTGTAAAAGCAGAATTTCAATTTTAGATACTGTTAAAGGCAAGAGGCCCCAATGCTAAGCCCCACATCACCAAACCAAGATTTAATTTATAGTTTGTTCTCCCAGAAATGGAACCTTAAACCAGTCAATCAGGAATCACCTAATCAGTACTAGTGAGGTAATCTGCCCGACAAACCCCACACATCCTCTAAAGGAAGTAAATTTGCAATAACCAACTCGAAATTTTGGCCTAGTTTATTCTTCTTACTCCTGCTTCCTTCTGCCTCTCAAAGCCTTTTTCATTTTGTGCAACTCCTCAGAACTCCTTTCTATCTGCTAGACTGGATGTTGCCCTACTCAAATCGATTTTTACTCAAACTCTTAACATTTTTTTAAAATAAGCCATCTATTATGTAGATTTATTTATTTATTTTTAGAGAATGAGAGGGAGCGGGCGCGCACGGGGGGAGGGGCAGAGGGCCTGGGAGAATCTTAAGCAGACGCCACACTGAGCTGGATACACAGGGCTCAATCCCATGACCCTGAGATCACCACCTACACTGATCCCAAGTGTCTGAGCTTAACCGACTGTGCCACCCAGGCGCCCCAAACTCAACATTTTTAACGTGCCTCGGTTTATCTTTTAACAGTTCTGGTGTAAGAAGATGGAACCCAGACCCCAGGGACGCGATGGAGGAAGCACACGTGGGTACCTGGTGAGCGCCTGCAGCCCGCTCTTTCCCGCCGCCTCAGGACGTCGTGGGGAAGGCCCTCTCTCATTCGCCACAGCTTTTGCGTTAGGGGCTTCCAGACTTATCTGAGCGCTTCTTTCTCTGGACTGGGTGCGGAAACTGGCAGAGTCGGACTGCGACAGCGCGGAAACCAGACTCGGTCCAGTGCCGGAATGGGTCCGACTTGGAAACCAGACCAGGCAGCTCCAGGGTCAGACTGGGTCCTGCCGAGAAACCAGACCAACTCCAGGTCCGACCCAGTCCGATTTAAGCGGCACTGTGGCCAGCGTGAGGCCCCAGGTGAACAAAATTTTGTTTTAAGGCTGAACAAGTAGGTTAACCTTACCAAAAGTAATCTTGAATTACAGTGGCCACAGTGGAGAACTTTTAACTTCGATAAACCTAACCACTTACGAGGTGCCCCAGAGAAAAAGGGATCTCAGCCAAGTACTCACTGTAAAGGGTCGAGGGAAAATTATTCTTCCTCCTCTATAGTTTCCGGTGACCAGGATGTGACCCACTGAAACGCAAGACTCACTCCAGAGCCCACAGAGTCCTGGGAAACGGCAGAAGCCCCAAAAGGTAAGAATTGTTATCAAAGTCAGCTCTCCTAGATCTCTACCTGTGGTAACTGGTCCAGAGAGGAAGGTAAAGTTTCGTGTTGCCCCCTCCTTTCAGATTGGCAGCCAAAAAAAACTATGATAATTAAATATTTGGATTGTGACTTGTGAATTTGCTTTCCGGTACCCATTGGTTGTCCATCCTTTCTCTCCCAGGGACAGCTATTGCCTTCTTGCTGTCTCATTTTGTGTCCTGAGAACTTGACTTCCCTTTCTGTCTGACTGGGACATCCAGGTTCATTTGCGTACAGGCAGCCCAAGCGTCATATTAGGGACTCCAGAGTACTGCCGGACGGAAATTCGGGTTGCACTCCATATGCAGCCGGGGTCTTAATGACTGTAGCCGCTCTCAGGGGAATGCTCAAAAGCTTGCTTTCTTTTGGTTATCTTTGGAAGTGGCCCTGGATCTTAGGAGAGTAGTGGCTTTTGCACCTTCTCTGGAAATGTCTCTTGCCTCCATAGGGTTGTTGAATACTGTCAGGAATATTTACTGTATGTTTCTGCTGAAACCTGACAAGATATTCCAAAGAATTTTTTAAGAGAAAACATACTGATCGATTTACTTTGACTCCTTAATGTAGGCAAATCAATATAGCTGGTTTGACCCACCTTTGGCTGGTAGTTGGAGAGACAGGCCAAAGTCCAAGTCATTGTCATTGGACTTATTCCCAGGGTGGGGTAACTGGTTAGGGCTAAGATAGAAACAAAAATTCATCAGTATTCTCAATACCTGATTTCGTACCGCTCCCACCCCCCCAATTTTAATATCTATACCAATTAAAGCCTACAATCATTTATCATCATATATATTTGACTTTACAAAGGACCAAATCTCACTTTTTAGTTAGTGTAGGAAAGATCATAAACTTTGGGATAGGTCAGGGGACTCAGTTTCCAGCTAAATGAGTGTGAGCAAGGTACTCTATGAGAACCAGTTTTGTCACATGCAAAATGGGGAATAATCTCAACCTCGCATGATTGTTGTGAAGCTTAAATGTGATAAACTCTTCCACGGTAAGCACTTGGTGATGGAGAGCTATTAGTTCTAACATTTTTTTTAATTGACGTATTATTTACATAATATTACAGTATCTTCAGGTGCACACCATTCTGATTTGGTATTTGTATACATTGGGAAATGTCACCACAGTAAGTCCGGTTAGCATCAATCTCCACACATAGTTACAATTTTTTTTCTTGTGATGAGAACTTTTATACAATATAGTATTATTAACTAGAGTCACCATGCTGAAGATTACATACACATGACTTATTTTATAACTGGAATTTTGTACCTTTTGACCCTCTTCACCCATGTCATCACCCCCCCCCCACCCATGCCTCTGGCAACCACCAATGTATGTTCTCTGTATCTGTAAGCTAATTTTCTTTTTTAGATTCCACATATTAGTGAAATCATATGGTATTTGTTTTTCTATGTCTGACTTATTTCACGTTGAATAATGCCCTAAAAATTCATCCCTGCTGTTGCAAATGGCAACATTTCATTTTTTATGGCTGAGTAATATTCCGTTGTACACACTTACACACACACACACACAGACACACACACACACACCACATCACATCATCTTTATCCATTTATCCATCATTGGTGACAGGTTTTTCCGTATCTTGGCTATTACATGGGTTTGCAGATATCTTTCTGAGTTAGTGTTTCCACTTTCTTCAGATCGATACCCGGAAATGGAATTGCTGGATCATATATTTAATTTTTTGAGGAACCTCCATACTCTTTTCCATATTGGTTGTACCAATTTACATTCCTACCAACAGTGCACAAGGATTCCTTTTTCCCCCCATACTCACTAACACTTGCTATTTCTGTTGTTTTTGATAATAGCCACTCTAACAGGTATACGGTGATATCTTATTGTGGTTTTAATTTGTATTTCTCTGATAATTAGAAAAATATATTTTTTAAGTAACTCTGTGGTCAGAAATTGACCACATTGGAAACTCACATTTACAGCCTGGTAGGAACTTGTTTTTGGGCCTTCTTCCCCAAACTAAAATAAAACTATGTACCTAGACAGGAGGGGGGTGGGATTTGGAGGCTTTTTGGAAGGATGTACTAAGACACTCCAAAAATACACACTTCTAAATCTAGAACATAGAAATCTTTTTATTGTCATTTTATTGAAGATATCCCCGATATAAACAAGCAAATTGAAGATAATACAGTTGGATGGGTGGGGCAGCCTCTTAATATTATTCAAGTTGCAACCCAATTTGAGGAATTAAAAGCAATGGTACTTGTCTTACAAATCTAGTTTTTATAAGAACAGAAACGTGGCTCTAGAAACAATTAAAAGCTACCTATCTTTTTAACTAACCCCAAAACCTCCCCTGTTCATCTCAGAAGGCTTGCAGGTATTGTAAAATATCAGGACTTAGGGAACAAAAGTCCTTCTTGTTGGAACTTAACATTCTTTCTCTGTGCCTTTTCAGATGTAACTGGTCTTCTCTAGAAATTAGGGTAATTCTTATCAGAAGGAGAAAAAAGGAAAGGCTATTTTGAAAACTAGCCCTATGAAAAATTTTAAACATCTCTTCCACAAATACTAGTAAGAAGCTAATATTTTAAAACAGAAGCTGTAAGATCTCTCTTGGCCTCTGTCTGTATGTGTATGTATGTCTATACATGCATATTACAAATCTGTGATTTTTTTTTAATGTCTGGATGGCATTGCCAAAGTTAATTTGTAAAGAGATCTATTTAATTGCCTTAAAGACAAGTGTTTTTGTAAACCTAGTATACCCTGAGAAATATAGAAAATTCACCCACATGCATCTCAAGTTCATGTGCTCTAGGTAGGGTAATCTTCAGTAAACAAAAATTAGTTTAAGTTTGTTGGTATAATTAAAACAGGCATGTCTTTAGAGTTATCAGCATTAATTATAATATTTTTATTCTACTTAGGTTTACTAAAAGTCAAATATGTTCTCTCTATTGTAGAATGTGTAAGAAAGGTAACTTAAGGTGATGGTTAGCTGTTTAACATCTCATGAAAATTTCACTAAGCATAATTGTTAAGAACTAGAAAATTATTGCAACAGAGGAGAGAAATCAGGCTTAACTCCAGATATAGCAAAGACAGCTGGAGATTTATAGCCAACAAGCAGAATGAAGGGGTTAGTGTATGGAAAATTACTAAGAGAAATCAAGGTCAGGGGGAGTCTTGCTAACCTGACTTAACAGAATTCTTACTGAAGGGAAGCCTCCGGGATTATCAGATATCAAAGTTGTGGGATAAGGAATTTGATCAGATATTGAGGGTTGAAGGATTCTCACTAACCCGATTTAAGCAGGTATTTTGCTACAACTGGACGAGGCCTAGCCAAAAAGAGGTTCAGGGGCCTGTCCAAAGTTTGGTCAAAAAGAGAGTTTTATCTATTGATGCTACTTTGCTGAATTATTGAGAGTAAGACTATCTTGAACTTAACTCATTTGATTATGAAGGCAATCATGCACAGTGTACCAAGCCCACCCGTTTACCTTCCGGGCAGCTTGGGTAAGGCACTTCTCTGCTCAAGGAGAGTTTACTCATCTGCAAAGTAGGGACTATACTTGCCTTTCTAGACTCTGTAGCACATGAGACAGTAGATTGAAAATGCCTTGAAAACTCTAATTTGCTATGCATATACAAGGTGCTTTTATTGGCAAGGATGCCTGTCTCTTCCTTACTTCAGTGAACTCAAAGCATGAGTAGCCTGCTGCCTTCTGGACCACAGATGGAAAAAGCCATTACCTCCTGTTAACCAGCTCCCTCTGTATTTTGTTAACGCCTCTATTGCAGCCTTTATGGTTTTGTGTTGCAATTATCTAGTTACACCGCTTTTCATTCCACTACTCTCTTCTTAAGACAGGAAGCTTACGTCATTTTTCTTTGTGTTCCCAGTGCCCGTGGCACATATTCGGGCTTCAATAAGTATGTGCTGAAAAGACAAATAGTTATTTCTTGGTTCCAAGAACATCTACTAAGAGTTCTTTGTTTCTCTAGTTTTCCTGAAGCGGCATCCTCCAGAAACCAAAGAAACTCTTTTTCTGGCTCTCCTTTTAGTCTATTAGTAGACTGGAATGAAGTCACATAGCACATGGAATTTATGTTCTGGAAGAGCATGTGAAACAAAAATTATATATAGTCAAAATTGTTTTTTGTTTTTTTTTTTTAAAGGCCTTAAGTAGCCCTTTATCTCTCTTTTGCAGCCTTTCTTTCACTGGGTCAATGAAAACAAACAAACAAACAAAAATGAAAAAGGATTTCCCATAAGCAATCTTTTAGATAAGCAAAGCAACTTATTTCTGTAACTTAAATGTGTATGTGCTGGTAGTCCTTTGTATTATTGGGTCCTACCTAATTCCCATCCTCTGATTTTCTTCTTTCCCCTCAGCTAGAACCTTGCCACTCTTGTTTTAGGTGCAGACCTACACTAGTTTCTAACAAAGGCAGTGCAAGGCAGGAGGACGCAAAATAAGATTTGCCACAGGAGCAACTAACAGCAAGTTGTTGGCCCCAGCTAGTTTGGTCTCATCCCTAATTCAGAGTTCCAGTTATATTAGAGGATTTCCACTCTCTTCCCAAGATCACATTCTCTGTCTCCTGGTTCATGAGTTAACCCTATCCCTGCCTTTCTCCTGATGCATGAATCTCTGAGGAATCTACCTGGAAGCTTGTTCCTCTAGGAGGTAGAAGTGGACTTAAAATTGCTAATCAGCTTCTCCTCAGACATATGGGAGTTCTAGCTTCCTTCTCCTACTCTCACACTCTACCTGTACTCTTGCTATCTTTTCAGAGAGTTTTTCCTATCCAGACATTTAAACCCACTGAATACCATTTTCTATTGCAAGTGGGCCTCTCTGCCCCCGGCCTGACAGCTAGTTCTGGATCCTCACTGTGCTGTCTCACTACTGTGAACCCCACCATCGTATCATCACATCATCATATTTGACTCAGTTGAGGCAGCTCATGTGAATAACTGACTTTTTAGAGAGACCAGACTCATATTGCAACGACAAATAATGTAACTTGAAAACAGTCAAACCATTTAACACGCGACTTACATATTAAGCATTAGTAGATTCCCTCATACATCGGCTATCTTGTAGATTTTCTGTTTCACAAGGAAAAGGACTATCTAAAAATTGGTTTCCAAAACGTTCATTTTTGAGTTATGAGGAGATAATTTAATTAGGGAACAAGATCCAATATTGGATTTAACTCATAACCTTGAAATATACAAAGATATAGGGTCAGGTGTTCTTCAGTTTGGAAATTTTGCATAATATATCTCTGCTTATAGAAGAATCTTATATGTGAAAACAATGATTCATCAAACAAATTTTCTGTTTTCCTGGAGAGTATCCAGTGATGTGTGACTTCAAAAAATTTATATACAGTACATAAAAATATATATTTATATTTATATAGATAAACACACACACACACACACCCTGTTCTGTGGTTTGAATTATATTTAGAAAGTGTTGGAAGTGGGGTATAAAATCAGATCCAGGAATGAGGTGATGGTGAAGATTTAGACTTTCCTTATAAGACAGACCAAGATGAGAATTGGCTCATCTGTGTAGCTTAAGTCTTCAGATACCTTAGCTGAGCTATGATAAGAAATATGCCTTATTTCTCATAGTGATATGTTTTGAATTAATTCTTTCCTACTCCTGTTTCCCCTGCATGCAGTCTCAATGACTTTGACCCAACTGCACAAACATAGCAACCTCACGGGCTTTTTATAGGCTCTTGGTTATGTAAAGAAATAGCAATAAAAAAAAAAAAAAGCAATAAAAATCAAAGTGAATGTTAGAAGTATCATGTGAAAAGCTGGCCACGTGTTGAAAGTCACTTGCTTTTTGCAATTCTAAACCCTCTATTTTAAGGGAAAAAACTTTGAGACTCAGAAAACATGATTGGATTTCCACTTATGTCTCATTATTAGTGGGAGTCCTTTGTGGTTCTAACATTTACTGCTTTGTAATATGAGTACATGGAACAATATTAATACTCTGACCCTTAACTCAGGCTCTCATCAACTGTACTCCATGCCTTTCTAGTTTGGTCTGTTATCTACATAAAAAAATGAAAAACACAGGATTCAGCAGTCATACCAATTAATTTATCAATTAGGTTCAAAGCCGGCATAGTTAGAGGTATTAAGTAGTTGGTTTTTTTCTGTGCATTTTCTAGAAATAGGAAAACTAACATTGTGCAGAAAGCACAAAGGTTGACAATGTATGTGCTGGGGTCAATGGTTCAAATGGGCCTGGCTCAGGGAAGGGGAAGAAAAAGATTATTTACATCATGATTTTTCCTTGAAGCCCTTTTCAGCTTCTTACAAAGCATGACAATACTTTGCTAATCTGCTTTCCTGTGATCTTAGCTTTTAAGTCATACGCTTTAAAAAAAAAATTCTCTGTACTGTTCTGAGTCTTGATAAAAACTCTGTTGCAAGTTTACTGAAGGAATTTGACATTTTGATGGAAATCGGGATAAGACTGCACATATATTCCTCATGAAAGAGCCGTGTGAGAACACGGCATGTACAAACGCATATTAAGAAATGATTATCAACAATCTGGAGAAACTGGGTTTTCACGAACATCAAAACAGGAAGACAAAGGTATAAAAATAAACTAACAGCCAAACAGGTTTACTGAAGAAAATGCCTTCCATTGTTACCACTATCAGCCCACTCGAATTAAAAAAAAAAAAAAGTTTTTTGCTGAGAATGCTGTTGACAATGAAAGAAAGCTTTTTCAATTTGTCTAAGATAAGCCTTTCCTTTTTGTTCTAATTGCCTGGGAATCAACTATCATTTCATTTCTGGGTTTATTCCATTAATTTATAGCCTAGCAGCACACACAGGGACTTAATTCATGGAGAGCTAAGCTAACCTCCTATTTGAGCTCTCAACCTCATGATTCAAATTCCCCCAGTGATGGGGAGAATTTAAAGGGCAATTATTTTCTCTTCATTTCTATAATTTCATGCCTATCAATCCTTTTCAAATTTCTTACGTGATTTCATAAATTGTATATAACTTCTAAATTGGTTTATAATTTACCTCTCTCTTGCAAATAAAGCCATTTGCTTAAAGTCTCTGAAAATGATGAACATTGGACCAGTTGTAAAACAAACAAAAAAAAATTGAGAAAGGTGGGGCAGTAATGCAGTTGTTTTAAATCACCTGTGCCTTGGCAGGAATGGTAGAAAAAATAGAAAATAATGTAAAACACTAAGAAAGATAAACAAAGGAGAGAGGACAAGTGAGAGATCTTAAGAATTACTTTTCCTTTTTTCCCCAAGTTTGTTATTATTTTGCACACACGCACACCCTATAAAAACTTACCCAGATTACTCACCACTCTTCTTTGAATCCCAGACCCCCACTCCACTTCCATAACCCCTGTGGTCCCCAGTGTTACCTCTGAGGGATATCCTGGATTTGAAAAATGTGAATACTTAACATTCCTCTTATAATTCTCAAGAAATCTTCTAGTTCAGTCCTGCTTCCTTTAAAAGCATATCAGCAATTCCAGGATATGACTGTTTACAGATGATCCAAAATCATTTTTGATTCTTAGTAATAATATTTCTAGATAACATCATATTTTCTAGTTTCCTTTTCTGTAGTCTTTCCTAACCAACCTAGATTTTTCTGATGCTCTATTTTAAAAGCAGGATTATTAGATAGCACATATGTTTAAAATAAAAAATGACAGTTTTATATCATAAATTTAACCAAATTCTGTAAATTGAATACATTAGTAACTGCTGTAAATATTGCCAAGACCCCACTGTTCAGCTGACATATGGCTCCCATTGATCATGGCTTATATTATGTCAATAAAGAACAAAATTCACTTAATAGGAAATCTTGGCAATTTATGTCTATAGTAAGAGAGTTTCAGTTTTAGCATAGTCAATATAATCCTGAGTAAATGAGTAAAAAAGTGATTTGAGTTTCCTTTCTGGAGCTTAATTTTACCCTTTCATACATAGGGAGGTGAGTTCAATGGTTAATAAATACTAAAAAAATTTCATGTTCATTTAAACCTGTCCATATAGCTCATTGTCTTTATAAGGATACACAGCCACCATTTAATTTCAAAGCTATCACAGACAAAATCACTTGTAAGCAAGTCTACTCACTAACCAAAGTTAATACTAAATCACCCCATTATTAAAATGATAGATAAATTGAGGCTTTGGTAAAATAAATTTAGGTATTTTGATAGGATATAATCCGAACAATAAATCATCTGGCTTCAAAGACTCAGTATAAATCCTAGCTTGTGTTTGGGGCAACTTTTCTTTTAATCCTTTGCTTTTCATATTTTCCATCTGTCATATTAATTCATAATCAGTAAATTGTCAGCATAAACAATGTAGTAGTGTTTTGTAAGTGTTTGTGAAAACTTTGGTCAATATTATTTTGCAAATTTGAATTCAGATACTTTACAATCCGTCATAGGATCTTTAAGGGAAGAGTGGCATTTAAGATGATGTATTAGATATGAGCTTTGCCTCTGGGTCCCAGAAGACCTGAGTTTGTATGGCAGACACTGTGGACTGGATTTTTTAAAATTCGCTTATGCCTTTCAGTTGCCTTCTTGTGCTGCAGAAACTGGAAAGCTAAATAATTTCCTCATTCCCTTGCAGCCAGCACTCCAAGTGGGATTTAGCTTTTTAGATTCAGACGTACTCGTGCAAGATTTGAACCGAATTCAGAACTGGGTTATTTGGGGGAAAAGGTAAGGCATCTGTTTTCACATGCAGATCAAAGCAGAGGTAGCATATCCTAGTATCATTACCAGTGGCTACCAGATTTGGCTGAGGAGGCTCCCCAAATTCAGCAATGGCATTCAGGCTCTAGAGCTGATACTTGCAGAAGTGGCTTCTTAATTTCACAAGCAGCATCCTGCTTCTGGCAGAATTGCAATTCTCTTACTGGTCCAGTTCTGTACTTTATCTTCCTTCCCAGAACACAAAGGTTTAGAGAGTCTTTGTCCATCCCACATACACCTAGAAAATCTGGACAGGAGTTGCAAAATGACACATGGGAGCAACAGCCCTGTCAATGTAGCCGGTTAGGACAGGTGAAGACACTAAGCCCAGAGAGGTTAAGGAACTGTCCCCGGATCACTCTGAAAGCAACTGGCCATGAGAGAAATTCCAAGCAGCATGACTTGGGCTGATAAGCAGCCAGAGGCACCAGTACATCAATACTAGTTGTGAAAATATCGAACTGTTCTGTAATGGTTGGTAAATAGCTGATGCCATGAGTCCCCTCAATGCCCCTGGCCCTTCTGTTAGGACCTAGTGGGCTTTCTTGCGTGCTAGGAACAGGTAATAGCTGGGACATCAGTGTTTTAGCCATTTCCTTTCTGATTGTATGATTTGTGCCATCTAATTGTTAAGTATTTTTATTTGCATCCCTGGGTGGGCCTCTGCAGGCGGGTGCCTTCTACCACACCAGGTTATTTCTTGCTTAACATGTTATTGAATTCAACAGAATACTTAGATTTCAAACAGCAGTAACACAATTTTAATCTCTCCTTAGAACAATAATGCCATTACTGTTTGTGGAGGAGGGAGACGATGCTAGAAACTTGGCAATCCTCTGTCATCAGAGGGAGCTCATCCAAAGATGTCAATTTATAAAACTATATTTTTGACAGGTGGGTAGCAGCCTTATAGCACTGGTGAAATGCTTAACAAACTGAAAAATGAATCTGAGAAGATGAAAGCATCTATTTTCAGTGCTAATAACATATACAGAGCATAGTCTTGAATACATAAGATTTTATAATTTTCACATGTATAATTTATAACAGAACTTACCCTTCAGTAAAGAGCCAAGAGAAAATAAGCCAAAGGACTATTAAGCTACACAGCACTGTGTAACTGAGTTATTTTACTTCCGGAAACGCTAGGTGTTATGACAAAATTCTTCACATTTATACTTCTTGGCATCTGGGTTTGACAGCTGCATTTAGCAACAAACATACAGAATAACTCTCTTCCTATTATTGTTTATCATAAATTACTCCCAAATTCTGAAAATGCAAAATCCCCCAGACTTTCTAGACCCTTGATCAATAACAAGTGAGTCATTACACAAATATTGCTCTGATGATCAGCCTTTATCCGAGAAATGGAAGATAGATTTTCTTATCTTTCCTGGCACCTAATTCTGCTGTAAAACAAATGTGTCATAATTTATTTAAAGTTCAGGGAAAAGAGAAAGTCCCAGAGTTCCTGAAGTCTAGTGTACTTACCTCATGGAAAAATTGTAAATGATCAGATAGCTGCTGCTATTGAATTTTAAAAAATAATTTTAAACATAATAGCATAATGGGTGAGCATAGAAGGTGGAGGCACAAGATTCTCCAAACGAAACTCAAATGTTCCCATCCCTGGGCGTCACAATTTTACTGAGAGAATTCAAACATGTCAGAAACATTTTTTTTAAATATTAGAATAGTTGAAAAATAATGCTAGAGATTCAGGTAAGCCTAATAAAATGAAACACATTGATTCCACTCCGTCCTAAAACTCCACGAATCTAAGAGTATAAGTAAATATAGATAAAATATTTTTAAAAGGTGGACTACTGCCCATATAATCAGAAAGAATGGGAGAGGAGAAAATAGCAAAAGAAAGTTGGTAATAAAAATAAAAAAAAAATAAAAAAATAAAAGAGAGGAGACTAGGAACTCATTTAGCAGAGTGACAACAGCTGCAACTAAGTACTTGCATTTATCATTTGCCAGCTATGTACTGAGCACCTACTGTGTGCCAGGCCCTGTTCTAGAGAATAGCAATAGAGTAGAGAATAAAAAAGGCAAAAGCTATGCCTTCATGAAACCCAAATAGAAGACACCACTGAGAAGAAAGTTGATTTGTTCCACAAAACCACAGAGAGGCTAAAAAACGAATTAAGGGCATGAGGTAGCTTTTGTAGCTCTGGAAATATTAAAAATAAATGGAAATGGTAAAAATCTTCTTTTTAAAAAAATTTTAATTACTTATCTGAGAGAGCATGTACAGGAGCAGGGGGTGGGGGGCAGAGGGAGAAGCAGACTCCCCGCTGAGCAGAGAGTCCAACGTGGGGTTCAATCCCGAGACCTCCAGGACTCCCAGGACCCTGGGCTTGTGACCTGAGCCAAAGGCAGACACTTAACTGAGCCACCCAGGTGCCCCTTAAGGGATGATTGGATATTAGATGCCTTCTCTAACTCAGTGCAACTTGTGTCTTACACCAATCTTCCAAGAGTAAGGAAAAGGACTCCTGCTTTACTTCCATTTTCCAAACCTTGGTCAAAATGATTGCCAGGGGCGCTAACCTGGAACCATTATCAGGAGGGGCATTCTGGGAAATGCAATTCCAGTTTGTCTAAGTTGACACGATACAAACCCACAAAGAGAAAGATTTGGGATTCAGAAGATAGTGGGCCCAAGAAAGGAGTGAGGTAAGAGTACTCTGTGGATAATAATGAGAAGTTCAAGGAAAAAACAACTGAGCCAAATGCCTAAAAAGAAAGAAATCTAGATTGGAACAAAAGGACAGAGGGATCCAAGAAGTTGGGATTCAAGAAAAATGTGAACTGATAAACTAACTGAGGTGTTTGATTACAATAAGAGGTGTTTTTCAGTTCTTGTCAGAGAGCAATTAAAACTACAGGGGAAAAAATGAATAGATGCACAGGAAACAAAGTGTAATCATAATATTCTACAACTCTCAGTCGTGAACGATATTTACATCATTATAATCATCTCTACATTGAGCAGCAATTCAACAAAGACTAAGAAGAAATACATGGAGAAAAGAGGAAACGTAGTGTTAGAAAACGAAAACAACTTTATTCTTAGTAGGTAGTCAGAATATAATGTGGAAGGTTTTTTTTTTAAATTAATAGACTTTATTTTTTAGAAGTTTTATATTGACAGGAAAATGGAACTTAGTGTAAGAATTCTCAAGTGACCCCTCTCGCTCACGTCTCCCCTGTTGTTCATATCTTGCTTTAGTATAGTACGCTTGTTATAATTAATGGACCAATATTGGTTTATCATTATTAACTAAAGTGTACATGTAAACTATAATTTAGATGAAGGTTTATGTTCCATGCTCTACAGCTCAATGGTTGAAGGAAGAAGCTAAAATGCATCATGCCCTCTATCTACCATTACAGTATCATACAGAATACTTTCCCTACCCTAAAAGACCCCTGCATTTCACTTATTGATCTGTCCATTCTCCAAACCTCTGGCAACTGCTTCTCTTCATGCCATCTCTATATTTTTGTCTTTTCAGAAAGTCAGAGTTGGAATACCAAGAGTAGTTTTTTCAGAACAACTTCTTTCACTTAGCAATATGCATGTGAAATTCCTCTGTGCCTTTTCAGGGCTTAGAAACTCATTTCTTTTTATTGCTGAAGAATATTTCATTGTATGTATGTACCACAGTTGGTTCCTCTACTTACCTATTGAATGACATCTTGGTTGCTTCCAGGGTTGGGTAAGTATGAACAAAGCTGTTATAAACATTTATGGGCAGATTCTCATGTGGACATAAGCTTTTCACTCATTTGGATAAATATGTAGGAGAAATGTTGCTGTGTCCTATGGGAAGATTATTTTCAGCTTTGTAAGAAACTGCAGAACCATCTTCCAAAGTGGCTGAACCATTTGCGTTTTCACAAACAATGAATGAGACCTCCTGTTACTCTGTATCCTTACCAGCATTTGCTATTGCCCTATTTTGGATTTTAACTACTTTAGTAATGAGTAGTCATACCTAATTGCCATTTTAATTTTCAATTCCCTGATGACATTTGATGTTGAGCATCTTTTTATAGGCTTAGTTGCTATATGTGTATCTTTGTTGGGGAGGTGGCTCCTCAGATCTTTTCCCTATTCTTAAGTTGAATTGTTTCCTTATTGTTGAGTCTTAGGGGTTCTTTGTGTATTTTAGATGCAAGTCCTTTTATCAGATATGTGCTTTACAAATATTTTCTCTCAGCCTGTTGCTTGTATCTTAATTTTCTTAACAGTGTCTTTTATGGGGCACAAGTTTTTAATTTTCATGAAGTCCAACCTAACCATTTTTCTCTCATGAAATATGCTTTATGGTATTGTATTTAAAAACCCAAGGTCACCTAGATTTTCTTCTGTTATATTCTGATATTTTATAGTTTGTGTTTTCCATTTAGGTCTATGATCTATTTTGATTTAATTTGGGAAAAGGATGTAAAGTCTATGTCTAGAATTTTTTTTTAGTGTGGCTATCCAATATTTCTAGCACCATTTGCTGAAAAGATTATCTTTTTGTCATTGAATTGACTTTGTTCTTTTGTCAAAGATCAATTGACTCCATTTGTTGAGTCTATTTCTGGCTCTCTATTCTCTATTCTTTTCTGTTGATATATTTGTCCATTTCTTCTCCAATACAATGTTGTCTTGATTACTCTAGCTTTATAGTAAGTCTTCAAATTTGGTGGTGTCGTTCCTCCAATTTTGTTCTTTTTTAGTATTGTATGGATTATCCTGGGTCTTTTGCCTTTTCATATAAATGTTATAATCAGTTTGTTGATACACTCAAAATAACAGGCTGTCATTTTGATCAGGATTGCACTGAATGTATAGATAAAGTTGAGAATGATATCTTAAAGTATTGAGTCATCTTATCCAGGAACATGGAATATCTCTCCATGTATTTTGATCCTTTTTTTTTATCAGAGTTTTCTAGTTTTCCTCAAATAGATCTTATATATATATATATATTTTTAGCTTTATGCCTAAATATTTCATTTCTGAGCATTAATGCAAATGGTTTTGTGATTGAAGTTTCAGATTCCAATTGTTCATTGTGGTTATATAAGAAATATTGACCTTATGTCCTACAATCTTGCTATGATGTCTTATTAGTTCCAGGGATTTTTTTGGGGGGGAGGTCAAATCTGGGATTTTCTACATATAAAATCACATAATCATCAAACAAATGCAGTTTTATATCTGCCTTCCCAATCTGTATGTATACTTTTTATTTCCTTATGTTATTGCATCCCAGTACAATGCTGAATAGAAGTAGTAAGAAAGGGTGTCTTTGCTTTGTTCCTGATTTTAAGAGAAAGCAAACTTTTTCATCGAAGGAAGTCAGAATATAATGTGTAAAATTTTTAAAGGCAATATAAATACATCATTAAATATCAAATATAACTGGTAAAAAGAATTAAAAGAGTTTTCCTTTGGAGTGTGGAATGCAGAGAATAAGGAGGAATGACAGAGAGTCCTGCTATTTATCACTATATCTTTTCATACTATTTGACTTGTAAAACATATGCTACTATGAATAATATCAATAATTTTCTTCATAGTGATATCGTGAGTAATGTTAATGAGGCCTATTTTTGCGACTAACTGGGAACAACTTATATAAATCAACACAGTTTCTGATACATAGAAAGTAACCATTGGATGTGATTAAGGCAGACTAAACACTCCAAAAGACACTCCTTCTACTAGAAACAAAAACTTTAATGCACTTTGAGGTATACAGTAAATAAAAGAACACCTCTCAAATTCTCTGTCTTAAACGCTACCAACCCCTAACTTTCTTGAGAGAAAAAAAATTGGCAGCTGAAACAAGATCAGCAAGCAGTCAAAAGTAAGGCATCAAAAGGCTGTCTTTCTCTGAAGGAAAATGTACTATCAGACTATGTTTCTTTTCTCCACTGCATGACAAAATATCACAAACTTAGTGACTCAAAGCAATACACAGTTTCTGTGGATCAGTAGTCTTAGTTTAGCTGGGTCCTTTGCAAGACTGCAATCAAGCTACCAACAGGATCCAGGTTTTCATCTAGAAGCTTGACTGGAGAAAGTTGGTTTTCAAGTTCATTAACCTTGTAAAAATTTATTTCCTTGCAGTTTTAAGACTCATAGCAGCTCCCTTCTTCAAACACAGCAAGAAGGGCAAGATTTTAAAGCAAGTCGGCTAGGATGATGGAGTCTTATACAATGTAACATAATGACAGAAATAGTATCCAGTCACCTTTACCATATTCTTTTGGTTAGAAGCAAGTTATAGGTCCTGCCCACACCGAAGGAGAGAGAATGATACAGGAGCATGTACATGGTGGCCATCTTAAGGTCTGTCCATCATAAGACCAATAATGGTCAGGATTCTAAGGGCAATGGAGAGGAAGATAGTGGAAGTTGAGATTTCTTCATTTAGGCAACACCTCAAAGGGGCATAAAAGGATCACCCACTGGCCATAACACCATCTGGCTTCTCACAAAGAAACAAGGAAGGAAGGAAGGAAGGAAGGAAGGAAGGAAGGAAGGAAGTCTTTCAGATGTTTAAGTACATAAAGAGTATCAGGTTGTTTACAAAGTGCTTGTATCAGTGTATATTTCAAAATTAACTGTGGGTGATATAACATCCTCATCTTAGGTTTCTAGGCGCCTACATAATAAAAATCAGTAAAATTTAGGTTTATTTTAAAAAGTGCAAGAAAATACACAAAAACATAAAATAAAATGAGAGTCTGAAAAAATAACAAAGGACAGTTATACTTCCACAGCATTTAGATATTTAAATGATGAGAAATGGCTTATAAACTAGGAATTAAATATTCCAAAAATGAAAAAGGAGATTTATTTTAAAGACAAGCAAATGACATACTATAAAATAACAACCGTATTTTTAAAATAATGGAATAAGTGTTTCAAAATAAAAAGATTGTTGAAATCAGAGAATTGCTGAAAGATTTAAAAAGAAGATTAGGTATTGCTGAAGACAGTAAAATTGGAAGATAAATAAAAAGAAGATGCACAGACTCCTGCATGCAGGGAAAAAAAGGTCAAAAATGTGAAAGAATGTCTTGAATGATGGAGAAAACAGAATGAGATAGTGTAACATATACTTTGTACCACAGTCCCAAGAAGAGTAGATAGACAGATGAAGGATGAGCTATATTTGAAGAAATAATGGATGCAGTTTTTTTCAGATCTAATGGGAAAAAAATCTAAAAGTGTAGGAGACAAAATTAATCCCAAATAGATACATGAAAAGAAAATCACACCAAGATCCATTGTACTTAAACCTCAGAATACCAAGCTGATTTTAAAATTTATTTGGAAGACCAAAGGCCTGTGAGTAGCCAAGACATTACTCAAGCTGAAGAACAGAAGGGCTATTTGCTGTACCAGATATCAATTGTAATTAAGACAGCCTTGCAGTAGTGCAGGAATAGATAAGGTGACCTGTGGAGCAAGAATAAAACAAGAGAGGGGTGCCTGGGTGGCTCACTTGGTTAAGTGCCAGACTCTTGATTTTGGCTCAGGTTGTGATCCCAGGGTCCTGGGATCGAGCCCCTGTGTCAGGCTTCTCACTCAGCGGGGAGTCTGCTTGACGATTCCCTCGCCCTTCTCCTTTAGCCCTCCCCCATGCTCATGCGGGTTCTCTCTCTCTTTCTCTCTAGAATAAATAAATCTTGGGCGGGGGAAGAATAAAACAAGAAAGAGAGATCCCCCAAATAAAGCCACACATATAATGCAAACTCAGGGGCACCTTGGTGGCTCAGTCCGTTAAGTGTCATGATCTCAGGATCCTGAGATTGAGCCTTGAGTCAGGCTCCAAGCTCAGCATGGAGTCTGCTTGTCTCTCTCCCTCTGCTCCTCCCCGCCCAGCTCAAATAAATAAATAAAATCTAAAAAAAAAAAAAAAGGTCATTTCTCTTTTATTCTCTTTTGCTCACATTATCACAAGGATACAATTTAAAACTGATCACTAGATTTTTGTTGTTTTTGCTTTTTTCTGTCTGAAAACCTGTCATTATCAAATTGGTTAAACTGCATGCTGCTGAGAGCTAAAAGAAAGCACAGGCGAGGGGAGAGTTAAGATGGCGAAGGAGTACGGGACCCCTTTCTCAGCCTGTCCCCTGAGTCGAGTTGGATAGGTACCAGACCAGCCTGAACATCCACGGAATTAGCCGGAGATGCAGGAAGATACATCTGGATCTCTACAAATGAACATCTCCAGCGCTAAGTATTGAGGTACGAAGTAGGGAGCCATGAACCCTCGCACAGATAGCGGAAGATAAACGGAGGGTGGAGGGAGCTGCTGTGTTTGGGCGCCGGGAAGTGGTAGCCACCTGCATGGGGGACTGGGCGGACTCACGGACCGGCACCCGCGAGAGAGCAGACTGAGACCGTGAGCCGGGAGCACGCGCCACCAGACTGAAACGGAGCTCCGGTGTGCTCACTGGAACCAGATTGAGACCGGGACCTCCGGGAGCGCACTGGGGCAGCAGGCGAATGGTGACTGGCGGCATTATAAACACAAAGGACAGAGACGCGCAGGCCCTGGAAGTGAGGGCTGGGATATCAGGTGTGGGGCGCACATCCCTGGACGCTACAGGGTTGAGCAGCACCAACACAAACAGAGTTAAAGTGGCCAGATCATCAGTGGAGAATGGTCCGTGATCCCTCTGTTCTGAAACAGAGGCTGAGATTCGGCCACTGCTGCTCTGACTCTCAGAAGAGGCACAGCAAACTGCCAGGGAAAGCTGCCAGAGAACCGAAAGTACCGGCTCACAGTGTGCCATCCCCATCCCCCCTCGCAGGGGACACGAAGACTCTACCCAAACAGGGTTGCCTGAGTATCGGCACGGCAGGCCCCTCCCCCAGAAGGCAGGCTGAAAAATCACATCCCTAAGATCCCTATAAAACAAGGGCACACTGCCTGGGTCCCGGTCAATAATTTGAACTCTGGACAACCCCGCAACCGCTCCTCATCAGAATGACCAGAAGGAGAAATCCCCCCCAGCAAAGAAAAGACAAGGAGTCTGTGGTCTCTGCCACAGAACTAATGAATATGGATATAACCAAATTATCAGAAATGGAATTCAGAGTAACAATGGTTAAGATGATGTGTAGACTTGAAAAAAGTATTAACGAAAATGTTAATGAGAATATAGAATCTCTAAGGGCGGAAATGAGAGCGACTCTGGCAGAAATTAAAAATTCTATGAGCCAAATGCAGTCAAAACTAGAGGCTCTGACGGCCAGGGTGAATGAGGCAGAAGAGCGTATCAGCGAATTGGACGATGGGTTAGTAGAAGAAAAAGCTACAATAGAATCTGGACTCAAAAAAAGCCACGTTAAGGAATGTAGGTTACGGGAGATTACTAACTCAATGAAACGTTCCAATGTCAGAATCATTGGCATCCCCGAAGGGGTGGAGAAAAACAGAGGTCTAAAAGAGATATTTGAATAAATTGTAGCTGAAAACTTCCCTAATCTAGCAAAGGAAACAAGCATTTGTGTCCAAGAGGCAGAGAGGACCCCTCCCAAGCTCAACCACGACAAACCTACACCAGGTCACGTCATAGTGCAATTTGCAAATATTAGATCCAAGGATCCAGTATTGAAAGCGGCCAGGGCAAACAAATTTCTCATGTACCAAGGCAAAGTTATCAGAATTACGTCAGACCTGTCTACATAGACCTGGAATGAGAGAAACAGTTGGGGGGCATTTTTAAAGCTCTTTCAGAGAAAAACATGCAGCCAAGGATCCTTTATCCAGCAAGGCTGTCATTCAGAATTGATGGAGAAATAAAGAATCGCCAGTCATTGACCAATTTCGTAACCATGAAACCAGCCCTACTGGAGATATTAAGGGGGGTTCTATAAAAGTAAAACGGCCCCAAGAGTGATACAGAACGGAAAGTCGCAATCTATAGAAAAAAAGACTTTACTGGCAACATGGCATCTTTAAAATCATATCTCTCAATAATCAGTCTCAATGTAAATGGCCTAAATGCTCCCATAAAACGCCACAGGGTTGCAGATTGGATAAAAAGACATGACCCATCCATTTGCTGTCTACAAGAGACTCGTTTTGAACCTAAAGATACATTCAGACTGAAAGTAAAGGGATGGAATACCATCTTTCACACAAATGGACCTCAAAAGAAAGCTGGGGTAGCAATTCTCATATCAGACAGATTGGATTTTAAACTAAAGACTATAGTTAGAGACACAGAAAGGCACTATGTTATTCTTAAAGGATGTTTCCAACAAGTGGATATGACAATTATAAATATATATGCCCCCAACAGGAGAGCAGCAAGATACACAAGCCAACTCTTAACCAGAATAAAGAGATATATAGATAAAAATATGTTAATAGTAGAGGACCTCAACACTCCACTATCAGCAATAGACAGATCACCTAAGCAAGAAATCAGCAAAGAAACAAGAGCTTTGAATGCTCGACGAGCTGGACCTGATATATATAGAACACTACACCCCAGAACCAAGGAATACTCATTCTATTCTAATGCCCATGGAACATTCTCAAGAACAGACCATGTTCTGGGTCACAAAACA
>NW_024424564.1:27955972-28103413 GCF_017311325.1 Ursus maritimus | reverse complement strand
CTCACAGTGTGCCATCCCCATCCCCCCTCGCAGGGGACACGAAGACTCTACCCAAACAGGGTTGCCTGAGTATCGGCACGGCAGGCCCCTCCCCCAGAAGGCAGGCTGAAAAATCACATCCCTAAGATCCCTATAAAACAAGGGCACACTGCCTGGGTCCCGGTCAATAATTTGAACTCTGGACAACCCCGCAACCGCTCCTCATCAGAATGACCAGAAGGAGAAATCCCCCCCAGCAAAGAAAAGACAAGGAGTCTGTGGTCTCTGCCACAGAACTAATGAATATGGATATAACCAAATTATCAGAAATGGAATTCAGAGTAACAATGGTTAAGATGATGTGTAGACTTGAAAAAAGTATTAACGAAAATGTTAATGAGAATATAGAATCTCTAAGGGCGGAAATGAGAGCGACTCTGGCAGAAATTAAAAATTCTATGAGCCAAATGCAGTCAAAACTAGAGGCTCTGACGGCCAGGGTGAATGAGGCAGAAGAGCGTATCAGCGAATTGGACGATGGGTTAGTAGAAGAAAAAGCTACAATAGAATCTGGACTCAAAAAAAGCCACGTTAAGGAATGTAGGTTACGGGAGATTACTAACTCAATGAAACGTTCCAATGTCAGAATCATTGGCATCCCCGAAGGGGTGGAGAAAAACAGAGGTCTAAAAGAGATATTTGAATAAATTGTAGCTGAAAACTTCCCTAATCTAGCAAAGGAAACAAGCATTTGTGTCCAAGAGGCAGAGAGGACCCCTCCCAAGCTCAACCACGACAAACCTACACCAGGTCACGTCATAGTGCAATTTGCAAATATTAGATCCAAGGATCCAGTATTGAAAGCGGCCAGGGCAAACAAATTTCTCATGTACCAAGGCAAAGTTATCAGAATTACGTCAGACCTGTCTACATAGACCTGGAATGAGAGAAACAGTTGGGGGGCATTTTTAAAGCTCTTTCAGAGAAAAACATGCAGCCAAGGATCCTTTATCCAGCAAGGCTGTCATTCAGAATTGATGGAGAAATAAAGAATCGCCAGTCATTGACCAATTTCGTAACCATGAAACCAGCCCTACTGGAGATATTAAGGGGGGTTCTATAAAAGTAAAACGGCCCCAAGAGTGATACAGAACGGAAAGTCGCAATCTATAGAAAAAAAGACTTTACTGGCAACATGGCATCTTTAAAATCATATCTCTCAATAATCAGTCTCAATGTAAATGGCCTAAATGCTCCCATAAAACGCCACAGGGTTGCAGATTGGATAAAAAGACATGACCCATCCATTTGCTGTCTACAAGAGACTCGTTTTGAACCTAAAGATACATTCAGACTGAAAGTAAAGGGATGGAATACCATCTTTCACACAAATGGACCTCAAAAGAAAGCTGGGGTAGCAATTCTCATATCAGACAGATTGGATTTTAAACTAAAGACTATAGTTAGAGACACAGAAAGGCACTATGTTATTCTTAAAGGATGTTTCCAACAAGTGGATATGACAATTATAAATATATATGCCCCCAACAGGAGAGCAGCAAGATACACAAGCCAACTCTTAACCAGAATAAAGAGATATATAGATAAAAATATGTTAATAGTAGAGGACCTCAACACTCCACTATCAGCAATAGACAGATCACCTAAGCAAGAAATCAGCAAAGAAACAAGAGCTTTGAATGCTCGACGAGCTGGACCTGATATATATAGAACACTACACCCCAGAACCAAGGAATACTCATTCTATTCTAATGCCCATGGAACATTCTCAAGAACAGACCATGTTCTGGGTCACAAAACAAGTCTCAACCGATACCAAAAGACTGAAATTATTCCCTGCATATTCTCAGACCACAACGCTCTGAAACTGCAACTCAACCACAAGGAAAAATTTGGAAGAAACTCAAACACTTGGAGACTAAGAACCATCCTGCTCAGGAATGACTCGATAAACCAGGAAATCAAAAATCAATTTAAACAATTTATGGAGACCAACGAGAATGAAAACACAACGGTCCAAAACCTATGGGATACTGCAAAGGCAGTCCTAAGGGGAAAATACATAGCCATCCAAGCCTCACTCAAAAGAATAGAAAAATCTAAAATGCAGTTTTTATATTCTCACCTCAAGAAGCTGGAACAGCAACAGAGGGACAGGCCTAATCCACGCACGAGGAAGCAGTTGACCAAGGTTAGAGCAGAAATCAATGAATTAGAAACCAGGAATACAGTAGAGCAGATCAACAGAACTAGAAGCTGGTTCTTGGAGAGAATCAATAAAATTGACAGACCACTGGCAAGACTTATCCAAAAGAATAGAGAAAGGACGTAAATTAATAAAATTATGAATGAAAAAGGAGAGGTCATGACCAACACCAATGAAATTGGAAGGATTATTAGAAACTTTTATCAACAGCTATATGCTAATAAATTAAGCAATCGGGAAGAGATGGAGGCCTTCCTGGAAACCTATAAACTACCAAGAGTGAAACAGGAAGAAATTGATCTTTTAAACAGCCCAATTAATTATGAAGAGATTGAGTCAGTGATAAACAACCTTCCAGAAAACAAAACTCCAGACCTGGACGGTTTTCCTGGGGAATTCTACCAAACATTCAAAGAAGAAATAATACCTATTCTCCTAAAGCTATTTCAAAAAATAGGAACAGAAGGAAAGCTACCAAACTTATTCTATGAGGCCAATATTACCTTGATCCCCAAACCAGGCAAAGACCCCATCAAAAAGGAGAATTACAGACTGATTTCCCTAATGAATACGAATGCCAAAGTCCTCAAGATCCTGGCTAATAGAATCCAGCAGTACATTAAAAGGATTATCCATCATGACCAAGTGGGATTCATCCCTGGGATGCAAGCATGGTTCAGCATTCACAAATCGATCAGCGTGATACATCATATCAACAAGAAAAGACTCAGGAACCATATGATCCTCTAAATTGGTGCAGAAAAAGCATTTGACAAAATACAGCATCCTTTCCTGATTAAAACCCTTCAGTGTGTAGGCATAGAGGGTACATTCCTGAATTTCATAAAAAACTCTATGAAAGCCTACAGCGAATATCATTCTCAATGGGGAAAAGCTGTAAGCCTTTCCCTTAAAATCAGGAACACAACAAGGATGCCCACTCTCTCCACTATTATTCAACATAGTACTAGAAGTCCTTGCAACAGCAATCAGACAACAAAAAGGGATAAAATGTATCCAAATCGGCAAAGAAGAAGTCAAAATGTTCCTTCACAGATGACATGATACTCTATATGGAAAACCAAAAGAATCCACGCCCAAACTATTAGAAGTTATAGAGCAATTCAGTAATGTGGCGGGATACAAAATCAATGCTCAGAAATCAGTTGCATTTGTTTCAGACTGAAAGTAAAGGGATGGAATACCATCTTTCACACAAATGGACCTCAAAAGAAAGCTGGGGTAGCAATTCTCATATCAGACAGATTGGATTTTAAACTAAAGACTATAGTTAGAGACACAGAAAGGCACTATGTTATTCTTAAAGGATGTTTCCAACAAGTGGATATGACAATTATAAATATATATGCCCCCAACAGGAGAGCAGCAAGATACACAAGCCAACTCTTAACCAGAATAAAGAGATATATAGATAAAAATATGTTAATAGTAGAGGACCTCAACACTCCACTATCAGCAATAGACAGATCACCTAAGCAAGAAATCAGCAAAGAAACAAGAGCTTTGAATGCTCGACGAGCTGGACCTGATATATATAGAACACTACACCCCAGAACCAAGGAATACTCATTCTATTCTAATGCCCATGGAACATTCTCAAGAACAGACCATGTTCTGGGTCACAAAACAAGTCTCAACCGATACCAAAAGACTGAAATTATTCCCTGCATATTCTCAGACCACAATGCTGTTCTATAAAAGTAAAAAGGCCCCAAGAGTGATACAGAACAGAAAGTCACAGCCAATACAAACAAAGACTTTACTGGCAACATGGCAACATTAAAATCATATCTCTCAGTAATCAGTCTTAATGAAAATGGTTTGAACCATCCCATAAAACGCCACAGGGTTGCAGATTGGATAAAAAGAAATGACCCATCCATTTGCTGTCTACAAGAGACTCATTTCGAACCCAAAGATGCATTCAGACTGAGAGTAAGGGGATGGAGTACCATCTTTCACGCAAATGGACCGCAAAAGAAAGCTGGGGTAGCAATTCTCATATCAGAAAAATTGGATTTTAAACTACAGACTATAGTTAGAGATGCAGAAGGGCACTATATTATTCTTAAGGGAAGTATTCAACAAGTGGATATGACAATTATAAATATATATGCCCCCAACAGGGGAGCAGCAAGATACACAAGCCAACTCTTAACCAGAATAAACAGACATATAAATAAAAATACATTAATAGTAGGGGACCTCAACACTCCACTCTCAGAAATAGACAGAACACCCTGGCAAAAACTAAGCAAAGAATCAAAGGCTTTGAATGCCATACTCGACAAGTTGGACCTCATAGATATATATAGAACACTACACCCAGAACCAAAGAATACTCATTCTATTCTAATGCCCATGGAACATTCTCAAGAATAGACCATGTTCTGGGACACAAAACAGGTCTCAACCGATACCAAAAGATTGAAATTATCCCCTGCATATTCTCAGACCACAACGCTCTGAAATTGGAACTCAACCACAAGGAAAAATTTGGAAGAAACTCAAACACTTGGAGACTAAGAACCATCCTGCTCAGGAATGACTCGATAAACCAGGAAATCAAAAATCAAATTAAACAATTTATGGAGACCAATGAGAATGAAAATACAACAGTCCAAAACCTATGGGATACTGCAAAGGCAGTCCTAAGGGGGAAATACATAGCCATCCAAGCCTCACTCAAAAGAATAGAAAAATCTAAAATGCAGTTTTTATATTCTCACCTCAAGAAGCTGGAACAGCAACAGAGGGACAGGCCTAATCCACGCACGAGGAAGCAGTTGACCAAAATTAGAGCTGAAATCAATCAAGCAGAAACCAGAAGTACAGTAGAGCAGATCAACAGGACTAGAAGCTGGTTCTTTGAGAGAATCAATAAAATTGACAGACCACTGGCAAGACTTATCCAAAAGAAAAGAGAAATGACCCAGATTATTAAAATTATGAATGAAAAAGGAGAGGTCACGACGAACACCATTGAAATTGGAAGGATTATTAGAAATTTTTATCAACAGCTATATGCCAATAAACTAAGCAATCTGGAAGAGATGGAATCCTTCCTGGAAGCCTATAAACTACCAAGATTGAAACAGGAAGAAATTGATTTCTTAAACAGGCCAATTAATTATGAAGAGATTGAGTCAGTGATAAACAACCTTCCAGAAAACAAAACTCCAGACCTGGACGGTTTTCCTGGGGAATTCTACCAAACATTCAAAGAAGAAATAATACCTATTCTCCTAAAGCTATTTCAAAAAATAGGAACAGAAGGAAAGCTACCAAACTTATTCTATGAGGCCAATATTACCTTGATCCCCAAACCAGGCAAAGACCCCATCAAAAAGGAGAATTACAGACTGATTTCCCTAATGAATACGAATGCCAAAGTCCTCAAGATCCTGGCTAATAGAATCCAGCAGTACATTAAAAGGATTATCCATCATGACCAAGTGGGATTCATCCCTGGGATGCAAGCATGGTTCAGCATTCACAAATCGATCAGCGTGATACATCATATCAACAAGAAAAGACTCAGGAACCATATGATCCTCTAAATTGGTGCAGAAAAAGCATTTGACAAAATACAGCATCCTTTCCTGATTAAAACCCTTCAGTGTGTAGGCATAGAGGGTACATTCCTGAATTTCATAAAAAAACTCTATGAAAAGCCTACAGCGAATATCATTCTCAATGGGGAAAAGCTGTAAGCCTTTCCCTTAAAATCAGGAACACAACAAGGATGCCCACTCTCTCCACTATTATTCAACATAGTACTAGAAGTCCTTGCAACAGCAATCAGACAACAAAAAGGGATAAAATGTATCCAAATCGGCAAAGAAGAAGTCAAAATGTCTCTTCACAGATGACATGATACTCTATATGGAAAACCCAAAAGAATCCACGCCCAAACTATTAGAAGTTATAGAGCAATTCAGTAATGTGGCGGGATACAAAATCAATGCTCAGAAATCAGTTGCATTTGTATACACGAATAATGAGTCTGAAGAAAGAGAAATTAGGGAATCCATCCCATTTACAATAGCACCAAAAGCCATACGTTACCTTGGAATTAACTTAACCAGAGACGTAAATGTTCTATATTCTAGAAACTATATATCACTCTTGAAAGACATTGAGGAAGACACAAAAAGATGGAAAAATATTCCATGCTCATGGATCGGAAGAATTAACATAGTTAAAAGGTTCATGCTACCCAGAGCATTCTACACTTTCAATGCTATCCCGATCAAAATACCAAGGACATTTTTCAAAGAACTGGAACAAATAGTCCTTAAATTTGTCTGGAACCAGAAAAGGCCCTGAATTGCCAAGGAACTGTGGAAAAGGAAAAACAAAGCTGGGGGCATCACAATGCCGGATTTCGAGCTATACTACAAAGCTGTGATCACAAAGACAGCATGGTACTGGCACAAAAACAGACATATTGACCAATGGAACAGACTAGAGAACCCAGAAATGGACCCTCGGCTCTTTGGGCAACTAATATTTGATAAAGCAGGAAAAAACATCCGGTGGAAAAAAGACAGTCTCTTCAATAAATGGTGCTGGGAAAATTGGACAGCTACATGCAAAAGAATGAAACTTGACCACTCTCTCACACCATACACAAAGATAAACTCCAAATGAGTCCTCGATGTGAGACAGGAATCCATCAAAATCCTAGAGGAGAACATAGGCAGCAACGTCTTCGACATCAGCCAAAGCAAACTTTTTCATGACACATCTCCAATGGCAAGAGAAACAAAAGATAATATGAACTTGTGGAGCTTCATCAAGATAAAAAGCTTTTGCACAGCCAAGGAAACAGTCAAAAAACTAAGAGGTAGCTCAGGGAATGGGAGAATATATTTGCAAATGATGCTGCAGATAAAAGACTGGTATCCAAGATCTACAAAGAACTTCTCAAACTCAATACGTGAGAAACAAATAAACAAATCATAAAATGGGCAGAAGATATGAACAGACACTTTTCCAATGATGACATACAAATGGCTAACAGACACATGAAAAATGTTCAAAATCATTAGCCATCAGGGAAATTCATATCAAAACCACACTAAGATACCACCTTACGCCGGTTAGAATGGCAAAAATTGACAAGGCAAAAAACAACAATTGCTGGAGAGGATGTGGAGAAAGGGGATCCCTCCTACATTGTTGATGGGAATGCAAGTTGGTACAGCCACTCTGGAAAACAGTGTGGAGTTCCCTTAAAAAGTTAAAAATTGAGCTACCCTATGATCCAGCCATTGCACTACTGGGTATTTACCCCAAAGAGACAGACATAGTGAAGAGAAGGGCCATATGCACCCCAATGTTCATAGCAGCATTGTCCACAATAGCTAAATCGTGGAAGGAACGGAGATGCCCTTCAACAGATGACTGGATTAAGAAGTTGTGGTCCATATATACAATGGAATATTACTCAGCTATCAGAAAGAACGAGTTCTCAACATTTGCTGCAACATGGACGGCACTGGAGGAGATAATGCTAAGTGAAATAAGTCAAACAGAGAAAGACAATTATCATATGGTTTCTCTCATCTATGGAACATAAGAACTAGGAAGATTGGTAGGGGAAGAAAGGGATAAAGAAAGGGGGGTAATCAGAAGGGGGAATGAAGCATGAGAGACTATGGACTCTGAGAAACAAACTGAGGGCTTCAGAGGGGAGGGGGGTGGGGGAATGGGATAGACTGGTGATGGGTAGTAAGGAGGGCACGTATTGCATGGTGCACTGGGTGTTATATGCAACTAATGAATCATCGAACTTTACATCAAAAACCAGGGATGTACTGTATGGTGACTAACATAATATAGTAAATAAACATTGAATTAAAAAAAAGAAAGCACAGGCAAACCCCAGATGAGTCTACTAATAAATTAATTTCATATGTTAAAAAAAAAATCTCAAAAAAAAAAAAAAAACCAACAAACTCAGGGTATGACAGGAATAGCCTATGAGGAAAAGAAGGGACAATTTAATAAGTGATGTATTTACCTATATGGATATAACCATACACCATACACCCAAATATATGCCAGATAACTTATGGCCTTAAATGTAACAGGCAAAACTTTAAGATTTTGGTAGAAATTATATTAGAACAATTTTTGAATTTGGGTTAGGGGATGATTTAAAATACTAAAATAAGATATAAGATTGATAAACATGTGAAATATAAGAAATTCTATTTGTAAAAAGGCACCATGAAAAAAGTGAAAATCAACCCAACATTATAGATAGTATTTATAACACATATAACCAATGATAAAATAATACCCAAAGAATAAATAACACCTACAACTCAGTAAGAAACATAAAATAACCCAGGGAAAAATGGCAAATAGAAACAAGAGTAGGCATATCAGGAAAGAGAAAGCATGAAGAGTAATACACATATAAAATTATATTCAGTCTTATGATTATGGGAATTCAAATTAAGATCATTGAATTATGTATTTGTACCAACTAATTTGATCACAAATTAAGGAGTGTTTCAAGGCCAAGGATCAGCTGGTTGAATTATAAATTGATACAAGCACATTGGAAACAATTTGGTCCTATCTTGAATGGTTGAACATTGGGAAGTTCCCACAATCTGGCCATTTTCTTTAAGGTATCAATTTGGACCATTCTTACATGAGTACGCCAATAGGTGTGTACAAGAATGGTCATAATGGCATTATTAACAATAGGAAAAACACATGAACGGAAATAACGCAAATATCCAACAAGGAAATGAATAAATACTAGCATATTCACTCAATGAAAAATTATGCTACAGTATATAGATAACATTTAGAAATATAAGGTTAAGTTAAAAAGTCAGCCACCAAAGAGGACAGACATCATGATTCCATTTTGTAAAGCTCAAAACCAATCCAAGACAAACAATATTATTTAGTAATTGATACGTGTGTGTGACTAACAGTGATGATAATGATTAGCAATTAAGATTGGCACAGTGCTCACAATTTGCAAGACTTCCGTGTATTAACCAATATAATTCTTATATGTGATATAAATTATAGCTATCTCTAAAATAACAATTTAGAAACTGAGGCAGACAGGGGTTAAGTAACTTGCCCAATGCAATTGATCTGGCTCAGAGGGCGAGTTCTTCACATCCATGCTATATTACATGGAAATGATAGTTGGGAGGTTTGTGTAAAGCAGGGAAATAGAATGGGGAGGAACACGCAGGTTTATGGAAAGGTATTGGTAAAATTCAAATTTTAGGTCCAATGGTGAACGATAAGCATGCATTTTAATATTTTCTACTTTAACTTTTATGTATATGTTTTGCTTATTATTTAGTAGCTTTCAAAATGTATGTAAATATTTTCGAAAGGATAGAATTTGATGATAATTAGGCTGTCACCCGAATGTCTGCTTCCAACAGCAAGGTCAAATCTTCTTTTTCCTACCATTCTACTTAATGGTAGATCTCCCATAAGCATCACTAGTTAGGTATTTTCCTGTATACCAGGCATTGTTCTAATTGTTTTATATGCCTTGATTCCCATATTATTCACAATAATCTTGTGATTTAGGTATTTTTATTATCCCTATTTTATAGTTAGGAAAAAAGGGAGGAAGGGGACATATAGAAAGAACCTAATAAGTAACTTGCTCACGGCCACGTAGCTACACAGCACCAAAACCAGATTTCCAACAGTTCTGCCATACTGCCTCTCTTTATGGAGCACAAGTTAATCTCATCCACTTAAAGCAAAAGAAGATGGTAAATTAATTGTAAAATAGACCCTCCCGAAGTTATGTATATGATTTTTTTATTAGTTGTAATCACCTAAGCCAGTGGTTTCTAAGCATTATTTTATTTACCCTTTATTCAAAGTAAATTTATACAGAAATCCAATATATAAAATTGATAAAAGCAAAACTCTGGTTTTGGAGCTGAGATGAAAATCCAGTTATATGTATTTTTTTCCAGAGGTTCTACCAACATATTTGGAAAACCTACAGCATTTTATGGATAATCAAGAAGTGTTGATGATGGATTGGATTATTGGCTCCATTTCTCTCTCCCTGTTTATTATAGAAATACACATCCATGCCCTATTTAGGCATGATTCTCTCTAGTAGGCAGAATGTATTTCCCTCTGTATTACTCTTGAGCTTGGCCATGTGACTTGCTTTTGCCAATGAAATAGTAGCAAATGTGGCATGCAGAGACTTATTTAAAGACTATTATATAATTTGTCTTGCATTCGTGTGCTCCTGCCATTGCAATGAGAAGATCATGCTCTGAGTAGCTACTTGTCCTGTGGTAGGATATGTGGAATACACCCTAACCTGACCTGCAGATGAACCCAGCTAAACTAAATCAAGCACAGCCAAGACCAGCCAAGCTTCAGCTGACCCACAGACATGCACAGAGAGCATTATGGCAGTAAAAGCTGTCTAATATAGTAGCTGCATCATAATTCACAAAATAGTATTAAAAGAACAAAATAGAAGTCCAAAATATACCGAGCTCCTCAGAGTTTAAAACACTTCCATGAGAAGCAGTACCACATTGTAAAGGAGAGGGCCTCCAGTGTCTGGCAGACATGTTATAATTGAAATTACTAAGTCTCTGGGCCTCGGTTGTCACATCTAACAAATGGCAAATGGTTTGGCTGGATTAGAAATTATATATGTAAAGAGTTTCGAGCATATAGACAGTATATAGTATTGTCAAAAACAAATAAATTAAAAAATGGTAGTATTGTTATATCACATTATATATTAATCAAGTTAATGAATACATAGGAACTTCTTTAAAAAAAACACTTTGAGAGCAGAGACACCTTATATTTACCTCTATTTTATCCTCACAGACTCTCTGTGTCTATAGCACATATATATGTATAAAACTAGGTGTTGGGACAAACCCACAATATGCCCCAATGACTCAAGAGCCTTGTCCCCTTCCTTATTTTTCTGGAGGTAATACTGGCAGAGGAAAGGGTCTAGTTTATTAGATGGTGATCCCACAGTTGCTATTTGACAACAAACATTTAACTTTCCATTTCCTTATTGTTTAAGATTCTGACGATGCCTGACATTTCTTGTCAATAATTTGCTCATCTATTCTGTACCACTAAATCTGTGTGGTGTCCTACATTTGAACTCATCTTCTGCAACAGGCAGAATCTGTTGACAAATGTCTCTCTTTTTTCCCACAGCCTTTATGATACAATGACTCATTCCCTTGTGGGTGGTAGGTAACTGCCCTTGGTCACTAAGTGAATGATTTGGAAAGCCTCTGTGGCTGAACATATTTGCACTAAATGATGCAGTGGGAAAGATGGGGTCACGGGAAGAGCATAGTGCTGCAGATTGTCAAATGGTGCATGGCAGACATCAGGAATGTGGTGCAGATGGAGAGGCAGTGAATACGTTACAGGTACTTACTGCAGCAATTAGAACAAGCAGAAATCCACACAGGTTCCCCTTGGATATTGGAATATGGTGTCCGTGTTCTCAAAAATACAGATGGTGTTTCAATACACATAATAGCCTTAACTCTCACCATCTGGACCCAAAAGAGACTGCTTGCTTGGATTCCCTAATCGGTGACCATGTTTTATTGCATGGGTAGCAATTAGAAGTGACATTTCTCCACTTCTGTTTTATTTTTTATTGATCCTCTTAACATTCCTATTTTCTTTCTCTGAATTGCTCCCCCTAACCTTGTCACTTATAGCCCTCTCTGCTCTGAGCTGATTAGGACACCTGATTCCAAGCAATTCCACTCTGCCCCTCATTCATCACTCGTGAGCAAATATGTAGATGGGGAGTTTGCGTCGCACCCGTTCATGCTCATAAATAGTTTGGTTCTATCAATAAGCAGAAGAAGAAACATCTGGCATGAGCTGTTATGTTGTCTGTGTTGTATGACTTGAGAGGGAGGCACCTTTTCTGTGAGTAGCAGTAAAGGTGGAGCAAAGCAATCACTCATGATCAATCCCATAGGAGTGGCAGGATAATTCTTTGAAATATTGCTTTGTGTTTTGCTTTCTTGTCCATTTTAAGAGAGAAGCTAGGCCCCTATGAACATGCTTGCTTCAAGGGAGCTACATGTTAGCAGGCTGATAACAGAGGCTGCCTAGAAAAGACAGATTTTTTCCCCCTACAATTGAGTTTCTGGAAAAATTACTAGTGAACAATTTAAAGAGCAACAGGAAATAAAAGTGTTGGTTGAATTGTGTCACCCTAAAAGATATATGGAAGTCCTAATCTGCAGTCCCTGTGAATGTGACCTAACTTGGAAATAGGATCTCTGTAGTAATCGAGTTAAGATGAGGTCATACCAGATTAGGACGAGGCTTAAAGACAGTGACTCACTAGCCACTTAGAAAAAAGTGATGTGAAGGCACAGAGACACACAGGGAGAAAACAATTGGAAAAAAAGAGGCAAAAATTACAGTGATGCAGCTGTGAGTTGAGGAACACCCAAGGATTGCCAGTTACCACCAGGAGAAGCTAGGGAAAAGGTGTGAAACAGGTTCTCCCTGAGAGTCTCCAGAAGGAACGAACCTTTGCTGACACCTTGATTACATACCTCTAGCCTCCAGAATCGGGAGAGAATCATTTGTTGTTGTTTTAAGCCACCCCATTTATGGCATCCCTAGGAAACTAACATAAAAATAAAGTCCCTGTGCGGTAAAAAGAGAATCCCCTGAGACTGACATGAGTTCATGTTTGAAATGAGAAAAAAATTAAGAGGAAGAACTCTGGTAGCTCTACCACCTAGTTAATTCTATGATAACGGGCAATTTACCTAATGTCTCTAAGGTTCTTTTTCCTCCTCAACAAAGGGGAAAAGTTAATTTACTTGAGCTACCTCAATGCTCAATATACAATAGCTCTTACTCTTACAATCAATGTCAACATCATCATCAGTCCCATTTCAGGAAGTCATGGGAAGAGGGAACTGGCATCAGGGCCGGGGCCCCAGCTTACCATGATACTGACCAAGCTGTGCTGTAATGGTCCCACCATTAGAAAAACATGTGGTTCCCAGTCAGTTGAAATGTGCTTCCCTATTAGGGAAGAGAATATTCCTCTAACTGTGTGGTGGCTTCCCATACCAACCCTGTGGAGGTAAGAAGTCAAAGGGGCTGTAGGAGTCGAGACTGGAAAGATTTCTTATAGCATTTTGTTCTCATGATTGACTTCGTTTTGCCCTACATAGAGCAGCAAGGATGCACAAAGATAAGCAAAAATGAAGAAGATACTTCATATTTTCAGCTCTGCATGTTTCTAGCACATTTATTGTATCTTCAATTCATACAAGTGTCCTGTATGAGTCTCTAAGGGATCACAGTTGATTGGGGAATGGTCTGGGATTTGATCTCTGAGTTGGACTCCTTATCTTAACGGAGAAGAAGCAGATCCACAGTTCATGACTGGGCCATACCCCTCTCAAGTCAGCCATCTCAAAAACATGAGCCCCTGCAGGAGGTCTAAGGCCATACCACCATCTTTATAAAACTGGTCCATGAATCAATGCGTATTTTTACTGCCTTTGTAACACATACTCTGATTAATGATCATCCAATGCCATAATAGACAGTAAAGGCATGATTGGCCTCATTTTGACCTCTATAGAGCAGCAAAGATGCACAGACAAGAAAGAGAAAAAAAGACAATACCTCATATCTTCATTCAAAGTTAATCACTACTTGTTCCTATCTCTGTTTTTGTTGTTCTTTGTTTTTAACCAGCATATTTGGGTTTTTTTTTTTTCCAAGTTTTTTTTTTTTTTTTTTTTAATTCTAGTTAGTTGACGTAAAGTGTAGTATTGGTTTCAGGAGTAGAATTTAGTGATTCATCACTCACACACAACACCCATTGCTCATCACAGGTGCCCTCCTCAATGCCCATCACCCATTTAGCCCATCCCCCACCACTTCCCATCCAGGAACCCTCAGTTTCTTCTCTATAGTTAAGAGTCTCTTATGGTTTGCCTCCTTCTCTTTCCCCTCCCCCTACCTTCGTCTGTTTTGTTCTTAAATTCGTATGAGTGAAATCATATTTAACCAGCACATTTAAAAGGGCAGGGGGTATGTGGTTCCTTGGCTCTGGCTCTCAGACCTGAGACACAACCCACTAAGCATCATCTTGCAAGTTCACTTCTTTCTTGGCCTATCTTCCAGAATGACTTGCAGTTAGATTATCTAGCATGATCTGCATTTGGTTTTGACAGATGAACTCCATGGCCCAAGACCAAAATGCAATCATTCTACTGAGGGGAGGTTGGAATCTAACAAGACTGGGAGAACAACGGCTAATCTAGTCGCTGGCTGGTAAGGTTGGCAGGAAGTGGCATAGAAAGGTCATTTCCATGTGGTCGGGGATAATGGGGATTAGAAGAGGCGTTTGGTTCCAAAGTTACTGCACAAATGCCAAAATATTACAGGTAAATAACCCCTGGCCAGGACGAGTCTTAGAACATGTGGATGGATGGATTATTGAATCCCAGTATTCTACCTAGTCTCACTTCTGCATCTTGCCATTGTGCCTATTACATGAAGAATCTATGATTTGGAGGGCAGCAGCTTATTAAGAAGAACCAAGCTAGCTTAATAAATAATATTTTGGAAGATATGTCATTCAATTATATAAAAGGTTTTTTCATGTCACCTAAGGTTACCTTCTTGAACCTTCAGAGGTGCAAATAATATTAGATTATACAGTGAGCTCTCATTATTGACATAGATGGCTTATTTTTAGCAAAGTACCTCCTAGAATACTTTATAGCACCTACACATAGAAAGAAGTCTACATCTTAAAAAATACAGTGAGGCTGTCAACTTGAACATGCAATTACATAATAAACTCTATTAAGAACTTACTGCAGAAAGCAGGGCTGTACACTAAGAACTTTCCCTTGATGCTTTTATGTAGACCATTCTAATAAATGCATTCTCCCCAAAGATGTCTATATTAATATTTAGAGCATGAAATATTTCAAGTCATTTACCTGTTATGCTTGGCTAATGGCTCATGGGAAATTTGGTATTTAGAGCATTTTTTTCTCATGGGAGGAGGAGACTGCACTCTTAGAAATATTCAGAATGTGATACTTTATGCCCTGACCTCCATATACAATATCATAATATATAAAGATCTAATCAGGAAAAGCTAAACACAAATTGGCAAATAATACCACAAAGCAAAATCAACTGAGTTTATTTAAAGTCATATTGGTTTTTCTCCTCTTAAAATTTCTTAGATCCATTTGATCACTTTCAAAATGTTGCAAGTACATGGGAAATGAGAGCCCAGGAAACAATGACTCTATGTATTTTTTAGCATTATTTTCAGTAATCCACACCCTGCAATAAACCTCATCCTCATAAACAATGACACATAGCAAATATTAGGTCCTCTGGACTACAGTTGTATAGCTTAGGCAAAAACACATTTCAAAAATACATATGGATTTAGTCTCTTCCCTTTGTCTGCCTTGGAACATTCTATAAAGACTAAATTCTAAAGACGTCTGTCCCATCCTTCCCTGAAATGAAAATCAAGCTCATAAAAGAGATTCCAACTTAATTTGCCATTCTTCCATTTTCACAAAACACATGTTGAGTTTTATTGTAGACACTTCTTATAGCTCCTCTTGACATTTCTAGACATTCTGGGCCTTAGACATTCAGGAATGAGGTCAGATTCTCCTGGTTCTAATCTTCGGTGTTTGGCATCCTAAGACTGCAGTTCATTTCCATGTCTTTCAAGATTTCTAACTGAAGTGAAGTTAAGATCTTTGTAGTTAGAAAAAGTTTTCCCATTTGATTTTCACTTTATATGTTGCTAGAATAAAATCTAAGCTGCTGTAACAAAAACTTCTCAAAATACCGTAGTAGTTTAGATACATAGATATTTATTTCTGTATGTTGTAATAGTTCAAAGGGGTCGGCAGACTCTGTTCCGTAAAGTAATTTGGGGACCTGGACTGCTGTAGGAGTTCTTTATTTCCGTGAAGTGGCCTGCAAGGTTGCCCTGTTCAGGGTCCTTTCTACCATGAAGATTACTATGAATCCAGTCCTGTCTGTCTAGTGCAAAGAGGGAAGGAGAGAGAGTCCAAGATTAGTAATTTTTTCTAAGGAATGAAGTGGAATTTGTATACATCACTTACATGAACTTTTCACTGATTAAAAATTTATTCATGCACTTACACAGCCGCTGCTTAGGAAGCAGTTAAATACCTTACAGGACAGCCATGTGGCCAAGAGAGGAGATTGCTCAGAAACAACAAACAGTTGCACACCTAGAGGTTATGAATCATATGGTTCATTCTTAAACTTTTCTTTTCCAAAGTTGCCAATTGCAGAGGCCAGTTGTTAGATTTTCTCATTGAGGGAGAGTGCTAGACACTACCTCCATCGCATCTTGACTGAATATAAAAAGAAACCACAGCTCATAAGAAAGCAAACCATAAATCTTGATACTGTTTTTATTCCTTCCCCATTCTGCATATCCTAAACCAAATAGAAATATGTCTAGTAGGACACAATGTATCAAGTACTGTAAAATTATTTGGCTGGAAAAAGTGACAGAAATTTCTTTTTCAAAGGCCATATTCTCACCTTGCAGGATTCACTGGGCTTGCTCTTATTACCTGCTGAGCTCCAAGAGTTCTCCTAGCCCAAATCAAAGAGCTAAAAGAGGTTTAGTGCCTGTCTGGAGGACCTATGATGTAAGTTAGAAGTGAAAACTTTCAGACATATCGAAATAAATATGGGACACAAACAACACTATCGCACTAAAGTTAATAGGAGATAAAAATTTTAGTATTTTGGCGCGCCTGGGTGGCACAGCGGTTAAGCGTCTGCCTTCGGCTCAGGGCGTGATCCCGGCGTTACAGGATCGAGCCCCACGTCAGGCTCCTCCACTATGAGCCTGCTTCTTCCTCTCCCACTCCCCCTGCTTGTGTTCCCTCTCTCGCTGGCTGTCTCTATCTCTGTCAAATAAATAAATAAAAAATCTTTAAAAAAAATTTTTAGTATTTCACAGGAATAATAGATGCTGTCCTGGAGAGAAGAGAGAAACAATTTGGGCAGGTGGAGAGAGAAAATGAGTATCAGTATGAGTTCAGTCCTGTTTGCCCTGGCTATCTCTATTAAGAATAGTACAGGAGGGCACATATTGCATGGTACACTGGGTGTTATACGCTAAATAATGAATCATGGAACACTATATTAGAAACTAAGGATATACTATATGGTGACTAACATAACATAATAAAAAATTATTATAAAAAAAAAAAGAATAGTACAAAAACTTGACAGGCTCAAGCCATCCAGCTAGGGAGTCTTATTTATTCTACCTTCAAGTTTTAATTTCTAGCATATCCATTATTTCATAGTTGTTCCCTGTCAGCCATGGCCCTGGACCTTTAAATGTGGCCTGTACATATGGTAGTGAGCACCCAAAATCCAACAATTGCATACATTTCATGTATTTGGTAAAGATCAACCTTAAGTTTCATTTCTGGCTCAACTATTTCATGCTTGAATTTCTAGTCACTGGTGATGCTCTATAGCATCTTATGGGGGCCTCTGACCCTTCTTGGTTTGGCCATTGTGGACTTTTATTTCTAGCATACTGGTGCATGTCTTCAGAAGGCCCAGGCCTAAAGACGTTTCATTTGCCAGGCTACTCCCCATCAAAACATCTTTCTTCTGTCCTTCCCTTCTGGAAAGTTGTATCCTGGCATTTTAGGTTCTGCAAAGGCAAAACCGGAAGATGGAGATTCAGGAGGGATCCTGGACATCTGATAGCAATTCACATTCAATAAACGGTCATAGTGTACTTTCTGCAAGCATAGTACACTGTCAGGCAATACAAAGAAGTAGTACTCTGAGATGCTTAAGAAGCATATAGCCTAACTGGAGAGACAACAGAACTATTTAAAACACCTGCAAGGTAAAATCAATGTTTACCTGGTACTCACAAAAACAATGGAAATAAATTCACCATAATTTAAAACAATAACTTCTTCCCACAATTGTGGATAACTAAGTCAGAATTATATTTTGGGACCCGAATGATTCATATAATGTTGTGAATATCTTACTTTGGATGCATGAATGTATATAGCTTTACAACAGAATTAAATTTTATGTGAGATGCAATTTTCCATGGACATCCTATGACCTTCAGACAAAATAATATTTGCCTTACCCCTTTGTTGGCACTAAGTATTATAAACAAAAATAACATGAAATAAAATGTTACATGTGCATAGCAGTTCACTGAAGATGTTGGTTTGTGTTCAGTCTTTCTCAAACTTGTTAGTTTAAATAATAAGGGCAACATATTAAACATGTGCTTGATTTCCATGAAGTTCAGCCTTCTAAGACCTGATTTCACTGAAAATATCTATGTCCCAATCCCAGGAACTTATGAATATGTTAGATTACATGGTAAATTTTGACCTCAAAATAAGGAGACTATCCTGGACTACCTGAGTGGGCCCAATGTAATTCCAAAGGTCACTAACTAGAGAAGAGAAAAGCAAATGAGTCAGAATCACAGAGATAGCATTCTGAGAAAGGTAATGCCATTGCTGGCTGTGAGGAAGGAAGAGGGCTATGAGCCCAGGGTACAAGAGCATTCTCCTACAGACTCCAGAGAAAAGCACATCCCTAGTGATTATCCCAGCTTTTCACTTTCTACTTAATAGATACTTGCAATATTTAAAAAATCCCTGATAACACCTTGATTTTAGCCCAATGAAACCCATTTTGGACTTCTGACCTCCAAACTGTAAGATAATAAATTTGTGATTTTTTTTTTAAGAGAGAGACAGCTTGCATGAACAAGGAAGCAGAAGGGGGCAAAGAAAAGGGAGAGGGAGAGAATCTTAAGCAGGCTCCACACCCAGCATGGAGCTCCATAATGGGGCTTGATCTTACGACCCTGAGATTACGACCTGAGCCGAAGTCAGAAGTTGGATGCTTAACAGACTATGTCACCCAGGCTCCCTAATTTGTGATTTTTTTAAGCTATGAAGTTTGTGGCAATTTATTACAGCAGCAATATGAAACTAATGTGTAGTAGAGTATTAAGGGAATATCCTTTGAAATTAAATTACCTAGATTTAAATATGGGTCAGCCATTGTCTAGCTGTGTGACTTGGGAGTTACTCAACTCTCCATGCTTCAGTTTTCTCATGTATAAGATAGGATAATAATCCTTAAGTCATAGGACTTGTATAAGAATGAAACAAAGCACTTAAAACAGGGCTTGGCACAACCTGTTTTTAACAATGTTTGCTATTTTTAATTATTGTTTTGTAATTATTATAAGGTCATTTGGTAAGACCAGCTATTTTACTCTCCCCACCTCCTCTCCAGCTTCATCCACAAAGAATTTGAGAAGATATTCAGAAAAGACAGATGAGGTCATTAACAGAAGGCAAATCCTGAATGCAGGAACAAAGAACAGAAGTCTTATACAGAATGACCCCACCCCATTGTTATGGTCGGAATTGTATCTCATAGACATGGATGCGTGTAACCAGAATGCACAAAAAATGACATGAGTCGTTTAGAACAACGTGCTATTAGGACTATGGGGACTATCAGCTAGATAGATCAGGAACAAATTTCGGGGAAGTAGAGGTAATTAGAGTGGGCCTTAGGAAATTATCAGAATTTTAAAAAGTGGAGAATGGAAAAGAAGGATATTTGTAACAAAGAAACAGGCACAAGCAATAGGCCCCTACTATGGAATCCGTCAACTGAGTACCTTCTTGACATAGAGCGCAGCAAGCTTTCCCTCTTCCAAACAAAACTGCCCACATCACACTCCATCCCACCTCTCAGATATCTTCCCAAATGTATGCTTAGTCATTCAGACTGACTCTCATTTAAATTCCTGTTCACTCTCCCCAGCTGTATATAAATATTTCCTTAGCTACAAGGCTTCCTGTTGAGTCCTGCTCCTCCTTAGGCATGCTTGCCTTGAAAGATTGAATACTTGTCCACCTAGAGAAATCAATCAACTTTGCTATATCCCTCAGCTCAGAAAAGTAGACTGCCTCAAACCTTGTAGTAAGTCCCTTCAGCCATAATTTTCCAACCCTTCAACTATAATTCTTATAAAAGAAGTGGCAACATCTTTCCAGACTTAGTAGTTGTGATAAAATATACCCCTCTTCAGATTGCTGAGATCTCCTTTTAAAATGTGAAAGAATGGCTTCTGAATGCAGAAACCTTGATCCTTTGAACTTTAAAAAAACTAACTATAATAAAGTATGCCTGACACCTGGGATATGAAATATGAATTATCTACCTTCCAAAATATTAGGCCTTCTTCTTGGTAGTTGGATTAAGTATAGCCCCGTTTCCTGATAATTTCAGAGTGATCAGTCTGAGGTCTGTAACACATATAATAAGAAGATGCGAAACACTTAAACTTAGCCTCTAAATGAGCTGTCAGTGGTAGGTCTTAATGTTTGTTTTACTCTTGCCAAGGAGAAAGGAACACACACACACAAAGGAGAGAGTAATTTCAGAAAGTCCTGCCTGGAGCTTCACAATCAATTTATTTATTCAACAAATATTTCTTGAACACTTACTTCAATAGAATTAGAATTAGAAAAAGTAGAAAACTGGAAAACCATTCATTCTTACGCGCGCGCACACACACACACACACACACACACACATCATGAGCTCTCGATCTCATAGGGAGATAAAACTACAAACAGAGCAGACAGGTGCAAGATCAGAGCTAAGACAAGCAGGGACAAGTAGGGACACTGGAGAAGGGTACCTTTGAGGTAGGTACTAGGGAACCAAATTTTTTTTCAGAAGATGTAATAATTCACTATTTTTGTGGAAGGTGGATTTTTGGCCCTTCATATGTTCCCCTCTGCCCATAAGGAGGAGGGAACTTTATGTCCAAACTTCTGTCTTTCTTTAGCCATGTCTTGTCAACTTTATAAGAAAGGAGCTATTAACTTTATTAGTCAAATCGCAGAATGTTCACTGGAACCTGCTTTCTAGTGGGGCAGCTCCTGAGCTGTAAAAGGCCTAAGGCCACGTGCTCATAGCCTATTCTTCCATTTCCTTACTTTTGCTTCCTGCTCCTATGAGGTAAGCATGGAGACATAGCCAATCTCAACCAAACAGCTACTCTGATGCTTCAGATATTCTCGATTCCAGAAATGGAGTGGGAAACCCCTTTTATTCGAGACCTGAATCATATGCTATGTCACAGCTCACCAGAGATAATGGACAATGGGAACAATAGAGGGTACTTTCTTCAATCAAAATAATCATATTTCCTCATTTGCCTATAATTCCTTGTTCCCTCACTTTCTAATAGGGAACTTCAAGGAGGAGGATGAGTGGGTGTTTGGATTCAGAGACCAAAACCACCCAAAATCCCATTGTCAAAAACAGCTTGAGCTGAGTCTTAAATGATAAGTGGGATTTTTCTAAGCAAGAGGTAGGAGGTGGGGGTGGGAGGTAGCTGGAACACGCAGCATAAGGAGAGCATTTGAGAGCCGAGCAAACAGCATCAGCAAAATTGTGCTACAACCATAGGGTACATGGAGGAGAATAAGAGATTGTAAAGCTGAATAAGTCTGGGTGCAGGTCAAGAAAACCCTAATTGTCGTGCTAATATGTCTGGATTTTATTCTGCAGGCTATAGGAAGCAACGGAAGGACTTAAAGCCAGAGAATAGCATACTAAAGTGGTCTCTTGGAAAAGTGTCTTTGAAGGTAGTATGGATAATCAAGAGGAGAAAAATGAGAGCAGCTAGGAAATAATAGTGATAATCTAGGTAAAAGATAGCAGTTGTACAATGGACTGAATGCTTGTGTCCCCCCAAAAGTAATATGTTGGAGCCCCTGATACCTAATGTGATGATATTTGGAGATGAAGTCTTTACAAGGGGACTGAGTCACGAGGACAGAGTCTTCATGAATAGAATTAATGCCCTTATAAGAAGAGATATGAGAGAGATGTTCCCTCTTCTTTGTGAGGCTATAGCAGGAAAATAACTGTTTTGCAAGCCAGAGGGAAGGTTCTCAGTGGGAATTAAATCAGCCAGCATCTTGATTTTGGACTTGCCAGCCTCCAGAACTGTGAGATAAATTTCTGTTGTTTAAGCCATCCAGTCGATGGTACTTGTTTAACAGACAGACAGTCGATGGTACTTGGTCTGAGCAGACCAAGACAAGTGGCAAGGGAGGGAAGAATGGAACTGTTTGAGTATCTGATATGTGATAGAGACCAGTCACCTAGGTACTTCATACCCATTCAATTTTTATTCCTCCCAATAACTGTGAGGATAGATTTATGATCTCATTTTGCCGTAAAATGAGAGAGCCAGGATTACAACCCAGGTCCGCCTCATTTCAACTCTTATTCTCTTTTCACATTGAACTGTCTTTTGTGACAGAGGGAATGAGAAAATAGCATAGACAAAAGAGAAACTAAGAAGTTGAATAATGGAAAAACTAATTAGAGGCAGGGGAGAGAGGAGGATGAGGGAGAAGCCATTTGATATGCAATTGAGACAATAAAGTGAATGCAGGTTCTCATGGAAAAAACAAGTGGAAATGCCCAGTGTAGTTGAATGTTCACATACAGATCAGCAGAGTGGCCTCTACCGGACTGTCTGCACCACACAGAATGACACTGTCCAAGGAAAAGCAGACAGAATGAGATGAGAATAAAAATAGATGCCTATTGGGGACTGCTCAGGAGACAGACACCACACCAGTTATTTATTTGTTTGTTTAACAGACAGACGTTAATATAAAGATTCTCAAATTAGTATTGAAGAACTAAAAGTGTCGAAATGGTAATGTGAAGGTAGCTACAGTGCAGACAGCTACTAGCCCTAGGGCTGGAGAACAGAAGTCGGGATTATTAAAACTTAGAAACTTCAAGAAGGGGTCCTGAGGAACTGCTGCTCAGACCTCTGAGGAGGGGTGTGTTGAGTGTCCCCAAGACTACCCTCACTCTCGAGTCACTGGAAGGACTCACAGACTCAGAAAAGCTGTTATATTCAGGGTTATGCTTTATTAGAGCAAAATGATACAGATCAAAGTCAGCAAAGGGAGACGTCCCCAAGAAACGGCACGTTTCCAGGTGTCCTCTCTGAGTGGAGTCAGATGTACTCAATTCTCCCAGCAATATGTGACAACATTAAAAACATCTGTGAAGTGTTGACAGATGGAGAAACTCACCCCAGCCATGGGGTTTTTGGGTTATTGGTTATTGAGTTTTTATTGGGGGGGGGGGCATATCTTTGGTAGGTTGAATAATAAATACTCCCTAAAGAGTGATGTCCAAGTCCTAATTCTTGGTACTTGTGAATATGACCTTATTTGGAAATAGGGTCTTTACAGATAATACTAAGTTGAGGCTCCCAAGATAATATCATACTGAAATTAGGATAGGTCCTAAATTCAAGGACTGGTGTCATTCTAGCAGAGGAGGAGGCACAGAGACAGAGGGAAGAAGGCCATGTGAAGACAGAGGCAGAGATTGGAGTTACACTGCCACAAACTAAGGAATGCCAGGAACCACCAGGAGTTGGAAGAGATGAGGAAGAATTCTTCCCTGGAGCCTTTGGAGGGAGCATAGCCCTGTCAACACCTTGATTTCAGACTTCTGGCCTCCAGAACTGTGAGAGAGGCAATTTCTGTTGTTTTAAACCACCCGGTTTGTGGTAATTGTTTTCAACAGCCTCAGGAAACTAATATAGATTTTGGCACCAAGAAGTGGGGTGCTACTGTGCCAAATACCTAAGAATGTGGAAGTGGCTTTGAATATGGTAATGGATAAGTCTGGAAGAATTTTGATGTACATGATTTAAAAAGCCCACACTGCTTTGAGGAGAAAGTTGGTGGAAATATGTATATTAAAGGTGATTCTATCGAGAGTTCAGAAAGAAGTAGGGAGCATATAAAGCTTTTATCATGTTGAAAGAAAACATATGTGGTCATGAACATAATGTTGCTAGAAATAGGAGCATCACAGTCGTTTCTGGCGAGATCTCAGAAGGAAAAGGGGAACATGATAGAGGAAAGGTGATTCTTGTTTATGAAGTGGCAAAAATATAGCTGAGTTGTGTTCTTTTGTTGTGTGAAAAGGGGAGCTGATAAGCAAGGAACTGGGGTATTTAGCTGAATAAATGTCCAACAAAGTGTTGAAGACACAGCCTGATTCCTCCTTGCTACTTACAGTAGAATGCCAGAGAAGAAAGATAAATTGAGGAAGGAACTGCTAAGCGAAAAGCAACCAGCACTAGGTTTGGAAAATCCTCATCCTGTCCAGATTGCAAAAGTTGCAAAAGTATGCCCAGAGACGGACTGAGGGTGTGGCTGGACATACTTCCGCTTAAGAGATTAGGTATGTGACTCACGGATCCAATCAACCAACTGAACGGAAGCCTGGAACAGAGATGGGGTTATCTAGGAAAGATCTGTCTACTGGTGTGGATCCCCTGCTACACATGGAAGAGCAACAGGGTTTTGAGAATACCATATCACCCACTTTCAGCTTGAAATGAAGGAAACAGAAATAAAATGAAAGGAAGAAAGGTTATTAGAGTTCCAAAATTCTACAGGGAAACAGGCTGATAAACCTGCTCAGTTGCAAACCTGTGCTATCCTTCAAGAAAATAATAGAATGATTTGAAGGACAAGGCCACCATTGGTGAGGGGTGCTACCACAGGCCTAAAGAGCAGTGTTACCTTTTCCTGCACAAGGGGACATTCCTTGGTTACTGCTGTGTCTTGAAATCAAAGAAGAGTTCCACTTGTTGTTAGAATCCCAAAGGGGCATATGTAGGGCTATTGTGTTAGTTTCTATTACTGTGTAACAAATTCAGCAGCTTAGGGGTGCCTGGGTGGCTCAGATGATTAAGCGTCATGATCTCCAGGTCCTGGGATCTAGCCCCATGACGGGCTCCCAGCTCAGCGGGGAGTCTGCTTCTTCCTCTCCCTTTGCCTCTGCCTCTTCCCCTGCTTGTACACTCTCTCTCTCTCTCAAATAAATAATAAATAAATCTTTAAAGAAATTAGCAGTTTTTAAATTTAAATTAGCACCCATTTATTAGCTTGCATTTCTGTAGGTCAAAAGTATCTGCTTAGAAAGCTGCAAATGAGACATTGGCCAGAACTGCTGTCCCATCTGAGGTTCGTTTAAGTTCATTTGTTGCTGGTGGAATTCAGTTTCTTGAAGTCTGAGACTGGTCCCTGTGCCCTTGCTGGCTGTCATGTCAACTTGAAGCCATTCTTAGCTCCAACAGACTGCCCTTATTCTTTTCCATGTTGCCCCTGTCGTCTTCAAAACCATAACAAAGAATCATTGTTGCGTTGAATCTTTCCTAGTTTCTCATCTGTCTTGTCCAGGAAAGACCCTTTGCATCCTTCTTTTTCAGAGGCTTCCCTGATTAAGCCAGGCCCACCAAGGGCAACTGGGGATCTTAAATACATTTGTAAAAGCCCTTCACAGCAGCATCTAGATTATTGTTTGCTTGAATAACTGGGAGAAAATGTGCGTACTTTAAGGGCTGAGAATTTAAGGCCAAAATTCTGCCTACCACACTGAAAGTATTAGAATAACTGCAAAGGCTACTATTTGAAGGAACCACCGCTGCTAAGTGAGGAAGGTAGATAGCTGGGAGACCCTGAGAAGCACAAGAAAACAGGAAACAAATAGGCAGAGGAATCATGCAGAAAGAAGGAAGCTTCCAACCAGCCTGCCTCCGGCCTTCCACCCTCCCCAAGTACCCTCTACTGGCAGAGCCCACTGTGGATCCCCTGGCAAAGGGGCAAATAACTGTGGCTTGCGGTGTCCTGACCCCAGCAGGATAGAGTAGGATAGGTTTGAGAGGCAAGAGTTTAATAGTTTAATAACTCCCAGATGGTGCCCCTGGGAGCATCAGCATTGTTGGTCAGGTTGGAGAGGTGATGGCAGACAGGAGGGCAAGATGTGCATGGGCTGGGTGTGAAAGGAGCGTTCACCACAGTGTCAAAGCAACATCCAGAGAGCTAGAGCAACGACCAAGATGATTGGGGGAATCACTGTTCTGCAAACATAATCGAGATCCAGATGTGTTATTTTAACTATTTTTCTATTTCTACAATGATCTGAAGTAACCCTAATTATCATATAAAAAGTGAAAATAATTTGGTATGCTTTCCTTAGGTTTCCCACACAACTTCAGGGTAGAAGGATAATGTGTTAGTTGATGTTTCCCTGTGAAACACTCCAATGAGACTGACATCCTCTGAACGATCTGTACAAAACTAAAGGGGAATATAAAAAGTTGTGACAAAGATTAAAAGTGACTAGAGGGGCGCCTGGGTGGCACAGCGGTTAAGCATCTGCCTTCGGCTCAGGGCGTGATCCTGGAGTTCTGGGATCGAGCCCCACATCAGGCTCCTCTGCTGGGAGGCTGCTTCTTCCTCTCCCACTCCCCCTGCTTGTGTTCCCTCTCTCGCTGGCTGTCTCTATCTCTGTCGAATAAATAAATTTAAAAAAAAAAAAAATCTGAAAAAAAAGTGACTAGAAGCAGACAGAGACATCCATTCCCAAATTCATTAGAATATAGTGGAGCACGCTTTTTTGGAGGATGACAAATTGCCTTTAATTTTTTCATTTTATGTAACAGTTTAAGGCAATAGTTTTTGAAGTACAGACAAATTGTAATTTACGGAGGTTAATATACTTACAGAAAACAATCAAAGCAGACAGAGGAGATGTGAGAAAGAAATTGAGAGATCTGGGATTATATCTAGGGAAGAGTACCACCTTTTAACATTTCTCCTTACTCGATTTTTTAATTATATGCTTAAACAACCTATAATAGAAGCACAAAAGTAAGAAAAAGCTTTGCAGAGCTTACTTGTAATTCTAGGGATTAAGTTTTAAAATGTGCATATCTTGATGGTGTCTCATTTACCTGGAGCTTAATAAATTCCTATTCTCAGGAACTTTTGGACACATGCAAGTAGGAACTCAAATTTATATACACTTAATTCTCTTCTAAATTTAAGAAGAGATGATTTTATAAGGTAGCAATGTGATCTGTAATTATTTAATTTGCGCTGCCAGGGTCAAGTGCTATGGGGGTTAAAACCCACCATTAGATAACTGATAAGGAAGAAAACTGTTAGAACGAAAGTCAGCAGTGACATCAGCAACAGACTAATCAATAATGTGATTAACACCCTAGATTTCTAGGAGATTGTTAGAAATTAAGAAATTAAAAAGCATCACACTGTATCTCTGATCTGACTGCCCACATTAGCTTGCTTCCCTTTCTGACAGGAATTAAGCCCAGCCACAGTGGCATCCCTACTCTTTCCAGATACACCTCAGGGCTTTTGCATCTGCTGTTAAAAATGCATGCCTGGAACTCCCTAAATTCAGCATTCTATGTAAATGTCACTTGTATGCATAGTACTTGCTTGATAACCCTCGATAAAATAGTTGCCCCAGCCCCATAACTATGCCCACCGTCATTTTTTATTGCTTCACCGGCTTTATTTTTCTTCATAGGGGTATTCACTAACAAACTACAGCCTAGGTTTATTTATTCATCTGTCTTTCTCTTCACTCTAAAAGGAAAGGTCTGAGAGGGTGGAAATTTTTCAGGTTTAGCTTGTTGTTATATAGTCAGAACCTAAAACAATGCCTGACCCTGAGAAGCCTCTCAAAAAATATTTGTTGAAAATTGTCCACCTCATCTCATCATTATTATTTTGGTCCGTTTCAGTCTTTGTATTTCCCCGGGACCAAATTTAACATCTTGATGATTATAACAAGGATAGTTCACACTCATTAAGGTCTTGCCGTGGACAAAGCACTGGGTGAAGCACTTTGTAAATCTCACTCCCTGTGAACCCTCTGTCTCCATTGCATCGATAAGAAAACACTGCCAGAGAGATGGATTCACTTGCCCAGCATAATTCCAGCTTGCAGAAGACCAAGCCAGGATCTCATTCTAGTTGTGTCTGGTTCTCACCACTTACTTTGGACCCTCTTGTCTCTACATTGAATTCTAAAATAAACATGCACAAATTCTGCCATTTCCATGTTTCTTTAAGGCTGTGTGCTATCCAACGGTCTAAGTCCATATGGCACCTTTTTTTTTAATGTTTTTTTATTATATTATGTTAGTCACCATACAGTACATCCCTAGTTTTTGATGTAAAGTTCGATGATTCATTAGTTGCGTATAACACCCAGTACACCATGCAGTATGTGCCCTCCTTACTACCCATCACCAGACTATCCCATTCCCCCACCCCCCTCCCCTCTGAAGCCCTCAGTTTGTTTCTCAGAGTCCATAGTCTCTCATGCTTCATTCCCCCTTCTGATTACCCCCCCTTTCTTTATCCCTTTCTTCCCCTACCAATCTTCCTAGTTCTTATGTTCCATAGATGAGAGAAACCATATGATAATTGTCTTTCTCTGCTTGACTTATTTCACTTAGCATTATCTCCTCCAGTGCCGTCCATGTTGCAGCAAATGTTGAGAACTCGTTCTTTCTGATAGCTGAGTAATATTCCATTGTATATATGGACCACAACTTCTTAATCCAGTCATCTGTTGAAGGGCATCTCGGCTCCTTCCACGATTTAGCTATTGTGGACATTGCTGCTATGAACATTGGGGTGCATATGGCCCTTCTCTTCACTACGTCTGTATCTTTGAGGTAAATACCCAGTAGTACAATGGCTGGGTCATAGGGTAGCTCAATATTTAACTTTTTAAGGGACCTCCACACTGTTTTCCAGAGTGGCTGTACCAACTTGCATTCCCACCAACAATGTAGGAGGGATCCCCTTTCTCCACATCCTCTCCAGCAATTGTTGTTTCTTGCCTTGTCAATTTTTGCCATTCTAACTGGCGTAACGTGGTATCTTAGTGTGGTTTTGATTTGAATTTCCCTGATGGCTAATGATTTTGAACATTTTTTCATGTGTCTGTTAGCCATTTGTATGTCTTCATTGGAAAAGTGTCTGTTCATATCTTCTGCCCATTTTATTATATGGCACCTTTCTGTAATTTGAAAGGAGTACCCTATAGGCAGGCCAATTAGAAAAAGATCCCTCCACTGGGCAGCTCAGCCCTAGGAGCAGAAAATATCTCCATGCAAAGGAAAAGTTTCATGGTTGAATTTAGAGGTTATATGCTAAGTGAAATAAGGCAAAGAAAGAAAGACAAATACCATATGACTTCACTTATATGTGAAATCTTAACAAAACAAATGAACGAGCAAAAAACCAAATAGATTCATAAATACAGAGAACAAACTGGTGGTTGCCAGAGGAGTGGGGGGATATGTGAAATAGGTGAAGGGGACTTTTTTTTAAGGATTTAATTTATTTGAGAGAGAGAGCATGAGCAGAGGAGCAGAGGGAGAGGGAGAAGTAGGCTTCTCCTGAGCAGGGACCTGGATGCTGGGCTTGATCCCAGGACCCTGGGATCATGACCTGACCCAAAGGCAGACACTCAGCCCAATGAGGCACCCAGGCACCCTGGTGAAGGGGATTAAGAGGTACAATGTTCCAAAAATAAATTAACTCACAGGAATGAAAAGTACAGCATAGGGAATATAGTCAATAACATTGTAATAATATTTTATGGTGACAGTTACTACACTTACTGCAGCAAGCATTGTGTAATGTGTAGAATTGTCGAATCACTATATCATACACCTGAAACTAATATAACAAGGTATGTCAACTAAACTTCAATTAAGGGAAAAAAAAAAAGGTTCCTCTTTTCTCCAGGCTGACCTAGCCCCTCTTCAAGAAACATGGCCTGGTTAATAAACATGGCTTAGTTAGTGGCATGTGAGTTGGGTTTTAGCCCCACCTGCCTCTAGGACTGACACCTGTTTGTACATGGCACAGAGGCACACTTCCCCTCATCTTCTACCTTGCCCCCCTTGCTTACTCTGCTGTCTTACATTTAACCTTTCTGTTTTGTTTTGTTTTTTTCTTGACCATTCTAAGCATGCTCCCACCTCAGGGCCTGTGCATTTGCTGCTCGCTTTGCTTGGGAAATTTCTTTCCCCAGATATTCTCGTAACTCATAGTGCTCTGTACAAATGCCACTTCTCAAAACTCTAACTGTCCTATGTAAAAGTAATAAAACATAATTTTTTGCCCTATGCTGCTACATTTTTCTTCATATCAATCACTACTATTGACTTGATTTTATATATTAAGTATGTATTTATTTTATTCTTTTGTGAAAGCCATTCCCAAATTGTTTTACATGTGAGGAGCCAGTTCCACAATTTGCTTTCTGAACTGAAGTTAACTTATCTGTATAGTTGTCTGTGAAGTGATTTGGCCTTTAATTACTGCTAGTACGTCATCTGTGTTGTAAGTTGACCTCAGTTCTTCACTCATTAACCTAGGACAGCTTAAATAAAGCAAATAATGGCCTTGTGACCACAAATGTAGTATGTTGGAATATAAGATAGATATGTATATAGTGTAGAATATACTTATATTAATTTTTAATATCAATATGGAAACACAAAATTTTAGGATGCTAATCAATAGGTTTTGAAACCTCTGCTCCTTCAATCTTTCAACAAAGATATAGAATGAAGAATGGAGAAAACAAATGACTAGAACATAGTAAGTGAACAATAAATGTGAATCCTTGACTTTGTTCTCTAAGACCCATATGCCCACCCACACATGTCATAATATATACTTACATTTCATTTATCATAGACTATATTTCAAGAAGGTTTGGCTCTTTTGCCTCACTGATTACAAACTATGATTAAAATAAATGAATAAAAGCAGAAATGTTGTTAGTAAGCCCATATTTTTCTTAGTATTTATACTGAAGTTACCAATTCTATAATTTTCAGTTAGTCAATTGCTAACATCTTTAATTTATTGCTTCTAGACTTTTCTAGTGAGAATACAAAACTAGGTCATTTGGCATCTATGAAATCCATTTTTATTTCTTATAGTGGAAGGCATTTAAATTTAGTTCAAAATAACTTAAAAGCTGGAAAAATATCTGACAAATAATTCCCTGCATAGCATATATTTGTATACAGTGTACTTAAAAAGATAAAAACTCACATTTTTTGCAATTTTATAACTGTGACAAATGTGATCAGAATCTTTTTTTTTTTTTTTTTAGATATAATGTAGCCCTTTCTACGGTTTCAAATTATGGAAAAAATATGCAGAATTAAAAACATTTGAGAAAATTTCTAGAAAAATAGCAAGTATTCTTCAAGAGCTCAAAAATGTTTTGCAGCTGGTGATGGACATTTAAATGATATTATTTATCACATTTTCTGCAATCAAAATCTCTGATTAAATGATTCTGAAATAAATGCCAATTAGTCAATACTTCCATGATCTTTTAATTGTTTAGGACTAGAATGAGTTTATAACCTCTGGTGCATCTATTATAGACTTTGTAATTTTCTGTACTTTTTCTATAATTCTAATGCATTGCAATCTACAAACATGAATTATAAAGAGATAACTTAGGGGAAAAGAAAAGAGGTAAATGGAAAGAAGCAAGGTTCATGGTGGAATATAATTACCAAATCTTCTTTTACTTCTTAGATTAAAATGTATTCTCCTACCTTCAGTTATTACACCAAATCTCTATGAGAATTTTCCCTTTGCACATGAAGTGGATATCCATATTACAGTATTGCTCATGTGATGAATTGTAAAGCCAAGCTTAGAAATTCTGTCTTGGAAGACCAGAGTTCAAATCTATTATAGCAAATATTGTACAGGAGCTGAGACAAATACCTACGGATTAAAATAGAGGGTCTTGGACTTGGTACTGCGGATATAAGTGGAACCAGATATTTATCTCTTTCTTAGCAAAAATCATACAACCTTTTGTTTCTGAATAAAAAGGTAAATTGGATCTGTATTCCATTCCTCCAGAAAGCCAGTAAATAAAACTCTTTCATGATTGAGGATTATACATGTGTTATATTTAATACATATTATATAATATATATATTACTTCTGTTACATATATTATATATTTACATATATGCATTATATAGTTATTATATGTTAAATTTCTATAACATAAGATACTCAAAAACACAGTGGTTTAAAAATGACAGATATTTATTTCTCTCTCACATGGTAGCCCAGAGATGTGCGGAGCTGTCAGAGTAGCTTAATTTCACAAGGTTAGTTCCACAGCCCCTCTATCTGTGGCTCCACCATCATCATGTACATTGTCTTTACTTGCAAAGTGGAAACTGACCACCTCCACCTTTCCATTCTACCCTATGGGAAGGGAGAAAAGGAGGTCCAGGGGAAAAGCCCCATCTCCTTTAAGCAGATTCACTAGGAGTTGTAGGCATCACTTACATACACACATACAAAATACTGTCACAAGTCTCACCTAGTTGCAAAGCAGATTAGGAAATGTCTGTAGGTGGTTGACTATGTGTCTGTTACAACTCGAACAATTCTATTATTAAATGGAGAATGCAGACTGTTGATCTCTCTACTATATACAGAAGTATATAGTATATATAAACATGTACATATATACATATATACACACATATATATTCTATACATGTATAATTCCATTTACATGGAATATATGAGTGTATATATACAGAGAATATATATATGTATATACATATGTATATGTATGTGTATGTACAGGTATATATGTGTACACATATATGTATGTGTACATGTATATGTATACACATATGTGTGTATGTGTATACATATATATTCCAAATAACACTCAAGAATTAGCCAGTGAGATGCAATAAGAGCTTCAACTACTTAGAAAAGTATAACCAGCTTTGAATAAAAAGCCATAAATTCTATACTAAATGTAGAAAGTATGGATTTCATTCTAAAAACATGTCTTAAAGTCTTAAATTGCAAGTAAGAAAAGAAAAGTTGAGAGCTAGGACATAAAATCCATGAGGGACCAGACATGTTCTACGACATTCATTCACTTGCCTTTCATTGAGCAGGATGGCAGAGGGGAAAGAGCTTTGAACTTTTTCTTATTTGAAGCATAAACACCAACACTGGGATTTTGTGAGGGTTAATTAGAACTTAGCTACAAAACACGTGAATATATATATATATATATATATATTATCCAACACAATGCCTGTCATACACCAGGTGTCTTATAAATGATAAAGACTATCACATGTGTTACTTTAAACAAGCATTTAGAATTGCATTACCAGTCATTGGTATTTAGTGATGAAGCGCAGACAAACTGAACATCTCGGTGCTCAAGGAGAACTCAGATAATTTAGGGATACTACAACTTTAAGGATAAAGCTAATCAGGAAGACAAAAAGTTTTAATAAAATGTAATAAAAATTGCAATAAATTTAAGTTCATGATGCCATGTGGTCTCAAAGGAAAGTTTCCCATTCATAAAAATTGTGTTTGTGTGTGTGTGGGCGGGGGGTGTATGTGTAAATTCCAACAGCTCTATCAGTACCATACTTTTAAAATACTTATTTGAATTTTTTTTTATTTTTACATTTAGAGTGAGAAATAAATACTAATATTAGTGGTAATATAATTGAATCAAAGATTAAAAGTATCAAGCAAATGATCAAGATCAGTAAACTTTAGCATTAGTCAGATACTCGTTGTGCCATATTAGTTCACTCTGTGCTAACTATAAAAGAAAATAACCAATTTAAAAATATATATTAAGGGGTGCCTGGGTGGCTCAGTCAGTTAAGTATCTGACTTTTGATTTTAGCTCAGGTCATAATCTCAGGGTTGTGAGATCAAGCCCCAGGTCAGGCTCTATTTTGGGCATGAAGCCTGCTTAAGATTCTCTCCGTCTCCCTCTGCCCCTTCCATATCTATATCTATATCTATTTCTATATCTATATATGTAAATATACATAATATATATTATATATACTAAATGCTGGATATACAGCATCAAAAATAGTGGCTAAAACATGAGTTCTCACAGTGAAGGACAAACAGATGTAGTCCCAAAATGGAAGGGTTGTAATGGAGAAAATATAGAAAAAGTAAATTTATAGAAATCAGCATTAAAATATTCCTATTATACAAAGTAAAAAGAAAGAAGTTCAGTTTCATAGAAATTTAATAGAAATACAGCATATGACCAATGCTCTATACCAAGAAGTAAAATTCAACATTTCCTGCCCAGATTTTCAGAAGTTAATAAACTGCTCTTGAATCAGCATCAAAATCACCTGCTCTATCTCCTGCAAAAGTTCCTTCTAAATTCCTTGCAAAATCATCATCAGTAAATCTTGCTGCCACACATTAAAATCAGTTTCTTCTGTCTCCTAAGAAAGCTAAAAGAAGTAAATTTACCTCTAAGAAAGTTTTCAAGAAAGCTAAAAATACTATACCTTGTGGTCTAAACCATTGGGTAACAAGTTACTTTTGACAATAATTTTCATTGTGTATATTCAACTCTTAGTCTAACTTATTGTATTAAAATTATATAATACTCTGTACTTAACCATCCTTGATCACAATAATGAGGTGTTTTACTGTATATTTTAGCTATTGGGAAATGGAAGTGTCCTTACTTTTCAATTCTTGTATATTTTAGTTTTATTGATACATTTTACATTAAAGAAGTAAATATTTTTTATGAATGTACATAAGTATATCCTTGTTTTCAATGAATAGTTATTGAGCTCTAGGTGGACCAGCATTAGATACTAGCTAGCATTAGACTCTAGGGGTAAAGGAATGAATCTTATAGACATAGTTCAAGTGTTCAAGGAATTAAGAGTGGTGGGGTGAAATAATCAAGGAACAATAAAACTTAGAATAAGGAGAACTGACATCTACATGGCTGAGGAGCCCAGCTCCAGGCCAAAACCCTATGCATGATCTTTCAGGCCTTACCGTAGACAGTTACCCAGCAGGCTCCATGGGGGTAAGCTGCCCTCTGGACACAAGACTTGGTACAGAGACACTGCCTTGCAGTCTCTAGATGGAGTTGTCATCAAGGATTCAGGCTCTGTGTATATCTGCATTCCTAGCCCAGAGCCTCCACTCCATGGCCTACTTATTTAGGCACTTACAGCCAACTCTTTTAGATGTCTCTACGGAGACCACCTTATTTGGGGGCCTTGAAGACACTTTTCTTCACTGACTCAGCCTTCAGTACTTCCCTTCCCGCTTTCCCTGCTCCCTCCTCAGTGAGATGACCCTCTCCTGCCCCTCCCTCTGTTCTGGTACTTCTGACCCTTACTCCATGTGACACTGTTCTGTGTGAGAAAACAAAGGGGAACTGCCATTTTTAGTCTCTTGAGAGAAAATGGAACAAAGGAGAACTGCCATTTTTCATCTCTTGCTTTATACTATCACAATTCAGTGATTACAGTTTTGATTGTGACTTTCATTTTAGCTGTCTTAACCAACCACCTCAACACCTGGCAACTCAGCTCTCTTCAGCTCAGCTCTTGACAGCTTGATGCTTTGTTGGCTACAGACCCTTTACATGTGTTAAGGAATCTCATCTTTACAACTACAGCAGAGAAGTAAATTAGGCACAGCAAGGTTAAGTGGCTCCCCAGAGATCACCCAGCCCAGCTGACAAGAGTGTGAGCCAGGGTAGAATTTCAGGCAGGCGCCAGGGCCAACACTCTAAATGGTTAAGCTCTACCATATACAGCCAGTCAAGAGAGTGATGGGGGCCATGAAGAAAATATAACAAGAAGCAAGCAACATTACAGAGTGGCCAAGGAAGGGCTCTCTGAGTATGTAACTTTTGCCTAACACGTGAATAACATGAACAAACTCAGGCTGAAGAGATAGGGGGGAAGAATGTTCTAGGCTGAGGAAAGTACAAAAGGACTTAAAGCCAGAACATTCCTGGTGTGCTCCAGATTCTGAAGGGAGGCAGGTGTGGCTGGAACCTGGGTGCAGTAGTTGGGGTTGGAGACAAGTTGCGAGGGATGGGAGCTCAGGGATAGTAGAGGGCCCTGACGGTCATGATAAAGGCTTTGATTTTATTCTAAGTGTGGTGGAAGTTGTCTGTGAGTTTAAACAAAGGATGCCATGATATGGTATCTATTTTTTTAAAAGACTGCACTGGCTGCTGTGAGGAAATAGATTGAATAGAGAAAAATTAGAAATAGAGACACCAGTGCAATTAGGAAGAGGAGAAAGGAATCTGTACATATAAGGCGGCAGAAATACAATGTGCAAAGGCAAAAAGCTGAGAAAAAGTATGGGGAATTGAAGGGTGCACAAGTCCTAAGCAATGGCTACATTACTGAGTGCAAGTTGGTGAGTGACAAGTGGGCAGGCTGAGAAATTCATTAGCATCCATCTAAAACTTCCCCAGTCCTCTATAAGGAGCCTGGAATACAAACAGTGGAGGTCCACTGATATTTAAAAGAAAAGTGAAACTTTCTCATTCACCAAATCAAATCTACCTCTTAGAAGGGGACAGAAAATGAGACTATACAGGCAAAGGCTAGATCATACCGCAAGTCCCCAGAGCCGTCCTGCAGGTAACTCCTTATAAATCAAACTTGTTATTCCTTGCCTAGAACATCTGAAGGTACCCAAGACCATAAACTGGCAGGTCTCCTCCACCCAGGAAACCAACTAATCCTGACTTGGCCTGGCAGGATATTAAATGCAGGTGGAGTGTGTCGTGTACCCAGCTGCCCTTAAACTGAGAGTCTGGCTTTCCTAAGGCATATTTTGCACCCTTGTGCCTATGGACTTTCACCTTCATTCCTAATCCCTACCCTGTTTGTATAGACCCTATGATAAGGTCTCTGTTTTGATTTCCCAATTACATTTGCTTCTTCTGCCAGAAGTCTTGTTGCAAACTCCAGATAGCAAGGAAAAATTATGGCCCCTGACCTCCCTCGCAGGGGGCTAGATTCTGCAGATAAATATCCCCATTTTGTTGGAAGCCCTGATTAAAAAACCACTATGAAATCACAGTGCTATTCCTGACGGCCAAGTGTTTATTCACTGTCTGATACTCTAGTTACTTTGTACTGTTCAGCCCCAGGTCAGTCTCATTAAACAGTCCTATATACCTGTGAGTGTCCCTACATTCCCTCTCTCCCCGTGACCTACCCGTGAGTGCCAGCATTTTAAACAGCCACTCTCTTCTCAATCCTGTACATTAACCTGATGGCTTTGAAGAACAAGGTTCTGAAGAAGGTCAAATCCTTTATCCTTTAACCAAGAACTCATTCCATTTCCTAGACAGTTTATGATTTTTAGATACCACACACCTTATTACTGCTGACTGGTTTATGTTGACATACTTTAAAATGATATCTCCAACTAAACATAAGAAAAAAACATCAGAAAAATTCCAGTTGAGGAACATTTTACAAAATACCTGACCAGTACTCTTCAAAATTGTCAAGATCATTAAAAATTAGGGAAAATCTTAGAAACTGGTCACAACCAAGAGGATCCTAAAGGATCAGCTAAATGTAATGTGGTATCCCGGATGTGATTCTGGAACAGAAAAATGACGTTAGGGAAAAACTGAGGAAATGTGAGTAAAGGATATACTTTAGTTAATAATAATTATCAATATTTGTTTATTAGTTAGGACACATGTACCATACTAATATAAAATATTAATAGGAGAACTAGACACAGGTTGGATAGGAACTCTCTGTACTAGCTTTGCAATAATTCTCTAAATCTAAACCTATTTTTAAATTAAAAGTTATTAGAAAATAAGCAATAGAATATATTTGGCAAAATGTATGTTGCTTTATTCCAGAAATTATGCTCCTTCCCATAACTTTTCAGGTCTCCTTTATTTCTTTTAATTAAATTCAACTCCCTATGTAGATATGTAAAGATCTTCCTTTTTCCTGAGCATATTGATAAGGTTATTTAAGGTCAGGTTATCTATAAATATTAGGAATGGCTTTGTTTGGAGTTGAAAGAACACTTAAAATCATTTTTAGTTAATTATTTATTCCTGAAGTTTCGGATTCTTCCCTTTGTATATTGATTTGCATGAGCAGAAGCAAATCTTGAATGCTTTATAAAGGTTTCATTATGCTTCCTTTCTGTCTTCAAAATGCATCTTCTCAATTGACCCATTTTCCATCATCTAAACACTGATAGAAGATAATGCCCTCATATTCAGCAGTAATGATAATGGTGCACATGGAAGACAGGAAAAATAGAGGCTCTACCACTTAGCAGCTTTTTGACCTTGAATAAGCTCTGCAACATAGTTTCCTTCATCTTTAAAACACAAATAAGTCCAGTAACTAACTAATAAATATGGCAAGGATTAGATGAGATACTACATTTAAAATTGCTTAGCATAGGACCTACCATAGAAAAGGTCTCAATAAATAGTAGCTATTGCTTTTAGAGCTGTGGTCTCCTATGAACCTGTGTGTGACTGAGAAGGCCAAGCACCTGTGGTGAAGCAGAAACATAGCTCTGCCAAGGGCCAGGTCCTCCTGAGACTGGGAGAGCAACGTGAGAAAATAGAGAAAAGGCTATATATTGGTAAGGGAATGATGAAAATGTGCAAAGGGAAGGACGTGGATGGAAGGGTAGAGCATCCTGGCTTTTCCTATGCTTTTATAATGTCTCCGCAATGCACAGTGAGTATGGCCAGGTCATTTCCTCTTCATATGTGTAAAAACGTCACCAAAGTTGTAGTTTGGAATTTAAGAGAACTTAGTTATTGTTGAAGACCACCCCAACCTCTGGGGGAGACACAAAGAAGGGAGAAAGAAAATGTCATTATCTTACCCACACTTACCTCTGGAGACCACACACACAAAAATAAGTATTATATAGTATTAGTCAGTAAATAAGTATTTGTTGAATAGATTTATCCTCATGAGGCAGCCAATAACTGGGGCTTTTTTCTTTTTTTATTGAACATTGTGTATGTGATAAGCATTTTATATACCTTGTTTACTGTTCACTACAAACCAATGAGGTGGATTTGCATTACCTCATTTTAGAGAGAGAAAGAAAAACAAATTCTGTATCACGCCCCCTCAACTTGGAAAAGTAATTGGATGCCAGGTCTCTAACTCCAGATAAATATTGGAATATTTATTCCTTTTGCAGGCACTAGAGGCACAATAGGCACAAGACATAACCCCTAACTTCAAGGAGCAGCCAGTGCAGTGGGGAATATAGGCAGGTGAGTGCAGCGCACGTCCTGTGGGATCGCACAGGCAGAGGTTCTAACCCAGGGACAAACAGTATTCGTGGCTCACATCACTTAGCAAAGCATGTTTCCCACTTGGTTCAGATATGTGAAATTCTTAGCAGCAGTGATTGCATCTTATCCTCAAGTTATGCTACACCCCAGGTGGTAGTTTAGTACACCTACCTTAGAGAGAGAGAGAGAGAGAGAGAGAGTATGTGGGCTGTACCTAAGGAGTTTCTTAATGCCTGGTTAGGTATGCTGTGACTTGGTTTTCTCATCTACTAAGGAGGAATGCTAATAATCACACTCGCTCATAGGAAGGTGTCTTTAGGAGGCTCTGCTTGAAATAGTACCTGTCATTTAAATACCCAAATTATAAATATGTATTTGGCTCCTTACTCCTCACAGCTCAATGCATTGCAATGGTAGGCACTCAGTTAATGTTTTTAAAGTCAATGTAGAGGTTGTGGAAGCTTTTAATATATTTTAGACACTCTGTAAATAAATTCAGACCTAATGGGGTAAGAAGCCAATATTGCATAAAGTGATTCAAAACAGCAAATACATATATATGTATATATATATTTTTTTCACTCTTTTCTACCAGAGCCAACAAGTGGCTGTGAATATTCAAACAACTGTCAAAGGTATATACATAGCAGGATTTTATCAAGATGCTGTCAATCAGTCTTCTTTTGATTTCTTTATCTGTATTTCTATTCTTTCTGCTGCCTCCACCAACACCATCTTACCTTCTCCTCAACTTGTAGAATTATCTAGAAAATTATCTATCTGCTGGGTGGGGAATGGAGTAGGTCATAGTTATTGGTCTCTACTGAGCCAGATCATTGTCTTGGATGCATCCAAAAAGTTCCAGACCTGCTAATTGTCTCTTAACGTCTCCATGAAATAGATCCTTTTATTCTGACTTTCCTGATATGCGCTACAACAGAAGGGATAAGAGAAGTGAAGCATACTGTGGGAAATAGTATTGAGATAAGACCCATCTGAATTTTATAGTTTCGTTAGAATAGCAAGTGACAGAGATTCTTAGACATTACTTATTTACAAGATTACTTATAAATTACTTACGAGATTAATTACAAATTACTGACAAAATTAATTCCCAAACCTCCTTATTTTAATACCTTCACTGAGAAGAAACTAGAAAACATGTTCACACCATCACTGTGATAACAATTCAGAATTTTCTGAAATGAACCTAGATGCAGTAACAATAGCAGAAATGAATAAATAATATTTTTAAAGAAAAAAAAATGCTTTCTTTTTCTAGCATGACCCAAACTCTAATTTCATGTCTGAAGCTCATAAAACTAATCATAATGAATTCATTTAGCATGATTATGGGGTACAGTACAGCTCTTCAGATGGAATTTTGTTCTATTGTAATTTTGTTCCAGAGCACTGTATCATTAAACTGAAATATTAATGATATTTTTATTATAACTGTCAAGAAAATTATGGACAGGATTCCAAAAACATAAAAGCTTGGAATTGTTTTAGAAACCTACACTTTTTTTTTTAAATATACTGTTCAGACATTCAGTTTCTTAAAAAAATAATGTATAACAACTCTTATTTATCATAGGTATTTATTATTCCAAAATTACATAAATACTTGGCTGAACCAAAGAGTAGCAGTAAAATAATTTTATGAAAGATTAATTAGAATAGAAAATTTCCCTTTAGAACAATTCTAAAGGAACTCAGTGTGTTGGTGTTAATTTTGCTTAGAATTTTCACTTCTTTAAAAAAAAAAGCAATACTTTTTTCACAACTGTATCAGCCCTGAGAAAAAAGATACTTTCAAATCACGGTTCTTTGGGGGATATTAAAGTAGTGTTTTTGCCTCCCAAAATGACTATGTGTAACCTAAACCAAGAAAATGTGTCTTGTTTTAAATTCCCATGGACAAAATTAGTATGAGTCCTGAACCACTGTTTCCTGTGGAAAATACTAGCCCACTGCTGGGAATAAATTTTCCCCTAAAAACTTGCTGTTATTATAGAACAGTTTTGACAACAGTACTGCTAGTAGTAAAGGATTTAGGGGTTTCATTTGTTTATTATTATGTACCACTACAAAGCTCAGTAAACTCTTATCATCTTAGATTTTGAATAAAATTTATTCAAGAGTACATTTCAATAAGAATAGATTAAGGAAAGTTTGTGGCAAATATTTCTGTCTTTCTTTTTGTATTTCTTTTGTCTTTCTTTCTAACAGTAAAACTAATAGATTAATTGAAGAAGCTTCTCTCTGGGAAGGAAAGTAAATGTAGAACTTAGAAAAAAACATACTTGTCAATAAGGTCCAACCTTGTTAACTTAAATATTCTTTACTTATCCTGGGTTCTTTTATCTGATAGCACAAAAGTCCAGAATATAGTTGAAATCAGTAAGAGAAAAATTAAGTATCTTAGTTGGCACAAAATTATTTTGTTTAATTTCACATACTGCATTCAAAAGAGACGTTTTTAGGACTTTGATAATAACATTCTTCACTCCATTTTCAAACACATATCAAATTGTCTTGGTTTCCATCTCCAGGCTGTGGAGAACCCAAAAGGTAGTTGGTGACAGCCTTCCTGTTGCCCAGGGTTGTAGAAAAGAGAAAAACTACAAAATAACAAATCCCAAACTTAAAAAGAAAAAAAAAAAAAAAAAAAGACCAATGGAGAATCCAATTATTGTTGACCTTCTTAGTTCATGAGAATATTAATCTTCTATTGAATTGTATAATATGGTATCAGAATATTGTCAAAAAATTTGCTCCATATCAGTACATGAGGTGATATCCTGAGATGGTTAAGTAAGTTTCTATATTACTTGACCCTATTAATGGTAACACTCCAAGTCCTAGACAAAATAGTTTTTGAAATAAGACCTAGAAACACTGTAGAGGGGTACAAAACAGGCAAATTCTGGAGGGAAATTGAAATTTGAAAGAATGGATCACAAAAAGTAAGTTGTTTGTTTTCATGGTATTTAGCATTTAAATATGATTGGAAAACCTTTCAGTCTTTCTTGCCTGAAGGTTCAGAGGATGGAGTATGGGGCAAAAGGAAATCTTAGAAAGTGAGGAGGAAATCCCAGATAGGAGAGCTCTAGAGAGGTAGTTTCAAATTCTGTTTGTAAATTTACCCAGTTACCTGACTGCCCAATGAACTGTGCTTGCACCAGACAGATTGAAAGCACTCTAACTTAAGTTTTGTTTTTAATGAACTGAGATTTGAGTTGTCATCTACAAAAAAGTTTGTAGTTTGGGATCTAACAAGTTAATTGCCCACTAAGACAAAAACCTCAATACTCTGTTGATGAATGTATAACAAAATCCAAAGTCCCCATCAGAGTCACAATGTCTATGCATAATCTAAAATTATTTGACATCAGATTATGTTGGGAAATATGATCCATTCTCAAAAAGAAAGATAACCCTGGGATGATCCACATTTTGGAATTACCAGGCAAGGTATTTCAAACAGCCTTATAACTATGTTCAGTGAAGTAAGGAAAATATGCTTGTAATGAAGAAATCTCTGCAGAGAAAAAGAAAAAATATTAAAAGTGGAAACTGTAGAACTGAAAAACAATATCTGAAATAAAATATTAACTGGATCAAATTAATAACAATGAAGATGACAGAAGAAGGAGTTAGTGAATATGAAGATATGTTAATAGAAAATGTTCAACCCAGAGTACAAAAACATTTAAAAAAAGAAAATTAGAGAACCTCAGTGATTGTGAGATATTAACTAATGATCTAATATATGTGTAATTGGAGTCACAGAAGAAAAAGAATGTGACAGAACAAATATTTGAAAATAGAACAACTAAAATTTTTTCAAATTGGGGGAGAAACAGATTTACAGATTGAGAAATTCAACAAATCACAATCAGGAAAAGTAAAAGGAAACTATGCCCCAGCATAAGAATATCAACCTGCTGAAAACTAAAGGCAAAAAGAATATCTTGAAAGTCACCTGAGAAAAATTACACATTATATGTAGAGAAACAACTATTTGAAAATTTCCTGACTTCTTATAAAAAACTATGGAAGCCAGAAGAAAGTGAAATAAATATCTTTAAAGTGACAAATGGGGGGAAAACATGGCAATCCAAAATTCTTTATTAAGTGATAATATTCTTTAAGAATGACAGTAAACCAAAACATTTTCATATGAAAGTAAGCACGCACGCGCGCGCGCACACACACACACACACACACACACACACACTGACAGTTGACCAGCAAACTTGTGCTATAGACAATGTAAAAAATTCCATTGAATTTTGAAAGAAAATGATGGACATTTGGATAAACAGATTTTATTCCCAAATGACTTTCAGTGCAAAATGGCATCTGTAATGTGATCTGTTGTCTTATAATATGTGTATTAAAACATTTTCTGAATATCTTTTTATATGTCTATAGAATTTGTAATTGTGTCCCACTTTTATAACTGATAATGGTTACTTGTGCCAATTTTTTTTTAAGCCTTTGGTTGGGTTTTAGCAATTTTATTAATCTTCTCAAAGAACCAAATACTTGCTTTTTTGTACTCTAACATACACTTGCTTTTTATTTCATCAGTTTGTACTTTTATTTTCATTATTTTCTGTCTTCTGTTGTTGTTTCTTTTCTTTTTTTGTTGTGTTTTGGTTTGTTTGTTTTTTTTCATTAGTCTCGTCTTTATTTTTAATTTTTGTGAAGAGGACAGTTGTTTTTCTGTTCTTTTCCTGACTTCATGGGATGGATGCTTAATTTATTTTTGTCTATCAGTTTTCCTCTAAGCTGTATCCTGCATGTCCTGATGTCGTATTTTTATTTCACTCAGCTCAAAATATTTCACTGTGATTTTTTTCTTTGCCCAGTGGGTTATTTAAAAGTGCACTGCTTGATTTTCAAATCTTCCACTGTTGTTAGAGTACATACTTTGTTTTATTTAGGGCTTCAAAAAATTGTTGAAATTTACATTTTATTTTTCAGCCTTTTTTTTATATTAAATTCAACAAAGTCAAAAGTTAAATACTATTTTAGTCCCTATACCACAATATAAAGATCTTAGAATAGTTTAATGTTGATCAACTCCCTGTATATTTACATGCTATTCTTTTCATTATTTTAATTTTCTTTTTTACCCTACAAACTAGATATTATTCATGTTTTATATAGGAAGGTTTGTTAAGGTTACATATATATTAGTCATTTTTTTGCTATTATTTATTCTTGCATTTCTGGCCATCATTCTGGGTGCTCTTTCCCTTCTTTCTGGATTTATATTCTTTAAAATTCCTTTAACTCAAGTAATTAGTAGTGAAGCCTCTTGGTTTCATTCATCTCGGGTTTAATATCTGCACTGCTTTGGGGCAGACGAACATTTGTTACACAGAACAAAAGAGGTACTAACCATAATTGGTAAGATTGATAAATTTGATATTGATATAATTAGAAACCTTATCAAAAGTTACCACTGAATAAAAACATGGATAACAGAATGTGTGAGAAAACTTTGCAAAGGGTTTTCCTACTAGTGAAACTCAAACTAAAATGGTTATCTCTAAGGGCAAGGGTGGGTAAAGGCAAGTAATCAGAATAGAAGGAAGACTTCTCTTAATATACCTTGTTGTATAATTCAACTTCGGAATTATAAAAATGTTGACATCTTCCAAGAATAATATAAATGAAAAAGAAAAAAGCAAACCCTGAAAACTGAAGACAAATGGAAGTAAATGAACTTAACCTGCATCAATGCCATAGTCACATAGAATTATTTTATATGTCTTGGGAATGCAGTATCATGACTACAGGTCCTTGAGAGAATCAATTTTATGGACAAATAGAACTATAAAGAAATACTAAACTTCGCTAGTTTTGATAGAATTTTATATGTAGTAGGGTAAAATTAATAAATAATAATGCTAATGTTAATGTTGTTAAGAACAAAGATTTTCAGAATATTGGAAACAATCTAAATGTTCATCAGTAGATGGACAGTTTATTTATAATTAGTAATAATAATAAATGCAATTTACTTATAACTAGTTAATTATAATTATACATAAAACATAGATGAATCTTAGAAATAATATATTGAATGAATAAAAATCTCAAGTCTCAAAAGATGTGTACAATAAAATGCTATTTTTGTGAAAGTTGAAAACAAAAACAAAACCATGTAGTCAGGCTCTGAGATGGCCTCCAGTGATCTTCAGCTCCTGGTATTCATGGCCCTGTAATCCTGTTTCCTGGGTAGGGGCTGAATTTACTGACCTGCATCTAGTATATAGAATGCAGCTGAGGTGATAGGATTTCAGTCCTGAGGCTAAGTTACACAAAGACTGTAGCTTCTGTCTTAGGTGCTCTCATTTTCTCACTGCTTGCCCTTATGGGTTGAATTGTGTTCCCTGCAAAAAATTTAAATCCCAACCCCCAGTGTCTCAGAATGTGACCTTATTTGGAAATAGGGTCTAGTTAAGATGAAATCCCATTGAAGTAAGGCAGGGCCCTCATACAATAGGGCTGGTGTCCTTATGAAAAGATGGTCAGGTGAAGACAGAGCCACACAGGTAGAATGACATGTGAGGACTAAGGCAGAGACAAGGAGTGATGCCAGTGCAAGCCAAGGAACCCCAGAGATTTCCAGCAACCACCAGAAGTCAGGAAAAAGGAGAAAAGGATTCCTCTTTAGATTTTTTTTTAAGATTTATTTATTATTTGAGAGAGAGCAGGAGAGAGTGAGAGTGAGCATAGAGCGAGGAGGGGCAGAAGGAGAGAGAGAGAGAGAATTTTCGAGGGAATTCTCTGTCCCCACAGAGCCCAAAGTGGGGCTCGATCCCAGGACCCAGGAGAACATGACCTGAGCCACAACCAAGAGTCAAAAGCTTAACCTACTGAGCCACCCAGATGCCCCTCCTCTTTAGATTTTAAGTGAAGCATGGTCCTGCGGACACCTTGATCTTGGATGTCTGGCTTCTGGAACTATGAGAGAATAAATTTCTGTTGTTGTAAGCCACCCAGCTTGTAGTATTTTGTTACAACAGCCCTAGGAAACAAACACACTTGCTCTGATTCCTGACCCACAGATATGGAGATAATAGAGGATTGCTATTTTAAGCTACTGAGTTTTAGAGTGATTAGTTATGCAGCAATAGATAACTAGTTCACATGTTGCTTTGGACTCTCTAAGTTTGTGACAATTCGCAGAAGATCAGACTTGGGAATGGGTGAGACCTGGGCAGTTCTGGGAGACAAGCAGCAGAAAAAACACATAAAATGTCACAAGGCAAGAATCATCTGCCCTGTATGTTGCCACGGAGATGAGAATATGTTACACACTTTTCTGGTCCCTGTCTTCCTTGCTCTACATTCATTCACAGTCCTGGAAGAAAGCTCCTAGTTGGGCGAGGTTTAATCGTTTTCCCATCATTGGTGTTACCAGGGAATTAGAGAAAAATCTTGGCCTTTGGATTTCCAAGGGGGTGGAGTGGGTTGTGTCTAGATTTACTGTTCCACAGAAACTGTTCAGATTGTGGATAAGGGAGTTACCCCCAAAGAAACTAAGGTACATGGGGATGGGGCAAAAAATGCCAAGGACCCTCAATTCAACATCAGAATGTCCTCTAAAAGTAAGTGTTTGAAGAAATAACAAAAATGGCATCATTGATCATTTGGTATCATTGATAGATCAAGAAATCAAAACTGTCAAAATAAAACAAGGGAGTCACTCTTTGTGAACTGACAACCTACATGAGATGAGCCTTCATGGAATTCTTCCTCAAATTCCTTTCATTGGAATTCTAGGTGTGGCATTCAGCAATTCAAGTCTCAGGGAGGAGGGATGGCAAAAGGACAGCTTACCTCAAACCACCTTATGCACTCTTTTTTTTTTAAAAAAAAAATAGTCTTAAAATGTTTTGCTTCGGCTACTAGAAAATTTTATTGAGCCCCACTTTTAGTCACACATATACACACACACACAGAGGCAGAACTGATTGCACATGCAGCACTAAGCAAAAAAGTAATCAGACTGGTAACACACCACTCCCATCTTAATAAACAGTGCACTTGTTTTCATTCTGTTTGGCAGATAAAAGATAACACACATTAGGATTGTGCTCACCTCATTACAAGAGAGTGAATCTTTTCCTGTCTTTAATAATTACCACTTTAAAGTTTGTGTTTTTTCCCCCAAATTTGTGTGTGTGTGTGTACATGCACCTGTATGCTTTATGTAAGAATTAAAGAGCTAAATAATTAAGCAGCTAAATAAATAATAGAGACAAAAGGAGTGGAGCATTGTTAAGCCATTCTTCTAAAACTTACTACAGTTACTTTTCTGAAGTGAAATCATATTAATGTGCCACAAGCCACATGCTTCTACATTCCTGATGCATCACAGAAAATGGCATTCTGATGAAGCTCCACACACCCCACATTGGTATGTTCCAGAGGCAGCTGCTGGCTTGCAGTTCCATAACTGCCTGATGCTAATATTCCAAGCCAGTCTCTCAAGGCTTCTTTGCTTGCGTGTCAGTTGCCCACCTTGGGGAACGGGCAGCGTCGCACACCCGGGCGGCACAGTGCATTTGTCAGCCCCAGCAAGTGCCGCATTCCAGCGTCCTCTGCGGCAGTCTGTGCACACAGACCGTTCTTTCTGAGCACTCTGCTCCAGGTCTTCGATCCCCTAAAGACTACCATGGTTTATCCGATCATTACCAAAGTACTCAGGGAATGCACACAGCCTTCTGGAAAGGCAGATATCTAGCTGAATGAATACACCTGAAGGAACTGCGTATTGAAGTGATGTGAGACAAGATCCGAAGCCTGTGTATTTAGCTGAGAAGGGGTATTGGTGCTGACCCTTTATTTGTTGGGCCTCTCACGTTTGTTCTGTGCCATTAAAATATAAATGTTAAGAAATAATGAAGTGCTTACCGCCTTCTATATTTTAGGGGTTTATCATCTGTACGATGTTTCAAGAAGAAATTTCAAAAACCCTAGGAGCAATCCAAAGCAGCGAATGCATGGGAAAAATATGTCCAAGGAACAGACTTACTTCAGGGGGAGAAACTTCACATCAATCTTTCAAACCCTTAGAAATTGAGTCAATAACTACTCAGCTAAACACAGAACCTGTTATATCTTTGAAGCAGACAGAGTAATAACTGTTGTGGTTTTTTTTTCTAGTCTCAAATATAACAAAATCAACATAACCCAAACAGAATAGTATTTCTTTCATGTTCTCCAAAACCTGTTGGTCCTAGTAACTTACTTTCTCAGTTATAGAATCACCACCCCTTCAGTCATCCCAAATGGGAAACCTCAAATCTAGAAAGTAAGCAAAAAAAAAACATTCTCCATCTCGCTATCACAGTGGTCATCAAGTTTTGTCAATTCTGTCTTCTTTGGGTTCTTCCCTCTCTCTCCATCTGTCACTGTCAGGGCTTTAATTCAGTCCCTTCTCATGTTTCCTGGATTATAATAATACCCTCACTGCAAAAAAAGGATCACCTTGCCACCAGTCTCTGCTCTCTATAATAATTTGTCCTTCACACTGCTTTCAGTTACTTTTTCTAAAACACAGAAGCATACCTGTCACTCCCAGCTTGATATTCTTTTTTCTTATTTCTTTTTTTTAATTTAGATTCAACTAGCCAACATATAGTACATCATTAGTTTCCTACGTAGTGTTCAGTAATTCCTCATTTGCATGTAACACCCAGTGCTCATCACATCACGGTGCTCTCAATGCTCACCACCCAATTACCCTATTCCCTCCAGCAACCCTCAGTTTGTTTCCTATAGTTAAGAGTCTCTCATGGTTTGTCTCCCTCACTGATTTTTTTCTCGTTCTGTTTTCTCTCCCTTCTCCTATGATCCTCTGCGCTGTTTCTTATGTTCCACATACGAGTGAAACCATATGATAAATTGTCTTTCTCTGATTTACTTATTTCACTCAGCATAAATCCCTCCATTTTCATCCATGTCAATGCAAATGGTAAGTATTCATCCTTTCTGATGGCTGAGTAATATTCCATTGTATTTATATACCACATCTTCTTTATCCATTCATCTGTTGATGAACATCTCAGCTCTTTCCATAGTTTGGCTATGGTGGACATTGCTGCTACAAACATTGGGGTGCAGTTGTCCCTTTGGATCACTAAATTTATATTTTCGTATCTGATAAGTGCCTAGTAGTGCAATTGCTGGGTCGTAGAGTAGCTCTATTTTTAATTTCTTAAGGAACCTCCATACTGTTTTCCAGAGTGGCTGTACCAGCTTGCATTCCCACCAATAGTGGAAGAGGGCTCCCCTTTCTCCACATCCTCGCCAACACTTGTTGTTTCCTGACTTGTTAATTTTAGCCTTTCTGAGTGGTGTGAGGTGGTATCTCATTGTGGTTTTGATTTGTATTTCCTTGATGCCAAGTGATGCAGAGCATTTTTCCATGTGTCTGTTGGCCATTTGGATGTCTTTTTGGAGAAATGTCTGTTCATGTCTTCTGTCCATTTCGTGATTGGATTATTTGTTTTTTGGGTGTTGAGTTTGATAAGTTCTTTATAGATCTTGGATATTAGCCCTTTATCTGATATGTCATTTTTAAATATCTTCTCCCATTCCGTGGGTTGCCTTTTAGTTTGTTGACTGTTTCCTTTGCTGTGCAGAAGCTAACAAACAGATCAGAATACACCCAGGACCAAGTGGGTCACCCTGTTTTGTCCACCCAGCTTGATACTCTTACTATGGCATTCACTCCTCTTCATCCTCTAGCCCCAGGCTACCAGGATGGTAACTTCTCCTTCTCTTCTACCCACCAATCACACTTTAGGACTCTTCTATTCATTCTTTCCTGAATATGCTGCATGTTCTGAAGCCTCTCTGTCTTTGCCTTGCATCAGGAAGGGTCCCATCAAGAAAGAGAGATTTGAACAGGGAGTTTAAAAGTTTAATATGAAGAATTATTAATGATAACAGGGGATTGGAATGATGAAGGATTAGCTAGAAAGAAGTAGAGTGAATTCAAATGAATATAGGAATAGCAGCATAAAGCACAGTCATCCTCTCCAGGACTGAGATAGAGCATACAAGTGAGATCCATGTCCTCCCAAGGCTGAGATCCAAATCTCATTAGGGAGGACATGGCTGTGGATCACTGATGGCAGAGAAGACACCATAGCATTACACTGGAACAATCCCAGTTGGAATTGTTGAAAATTCACTCTCTGGAACTTATTAGGAAAGCTATTTATGGGGAGATGTCTCATCAGAGGCACTTTGCTCTGCAATGATCTAAGGGGGTTCCTGGGGGCAGCCACTGGCCACTGAGTGTTGCTGGCTTCTGGGTGCTGCTGGCTGCTGTGCACTGCAGGAGCCAAAAGCTGGGAAAGTCCACTGCACCTATTCAGAAAGCACCCTGGAACTAAGAAACAAAAACCCTTCTCTTCTTGCAGTTTATCTCCAGCACCCACAAATGACAAAGCTTAACATCCTTCTAGCTGGCAAAAAAAAATTACAAAAGAGACCATCTCCATTGTTGTAGGCAACAAGGGTGAGCAGGCAATGAAGGGTGAGTTTGGATCCATGGGGTGTAACTTGATAAATGGCACATGCCCACACCTTTTTCTCAGCACCGAAAGCCCCTCTCTTATGGTCTATTTCAAATGTTGCCTTCTCTGTAAACCCTTTTCCCACCACACATCCTGAACCCAAGCAAAATTAAACAATTCTTTGAATGTTGTCCGTATCATTATAAAAATATATTTTTGTATAGTAATTCATTGTTATGCCTCTCTTATGCCATTTATTTCTTTCTGTGATATCTTCTAGGAAAGGGGCCATGAATTATGCATGTTGGTGTCTCAGCCCCTAAAACAAGACCTGAAATCAGGGCAAGCACTCAATATCAGACTAGAAAAGAAAGTAGAGAAACTAGAAATTGCCAGAGAGTGAAAATGCTTTTGGTTGCTGTCTATTATGTCTTTTGAGTTAGATGGGCCCACAGATCTCACATACATTTGTCTTTTATCTTCTGAAGCCTGGAGACATCAAGTAACTTATGAGCATTATATAACCAGTCATTGGCAAAGCAAAGACTGCAACCCAGTTGACATGTATGACCCCAATTCCAGTGTTTTCTCCACTCTTTCATACTGATTTCTGCTAGGAAATGTAAGTCACGTGTTATTTTGCATTTAAATTTTTATCTTTCCATGATTGGTAGTTTAAGTCACCAGATTTCTATCAAGAACTTATTCATCTTCCTGGTATTCAAAAATGGGATCAGTGAAATAGGAAAACATGTAGATCATCAGTTTTTCTTCTTATTTGTAATTTCCTTCCTCACTTTTTCATCTGTCTTCATTAAAGCTCTCTGTAGTTGGAATAATAGAAACACATTAATTCTAGCTTATTAAAGGGGATAAAGTAGGGACTCACCAGGCACTAGAAATGGAATCTGGAAAATCACAGAGAACCATAGCAGTCAGTCTCTTCTCTTCTCATTATTTCTTTTTTTTTTTTTTCAATCTTACCTCTTACAAATTCTTCCCCCTTCTCCTTACACCTAGACCAGCCCTCCTTGTCTCTCTGTGGACATAGGAAAATAATATAGTCATCTTAAAATCTAGGTTAACAGGTCCAGCATCTGCCACTAGCCAGTAAGAAGTTTGAAGTCTCAACTACAAATCTCAGAAAGAGAGATTGACTATCTTAGATTAGTATATCAATTCGAATCCAATCAGCTATGGTTGGTGGGCTAAAGACTTTTGTTTTGTTTTGTTTTGTTTTGTTTTGTTTTTCCCTAATAAGCATCTCACCTAATAGAATAGAGAGGAAATCAGTTTAACGGAAGGAGGCTATCACTGAAGTCAGAAACTTCAATGTTCACTACATTCTACTACTGGAAATCCTATATAGATTTCAGGCCCAGTTTAAAGGTTCCTCCATTGGCCAATCTTGCCTGGATCTATAAAACAAAATTAGTTACTCCTCCTGGATGTTGTGCCTCTGTCATACAATTCACTTCTGCCAATTACTATATATCTTTGCTTACAAATCTGTCTTTTGCAACCATGTGCTTCATCTCTGTGTCTCCTATAACACTTAGAAAAATACCATTAGATATTTGTGTGGCATAGTATGCATGGTACATAAAAGACTTAGTAAGGGAAATCATCTTTCTTACTTTGTCTTAATTTTCTTGGGTCTCTGAACCTCTATGATACACTCATTCATTACTCCAATTATTTTTTGAGAACATACTATGTTCTAGGCACTGTGGTAGAATCAGTATACATAGTGATGAACAAAACAGACTGTCATTATAAAGCTCTCACTCTCCTGTAGAATTTAAATAGTCAAGCAAGTAAACATAAAGTTCTAGATTCAAGAAAGTATAGGGTATCATGTTAGTATAATGAGGGGACCCATTTAGACTGGGTGGTCAGAGGAGCCCTTCTTGAATAAGTGGACTTGCCTGTGTAGTGTAGGAAACAACCAGAAATCTGCCAGGTGAATAGTTGGGAGGAGGGGAATGTGGAGGAAAACAGGGAAATGTTGCCATTAAAAGGTCAATATGTATGAAGACCCCAAGGTGGGAAGGAATTTGGTGTGTCAAAGAGTGATAAAAATGCAGTGTGCCTTGCAAGGTGGTCAGCAATAAGAAGGAGGAAAGTTTGGTTACAGAAGTACCAAATTCTGCTTATGCGGGACAGGCCGTGGTCTTTGATCCTGAGAGAAATGAGTGCCACTGGAGTGCTTTAAAAGGGGCAGTATCATGATTCAAATTTGAATTCTTGAGAGAGCACTCTAAATTCATACCGGAAGATGGGTTGGAAAGGGAGACAGCAAATATGGAAGCAGAATCTTAAGTTCTACAGAGAGGTGGCATGTACATTGAGACTCTGTGAAGAGATCTTTCTCTAATCACACTGCTGAATTTCACATTCTACCTTTGTGATCAGGACGGTGATTCTGCAGCTTCCTTTCTACTTCCCATTAGGCTTACCCATAGATTCCTCTTCTTGACATTCATGTCTCCCCCATTTTCTCCTAAGCCATTCCTCCATCCTCTTAAATGACAACTCCTGTATTTCCTGTTGGCTTTGGAATTTCAGTCAACCTCGATTTAGTCAAAAACTCTGTTAATGATTCACATACTTTTATGAATTGTGACTGATCTCAAGCATGACTAGTCATTGAAATCATTTAAGAAACCTTTTCAAGGGGCGCCTGGGTGGCACAGCGGTTAAGCGTCTGCCTTCGGCTCAGGGCGTGATCCCGGCGTTCCGGGATCAAGCCCCACATCAGGCTCTTCTGCTATGAGCCTGCTTCTTTCTCTCCCACTCCCCCTGCTTGTGTTCCCTCTCTCGCTGGCTGTCTCTGTCTCTGTCAAATAAATAAATAAAATCTTAAAAAAAAAAAAGAAAAAAGAAACCTTTTCAAAATACTGATTTCTTCAGTCTACTTCCAGAAATTCCCAATCAGCAGGCCCCTGAATAAAACTGATGATCATCCATGTTTGAGAACCTTTGTTAGTAGACGATTAGCAAATTCATAGCATAATAATTTGTTTCTAAATATTTTCTAACATCTCTCAGTTTCCAGAGGCCACGTAAAAGGAACAGTGCGGACTCAGCTTTAGAAATCACAATCCACGGGTGCCTGGCTGGCTCAGTCAGTAGAGCTTGTGACTCTTGGTCTCAGGGTCCTGAGTTCAAGCCCCAACTTGGGCATGGAGTCTACTTAAAAAAAAAAAAAATTCTTGTAGAAGTCACAATCCAATCATGTGTCATGAGTTGTCCAAGACTGGCAACATCCTTTCCCATGGTGATGATTGCTTACCAGTTATATACCTGCCCTCAGAAAAGAGATCTTTTCCTTTTAAAATTACATCGTGGATTTTTATAGATCCTGCAGCCACATATTAGTAACAATTTGATACCAACTACACATAATCCTAATAGTAGCAATAAGCATTTTGATGCTGTGTCATATTAGGAAAAACTTTGCCTGATTTCTTATTACTCACTTATAAGGTTAAGATATCAGGTCATGTGAGAAAAATGAAGCCTATGAGCTTATGTGATATCCCTGCAGGCAAAAACCAAGAGCAAATTCAAAAACTCTGAGCTCCTAAATTTCCAGTCTTCTGTTTCTCGCCCAGAGCCATACTACCTCCCACACTGCACATGTTGTAAACTTTATGTAGCCCATCTGTTAGGAAGTTTGTTTTCCAAATTTTCAGGGGCTTGGCACTTCTGGACTGAGTACCAGAACTAAATGTGACACAGATTTTTACCTTTTTGCTAATTTTGAATTACAAGGGCACTGGCGTTGCAAAGGGTCCGGGGAACAAAGGAGGTAACCTTTATATACAGAAGCAGCACAGCAACGGTTAAACATTATGGCTTGGGCAAATAAGACTTCACACCCGCCATGACAGCAGTAACATTGCTAAGGATACATTGAGTTTTCAGGTTCGATTGTGGGCTGAATGTGGGCACAGCTTGGCATTTGAAATGAGGCAGATTCAGTCCACGATGTTTTCTCACAGTTAATGCAGAGACCATAGATAATAATTATGTTGCTGAGCCTACAGAGAATCTTTACAACTGATCCTCTATTAAACTGGCAAAACAAGAGGATAATGTCTCCAGCACTAACAAGTTGGCAGGGAAGTAGCTGGCAACTCCTCCCACTAATGTTCCATCTGTGCGAACCTTCAGTATGATCCAGGAGATTGTTTCCCCACACAGGTTGTGCCTGCAGTATAATCAAGAGAGAGCGAGACCGAGCAGAGATATCTTTATTGTTTCTGAAAGTCACTGCCATTGGAGGGTGAGCGGTGCATGGGATTGAGCACTAACGCTCTTATGTCATTCTAAGGAGAAGTACCCATGCAGCGATGTCGACAGGAAAATAACCATTTCTAAGTGCTGACTTGTCCAAGTGACATAAAAGTCACAGAACCAGAAGAACAGTTTCTACCAGGATTCATTTTAGAAAAGCCTTTTGTTTCTTTACTTGGAAGCTGGGAAAACTTCTTTTGTTTAAAAATATCTTTTCTGTTGATTGCTAACACAGTCCATGATACTTTCCCAGCCTTGACTCTCCTCCAGCATCCTGGGTCTGCTGGCTCAGATTTTGCTCTAAAAGCAGTAGGGGGGGCGTGGGGGGGGGAGAAAGGCTTGTGAATGCAAAGGGAGTGCACAAACCAGCTTAGGCAGATCCAGAGTGAGATCCTTGAAGTGATGTCTATCATTATACACTTTCAATGCCACCCAGGAAGGAGTCTCTGGATATCCCAGGCAGAAGTAACATCTGCCTCCTCTGAACTCTTAAGCATTCATTTGATAATTAAAATATGACTGCCTTGTTTTGGTAATATTGGACTTCAAGTCTTATTTTTCCTTTCATATGATCCACAGTGCCTGAAATAGGGCCTAATTTAACAGACTTTGTATCATGACTAAATAAATATATTCTAAGCCATCCCTATTGAAGGATAGACAGAGAGCATCCTGAGTTTACTCACAGAGGAAATATATCACCAGTGACTCACCTCATCCTTCATGGTAGGCACACTACAGAGTAACAGGTGATGATAGTTAATACTTTGATGCTTTTGTGCACCAGGCTGACTCTATGCACTTTATATGTTTAACCTATTTAATTCTCACAACATGAAGTAGCTACTGTTATTATTCCCATTTTGCAGATGAGAAGACTAAGGCCCAAAAGAGTTTAACTTCTTATGGATCTTACAACTAGTAAGTGGGGACATTGTGATGTGAACTTGTGTGATCTGACTCAAAGCCCAAGTTCTTTTTTTTTTTTTTTTTTTAAAGATTTTGTTTATCAGGGTGCCTGTGTGGCTCAGTCAGTTAGGTGTCTGCCTTCAGCTCAGGTCATGATCCCAGGGTCCTGGGATTGAGCCCCACATCAGGCTCCCTGCTCAACGGGGAGTCTGCTTCTCCCTCTCCCTCTGCCTTACTCATGCTCTCTCTTGCTCCCTCTCAAATAAGTAAGAAAAAAATCTTAAAAAAAAAGTTTTTATGTATATATTTATTTGAGAAGGAGTGAGAGAGAGAGAGAGGAGAGTGCAAGCGGGAAGGGGTAGAGGGAGGGGAAAAGGGAGAGAAAGTATCTCCAGCAGACTCCCTGCTGAGCTTGGAGCCCAACCTGAGACTCAAGATAGGGCTTGATCCCATGACCCTGAGATCACGACCTGAGATGAAGTCAAGAGCCCCAAGCTAACCAACTGAGCCACCCAAACGCCCCTGCAAGCTCAAGTTCTTAAGCACTACACTTACTGCCTCTAGATGGAAGTCCTCAATGTTGACAAGGGGCATAAATCCCATTATACCATAGCTGCAGTATCTTTAAGACCTTGTGTATGATGGAAATACAGAGGTGGCAAAGGTTCTAATTATCTACTTTCTTTGTGTTCTCCTTCACAACATTCACGTTGAACACATATTAGAGGTTTGAAGAAGCCCAGGCAGTTACTTCCTTCTCTCCTCTCTTCATTAATTCATACACATACTCCTACTCTACATTTGTTCACTCCCTTCCTCCTCCTCCAAACAAGGCAGAAGCAAAGACATATGAAATATTAATGCTGCAAGAGACATTAGCAAAGAGCTACACAATTCTTTCCTGTGTGGAAGTTTCTGTCATTACCTGATTCACCCCACAACACAGTTCAACATTTATCCAAACGTGGTCTCAAGTGGAGTGTTCCCTTACCTGTGGGCAGCTTAGGTGTCTCTCAGAGCTTTGTTCATAACCACATCATAGTGATTATCATTTTAGAAGAATGTTATTTATTTGCATTTAGATCTCCCCTCCTAGGCAGTAAATTTCTTGAGAACAAAAACCAGATCTTATTTATTTGATATTCCTAGTTCTATGCATTACAGTGGGCACCTGAAGTGGATGTTCTGAATGAAATGATGAAGCCAATGCAAAGCCTTTATTTTATAGCAGAGGAAGCTGCAGTGGAGGTGGAAATGCAAAGTGACTGCTCATGATCACATACCTAGTCTTTGGAAAAGCTGACCTCGCGTCGGCTGCACTTTCCATTACGGTTGCCAAGTTGTCCTCCCTAGCCTAAATCAAACCTGACCTCCTTAATACATTAATACCTTAATGCCTTTACATCTCATAATGCTTATAATCTATAACACTCATTTAACTCTTGTGTTAGTGCTCTGTATTTAACATAAGTGTGCATGTGTATATTTTACTTCTGCCTGGATTATAATTATTTTACAGTTAGGAATGCACCTATTTTTTTCTTTTTCTTTCACGGTACTTTGATTGAATGTTTGAGCTTGGAAAAGTTAGGGGTTGGTCACCTTATCCACTCTACTTCTGTCATGACTATGATACTTGAAATATGTTGACTTATCCTTCCTCCTTCTTGAACAATACTTAATAGTAATAGATTGGGTTTGAATTTTAGCTCTGAGTAAGCTTGAGTACGTTTCTTTTCTTCCCTGTCTTCTGTTTCCTCATATGAAAAATAAAAAAGAATATTACCTACTTTTTGGGGACTGTTTTAAGAATTAGTAAGATAATTATATAAAATATTTAACAAAATCCGTCACATTTAACAAGCACTCAATAAATGGAAATTACTGGTACCCCCCCCCCCCAGGCTTCCATGGATGATCAATTCCTCTTTTAATTAACATGTGTCTTTAAATGTGTCATGTTAAACTTCAGTCCTATTGGACAGGGAATTCATTGTTTATATTTCTAGTCTGATACATTATGTGTAGATTTAATAGTTTAAATCTCAGAGGCTCTTGTTATTTATAGGCCAGATTTCCCAAGGCTCATCTACTTATTGTCAGAAAAAAGTTACATTAATAATAATAATAATAATTTACATTTTCTAGTTTCTGTGCCCATCCACTAATGAAAGATCCAAGAGAGCTCCTTCTACCCACCCATACTCCCGAGAGTCTCCAGGGTCAGTCTCACATGGGCTGAGTCAGTATTTCAGATATAATGAAGGTTTTTCTTCTTTCCCTGTGTCCTCTCTTTGTGTCTCTTTGTTTATTGGCTTGGATTGCCCTTTCTCTGTCAGTAATAAATTCAGTCCCGGTGGTAAGACTAAAGAGGAGATTCCATCACGTCCTCCATTTCTCTTCTTCAAAAGCCCATATGCTTATTGACCCATGCTTATGGACCTCAAGGAGGCAGAGAGTAGGGTCCCTGGCCTCACAACCCCTGCTTACAGTTAGCCAGAACATCCTGCTGACTTATTCATATTTATTTGTTGGGTCCCACAGCAATGTAGTTCCCACCTATCTATAAATTCTTCTCAAAACATTCCTCATTCTATGATCCATATTTCTGGTAATAGCCCCAGGATCAAAAATCTCAGAATAGTCTCATGTTCTCTATTTTGTTTCTCACAATCAGTTCTAATTACTCAGATTTTACCTCCATAATCTCTCATTTCTCTCTTCTTCTTTCTCAAATTTCACAGCTGACAACCCAGGTGAGTCACTAATGATCTTGCCTGGATTGCTGAAAAGTGTTCTGAATTTATCTCTTTGCCTCTTCCCTTATCTTCCATCTACACAACAGTTTTCTGATCTACAAAGTTTGAACACTGGACTAAGTCTTGCAGATCTAAAAGCCATTGAATCCATGAAAATCAAGTTGAACTGGTCAGGCATTTGCCTACCAATATACATCACTGTTCCCTTCCATTTTAGGTAATTCTGATGAACTAGGTCATTTTTTTTTTTTCCAGTTCAGGTTGAAAACAAGTTGTTAGAAGCCAAGTTATATACTCCTTTTTGAAAACCAGAAGTAAATGTCCTAGATTTCAGAGGTAGAAATTGCAGAGCTGGTACACCAAAGAGGCTTTATAAGACTGCTTTTATCTTAAATAGAAAAAAGTTAAGTCTGAGAAATAGTTGGGATTATTATTAGGCAGTAATGGGTAGCTGCCCTAGTATAGGAGCAAAAGTAATATTCATGTCATACTTCCTTAAACTGTAAACCCCATGAGAGCAGGGTGGTGTCTGCCTTGTATCCTTGTGCCTGGACCTAGGACTTGATACAAAGTTGACACCAGATAATTATTTATTGAATAGATACATGAATGGGTATATTTCTAATCACAATTTATTTTTTTAAGTTCAATTAACCAACATATAGTACATCATTAGTTTTTGATGTAGTGTTCAGTGATTCATTAGTTGCATATAATATTCAGTGATCATCACCTCATGTGCCCTCCTTAATGCCCATTACCCAGTAACCCCATTCCAGTCACAATTTCAGTACTTTCTATTATTTATAAATGGAAAACTTCTTGAAAGCAGGTGCCCCTGCATATTTTCCTATGCCCTTATAGGGTTCTGTATAATACTTCATACAGATAAGACATTCAAAGGGATCGATGTCCTCATTTTTTTGTTTATATACAGGTGTATTCATGTATATCACCAAAGGAAGTAATGTTCTCGGCATGGCAATGCACAACAGAATCTTGAAATGGAGTAAGAAGCCGTAGAAGTAGTTGGAAAGCCTTTAAGGTAAGGACTTCTCAATAAATTCCTTCACAACCTGCCTAGAAAATTGCAAAGTATATGAGGTCACTCAGGGAGAAGGAAACAATCCTTTTACATAGGAATTCCCATTAAAAGGGGAGGTAGTGACAACTCCTTCCAAGTTTTGTCCACACCATCTTCAAACTCCTTACCGTTACATGATTAGACTTTGGAACAATAACAACAACAACAAAAATAGCTCTTTCTTCTCTCAAAGAAAATAGGTAGATTAGTGATGAAGAGCTATTTGTTGCAAGAGTTAGTCAGATGACAGGGCACTCACTAACTGAGTACTTTGGGAAAGTTCGTATATATTTCAGAGCTCAAAGTTCACATCTATCAAATGGGCTGATGATACCAGCCCTGCCTTTCAAACACCATTGTTCAGGGAAAAAAATAAGATAATGTATGTTAAAGTGTTTTTTAAAACATGAAATGAGATACATGCTAGGTATTATCATTGTTGCTGTTGCTTTTGTTATTATTTTATACCTTGAGTATCCCGGTTTGAATTATGAGATTATCTGAATATAAAAATCACCTAAATACCCATCCTTAAGGTGTGGCTTCTCAATATGGTTATAATCAATGCTATAAAAATAAAATCCCCTAAATGTTCAGTGTGGGACACCCTACATCCACATAATTCCAGGTGCAAGTTCAAAGGCATTTCAAGGGAGTAAAGGTAGTTAAAACTATTGCAATGAAGCAAGGAAAAATATCAAAGAAGACCATTGGATTTCACAGAAGGAAAAAATAGAAAGAAACGAGTTGCGCATCAAGAATACTGGGTAGCCGCAACTGTATTTAATAGAAAAAAATGACAGCCTTATACTCCCTTGGTTATCCTTAAAAAAATAATGTCACTCTGGTATATTATTTAAAAAATAAAAATCCTCAAACCTTCTACCCCAAGACTAATCTTCTTAGTCCATCCACTTCTTTCATTTCTTCTAGTGTCTTTTCTCTGTCCTTTTATGTTCGGTGATTTCACAATTTCACAAATAGTTCAAATTGTCTTCTATTTCTTGCTTTTAAAAAATTTCTTTTTTCATGCTGCTTATCTTTGTATCAATTTTTTTCCATTTTCTCTTATTACCAATCATTTTTAATTACCGCTGCTTTTGATCTTGCCTTCACTTTTCTCCATCTCATTTGTATGAGTGTTCTGGTGTATCTGCCTTATATTGATGTTTCCCCTGTTGTTTTCCCCTCCTCTCTTTCCCAATCCTGCATAGCCATTTTCCTTTTTATTATTATTATTTTTTAATCATGGGTGGGTGGCCTTAAAATGTTGCAGGAAAAATTTGTCACTAGGATATTTGGGGGTGTTGGGGGGAAGCCACAGCAAGCATTGATTCTGATGAGATGTTTCTGGGAGTACGTGGGGGCAGATGGTTGTCTCAGATTGCAAGGTGGCAGGAATCCAGATTTGATGCTAATCAGATGGCTATGCCCCTCCCCCTCTCCCTTAATGTTTATGTCCTATAAATGGTTTTTTATTCAAAAATTCATTCAATCTTCCGCAGCATCTACTTCTAAAATCTAGGACATGTCACATCAGTCTCAAAAATAACATAACTTAACACTTAAGGGCTTATGACTGCTGATTTTGAGTTTAAATTAGGGAGGAAATGGTTTGGCTTATCTCCTTTTCTTGCATGAAAAAAAATAAATTTGAAGGACTTTTTATATACATATGATAATGCATAAAATTCCAAATACCAGCCTAAACATCCAGTTTGTGAAATAGAATGTATTAATGAGCTTTTCATATAAACTTGCCTTTAAGGTCTCCAAATATTGGTAGATCATTGGAGTAATCTATACTGCATTCCATTGAATATGTAGTGATGCCTGCTACTTTTTGCCTACTCTGTACCTTCTCCTGTTGGAACCTGACCCTGTTCTACTATTTACTAGCTAGGAGACTTTAGATACATTATGAAACCTCACTGTACCTAAATTACGCCCATTTGTAAAATGGGAATATTAATGGTACATAACTCATGGAGTTATTGTAACACTTAAATGAGCTAATATGTGTAAAACATTTAGAGCAACATCTGGCATATACTGATTTCTCAATGATATTTATTATTGTTCAAGATTTCCTTAGACCACCTATTATTCTTAAGCATTAGATTGGGGGATGAAGGTTAAATGGGAACTGTTCCCTCGTTATTTATAATTATAGATGCAGATAAGTAATCAGATAATTACAGTGCAGTATGGTAAGTACGGCAGGGAAGGAAGGGCACAGAATTTTATAGGATGAAATAGGATTGATTGATTCAGTATTAGGGTATGGGGAGAAGAGAAGGAAATCTTGGACTGAATGAATGGGGAGGAGAGAAGGTTAGGAAGTGTTTCTGGGAAAGGAATAAGCGTACGCTCTTCCTGCAGGTATGACTAAATAGGTAACACTGGCTTTATTCAAGAATTAGGCCATTATTTCTTAATGCCCACAGGTATCTGTGAATAATTCATTCTGATTCTCTATAAAGTAGAAGCAAAGAGTCATTTTAAGGGCCAAGAAGAGGCTATTATAGACTGACCCACTGAAGTGTGGCTGTGAAATAATGAAACAGATTTTTAAACAAAATGTGGCATGAATCTTTCTCAGATAATAAGCTGATCTCCTGCCTATAAACTGCTACTAAATTTTAATAAGGAATGCGTTTATGAATTATATTTTCCAGGAGTGGTGATGGGTTTATACTGAGTCATCAGTTATTCTCTCTTTCGGGCCAATTGTGTAAATTTGCAAATCAGCTTGATGCGGGATGGGAGAGGGTGCGATGTGGAGCAAGTCACAAAATGAAGCCGCTGAGCACCAGAGCAATAGAAGCGTGGATTAAGCATTTTGTTTCTTTGTTTGTTTGTTTGTTTGTTTGTTTGTTTTTAATAATCAACTAACCTTGGGTTTTATTCACTGGACTGATATCACCAAGGGTGGGAGTTGGAGGGAATGATTTCCCCTTAACTTCTAGCAGCATAAAGATGCAGTCTTGGTTTTCCGAATAGATAAAACAAACTTCCTATAGTGTGCAAAACCGGACCTAGCCTTGCCCTTTCTTTTAAAGCAAACAGCAGAAGTGTGAAACAATGCGTTTAACCGATAAGAAAATAAGTCAGAAAATCATGTACAAATCCTTGCAGGAAATATCTATTTCATCAAGGCAGAGAATTGTGGACATTTTATGTGATGAAATATGTAAGTGAAGCCCTTTGGGTCTGTGTATGGATGCAAAGTGATTAAATTGAGTACTTACTGTAATTGCTTTCTACCATTTAGTCAAGTAGTGATTAAAATGGCAGCCATGTAGTATGGGCAGCAAAAGGGTCAAGTGTATTCCTAGCTCTGGGTATGTCCTTCCAGTCTTCAGCGCCTCTTGTTATGCTCCTCTTTATATACATCTCCCTTTGTTTAAGCTATCAGACTTAAAGATACCAGAATTCCTGCATCTCTCTCTCTCTCTTTCTCTCCAACCATCAAGACCCAGTTTTAGGGATTAAGTAGAGTCAGGAACCCTAAATAATTCTTCCCTGACCTAGAGCAATGAAGGACTTTAGGTAAGTGGGGATGGGTTGAGATGAATCTGAGAGCAGTATTCCTCCAAACCCTGCCTGCCAGCCAGTATATAGTTCCCACAAAGCACTCCACATCCTGAAGGTTAGCTACTGGCAACCACTTAAGAATTTTCCTATAAAAAAGTTACCAACCAACTGCCGCCCCCCTTTAAGGACAGCCTCCTTTTCCAGTGATCTTTATTCAATAATTACTCACACATTTCCCCTTCCTCCTCCTGTTTGGATTATGAAAAACCCTTTCACCGCTTCTGAGCAATTTGTGCCACCTGATTTTTCAGGAATTTCCTAGAATAGAGCAAGTAGCTAGTGATGCTTTTTTTTTTTTTTAAGATTTCCCATCATACATTATGAAATCACAAGCCTCTGGATAGTTAGCACAGATGCCTTCTTTCATTTCGTAAACCTGATCATAATATCTCTACTTCAAAAAGAAACTTGTCAACAGTAATCATTATTCCCTTATGACTGTTTTTCTTTTTAACTTCCAATTGGTTACAATACCACAGGCTTCTAGTGTAACATCCTGTAAAGCTCACATAGTATTAAATATTTAAAAATGTCCCCCTGCAGCATACTGATACATATAACATATGATCCCATTCATTTATCTACCTTATCCATTCTACCATTACCATTTAATTATATGTTACTTTTTAAAATAAATCCATTCAGCTGTTTCTGGTCTTCCCACTTGGGTTACTGACTTTGAGGTGCATGAGTATGGCTCCTTTTCCTATAAGGTTCCACTCAGATTTTGTCTTTCCTTTTTCTCCAGACCTGTTCTTGATCCCCTTCCCCCTATTCTCCTGCCTTCCCTGGATAACTGGGTAGCTCCATCAATGATCTCCCTTCCTCTTTTGCATCCTCTCAGTCCAGTCCCTTACTTAGTAGCTAACAACACTTTAGCATTTTCCCAGCCACTGCAGCTCCACACAAAAGCCTTTGAAAAGTTTGTCCACTTTGGAAAGGAATCAAAGGAAACTCTAAACCAGTAGAGGACATTAAAGGAAAACTTTAAATATATATCAAGTAAGGACATTATCTTATGACATAATTGAAACATTTCTAAAACATCAGATACTGGAGTTGAGATATGCTAATTTCAAAGATAAATGGCTAAGGATAATGTGGATTTGCTGTGTGTGTGTGTGTGTGTATTTGCTATGTATTAGGAACTAAAGGCTACACCTAATATGTTGGAAGAATGTTTCAATAGTAGACAATCCATTGTCTGCAACTTAACTCTTCTCCTTGGGAAAATCAATATCCATCCTCAAGCAATCTGCTGCCCTACAAAAGTTCCACTCCAAAGGAGCCTTGAACTTAGGTACTTATCTTTTCGTCTCCCTCTAGGTTTTCAGAAAAAGCATATTTTGCAATCATGATTTTTACCTTGATCCCTGTTCTTCATGCCATTTAAGAAGATGGGGCTTTTACTATGACTCATTGAATAACAAATATAGCATCATAGTGAACTGCAGTTTGTCCTAATTAGAACATAAACCTGCTCTGGAACATCAGTCTCTGAGATAGGACAAAAACAATGAAAGTGGCCACCAAGTCACCCTGGGCTCTGAAGGAAAGGTGGCATTGTACTTACTGAGAATTATACTACACTTCCTTAATATTTTTAGTATTATCAAGTAAATTATAACACTTCAGTTTCTCTCCCAGATCCTAAATGAACTGAGATAAAAATTATTTTTGGTCCCAAACCACCAGAATCCATCTCAAGTAGAAACTTTAGGACAGATCTAATTCTCTTCAAGTGTTCTCCGTATTTCCTGGTAGAAAAGGGTACACAGGAAGAGTACCCAAACATCAGATGCAGAGAGGCTTCCAGGAAGTCAGCAGTGTTTGAGAGAGACCTAAACTGGGCAGCTATTCTGGGATTGAATTCCAAGAGCCATTCCGGTCATCTTTCTTTTTGCCTGGCCTCCTCCTCCTTGTCCTCTCAATCAGTCCCAAGGATTCTAAAACCTGACCAAGCAGTTCCAGTCAGAGCTAGCTCACCCTTTGGCTATGGGAGGAGAAGCAAGCTTCTCTGAGCCCTCGCCCTATGGCATTTGCCTGGCAGCAGGGTTTCCAAGAATAGCTATTTTCTGTGGTTTTCTCAATCCCCACTCCCTAGGGAAACCAGGGAGTGTAAACTTTTTTGGTCCTAAGGTTTGAGCATCAGCAAAATGTTTGCCTTGAGTTTTAGCCAGCATCTTATTTCATCCAAACGAATTCCCAAATCTCAACTTACATAAACTAAAATGCCCACCAGACAGATCAGTAAATTTCTATTCTGTAACACTAATGGAAGCAGAATAATTAAAGGCTAAGTGACCTTCAGAAAGAGTATTCAGTTGAGTGGCAGGTAGGGCAAGTTAAAACTTAATCCCAATGCCTCAGTCTCGGATTAAAGTACTATTCCAAGTCAAAACTGATGTTAATTGCTAGCAAACGGAGCTTTTTCAATACACTTCTTTGACTGACCTACAGAGAAATTGAAGAAGGAAAGCAGAGTATCTCTGAAAATTCATTTGTAATGGAAAATGAAAAGCAGGGGAGAGAACCAAGCAAAAAATTCATGGCATCATTCAACCCCCAGCACATAAATAATCTTTTTGAGGGAATTGTTTTTGCCACTTAAGTCAAAATTAGAATTACAAATGGGACATTTATGGATGTCTCCATAAACTTAGAGTGCAAATAAGCCATGTATCTTTAGTTCCTAATTAACCAACCTAAGCTTTCACCTGTCATTTGGCAAGAAGCTCACTAGAGAGCTGGCATAGTATAACAGGAAAGAGCACAGACTCTGAAGCCAAATTGGTCTGGGGAAGCATAGAAAGATTAGGTAATTTTCCCAAGATCATACAATTACAGTTGAGATGGGATGGTCCAGTTTCCATATTCAAGTAGTCAGAGCAGGGGGTCTGACTGATTTATTTCTGCTCACCTTTCTTCGCAGTTCACACAGTTCAGCTAGAACAAGGAGCTCCATACACTGGACAGATAAGGCTCCTGGCAAGTAGTCCCATCAGCCTGACAGATACGACAAAACCCTACAGATCCAGGTCCCTAAACAGGTCACCAGGGATGCCCTGGGAAAATGACTCCTCTCTCTCCAAGGCTACCCCTTTAATAGAAATGGTATATTTTATTTCCTGTGGCTGCTGTAACAAATTACTACAAACGTGGTAGCCTAAAACAACTGAAGGAGGCCAGATCTGAAACCATGCTTCCTCCATAGTTCTAAAGGAGAAGCCCTTCCTGCTTTTCCCAGCTGGTGGCTGCCCGCACTTTGCGTGTGGCGGCTTCATTCCAATAGCTACTCCTGTGATCACGTCACCTGTTCCCCTTCAGTGCGTGCGTGTGTGTGTGTGTGTGTGTGTGTGTGTGTGTGTGTGTGTGAAATCTCTGTCTGCCTCCCTCTTAGAAGAATACATGTGACAGTATTTCTCACCAACATAGAGGATGCAGGATAGTCTCTCTATCTCAAGATTCGCTCAAAATGTAGAAGTCAAAATATCATTATTTACTTTCCCAGCAATAGACCTACCTGTCTGTCTTTCGAATTGTAGACACAATATTTACATCCCAGGGAAAAGCTGTATCCTCCTGTACTTCTGTCTTAGGAAAATGGGAAGATCTTCTAGTGCCTCAAAAATTATTAACCCATCTGAGGACATCCAAGGTGTCTCTCCAGCTTTTTTCTCACTAAACCAAGCCAAGTTCAAACCAAACCAAACCAAACCAAAAAAAAAAAAAAAAAAATTTGTCCTTGCAATGCCAAAACAGGTAAATCCAATCTGTGCTGTTAGGTGTTGTGAAACCCAGAGAATGAACTAAGGAGATTGTTCCTCCTTTTACTCTAAGATATTTTAAGGTAATTTTCCTTTTGCTCCCCACTGCAATCTGCAGAAGTTTAGTGCCCCTACCTTCATGGCCCGTATTCTTTCTTCAAGGCTTGTGCATTCAGTTTATAGTATGGTTGGTAGGCACAGTTGTTCAAGATGCAGACTCATACCCCAGAAGGCTGAGGTTCAACGTCCTGCTCAGCCTTTTCCTAGCTGTGTAGTCATGTTAGTTACTGAGTCTCCTCCCTATACTTGTTTCTGATCTGTAAAATAAAAGTATCTGCTCATTGTCTCTTACGAAGACTAAATAAATTAAGCGCTTAGAATAGTGTCTGTCACATATTGAGCACACAATAGACATTCACTATTACTGTCCACTTGCTCTTCCATGATCTTTCTGTATAGAGAACTCTCATTCATTCATCCCCCTGAGTCACTGAAAGCTTTGACACATGGTTCCCAGGCTGCCTTTCTACTTCAAGGATGGCATCATGACAGAAACTTTGGCACCCTCAGTGGTGACTCATTTGCAAGCTTTTAATCTCCAGGATTGAATTTACCTTGAAATTAATAAGGTTGAAGCTTCAGGGTCCCCCTTTATTTCCATATGCCTTGTCCAAGGCCCTGGGAACTGCTTTGTCATTTGTATTTGTTATTTGTATTCTTTTTAAAAGAGGATCTTCCCCTAGTGGTGTAAGCTCCAGGACCTACATGACCATCTCTGCTCTTTTCCAGTGATTTTCTGCACCTCAACCCTATTCTCTGGTGGCCAGTCTGGAAATTGGAAGCAACCTAGCCTATCCCTGCATTGACATCACCTTAATCCTGACCACAACACCCCAGTTCTTCTAGTTTTCTCTCCAGGGTTCCCCAAAAAAATCCATTCTTGATCCTATAATCACTTAGATATCCATAAATTAACTTTTCTTAGAAATTACAGAAATTATGTGACTCTGTATTTTTTAATCCACAGATAACTAAAAACTCAGTTATTATCATATGGGCCCTAAAATATTTTGATCATGAAAAAAAAAGTCCTATGCTCAAAAAATTGGGAAATCTCGTACTGGAGTTACTAGTTAAGTCAACATACAAACCAAGTGGTTGTTTTGAACTGTGGATTATCAATTTCCAATGTTCCTATTTATACATTAGGACTTTTCCTTGCCACATTGATGTATTCACAGCGAAATGATGTTCAAGGGCTTCTCTTTCCACAAAAACATACCCAATGCCCCCTATCACAAAGAGCTTTGCTTCAGAAATTTGTAAAGGTAACATGTGTTTTTATCTATTTCTTGTCTTTTGCCTGAACTTAATATTTCAGTATCCTAATCCTTAAAAATCAAAATTCAAATGCGAATAAAGGAAATCAAAGTTGACCAATATTTAATAAACATCAAAGATTTGCCTGGGTTTGATTGTTCTAGTATAATGTAATAATGAGGGGGCAGTTACACTGTTAATATATCAACATTCATACTGTGAGATTTTTTAATTCCTGACCTGCTAGTTGGCAGCTGTGGAACCATAGTCAAATTAACCAACCATTTCTTACTTCAGCTTCCTCATTTGTAAAGTAAGGCTATTACAGTATCTACATAATGGGAGTGTTTTGAAGATTGAATAAGTTAAAATGTGGAATAGTGCCCAATTAATAGGAAACAGTCCATACATGTTAGCTGTCCTATGTCACCCTCATTTCAAATAAGCAGGCCATTTGTTGGAGTATGGAAATATTTCTAATCATACTGAAATTTTGTGTAGGCTTGTATTATCATATTTCTTAATCTCAGATTTTACCTTTAATGTAGACTAAGATTTTTCTCCTGAAATAAAATATATATATATGGGAGGGGAAACTTATGATCTTGATGTCTAAACTTTGGTAATATAACTGAAGGAAGAGAATTCCTGATGAATTGTCAGGGATATAAGCCAGAAACTCAAAAGACCAAGAATACATCCAAGACTGTGTATCTTGCCCCAGAAGAGTATTTTTTAGGAGGAGTATTCCTTCATCAAATACCTATTAAGGATAACACAGTGATAATAATTAGGATAAAAATATTAATAAAATTTATGCCCTCCTGAGCTTAGAATCTAGTAAGAGATAAGAGATAACTAAACATCTTTATAACATTGTGAAAAGTGAGATAATTTAATATATAGGGTTTTAGAGCATTTGAGCTTAAAACTTCCTTTAATTACAAATAAGCCCGTTACCCACATTGAACAGTCTGGCCACTTATTTTCATGATTATCTCCATTTCAGACTCTCTGTTTACTAATGAATTTATCTTTCTGCGATCACTACCTGAGGCCACGCAAATGCATTCTGTTCTATTCCCTTGATGAAGTTTTAGTGTCAAAAAAGGTTAATATACTGGTTAATTTGCTCCTTTAAAGAAATTAAATACAGAATGATTCAATATTACTCAATATAGGTACATAACTCAGAGTCCCCATAGACAGGACATAATTAAGCCCGCTTGTCCTCCTTACCAAATCAGTGCCCAGAAAGAGAAGAAATCCCAGCAGAGGGCTGGTGTAAATTTAGATCAGATACACAGCAAATTCTACACCCAAGGTAGGGCTTGCCTTTCCATCAAAGCACAGTGCCTTGCATTTTGACACCAAAAGGAGAAAGCCAGAGAAGTAGTTAGGCGTTTGAAAGCTGCTGAGAAAGTGGAAGTGTCTCATCTGAGTCATTCCACTGTGGTGTGCCGAGCAACTGAAGACGTTTCCCAAGGTGCTAAAGGATATGGAAGTCATGTTCCCACCCACTAGGTGTGGACGCGGTGCCTGTATAGCTGATGCATCACTGGGTGCGGCTGGGTTATAGTACAGCACAAGCAAAGTCCCAGCAATGCAGTTGCTTGGGGTGGACCAAGTGCAACCCCACTTAGGGATCACAGTATGCAATAGCAGCTCTCTCTACTTCCCAAGGGCAGAAATCAAAGAGACTGGTAGAATGCAGGGTTGTGGGTGGGGATGTGGAGGAGGGAACTTCCTCCCCTTTATATTCAAGGGAGGGTCTAGAGGAGAAATGTATGTGAAATGAATTATACATCTCAACCTCCTTCACTCTTATCTGGAGTGAATAGACTGCTTTGTCATACAGCTGCCTAAGGCTAATCCTCCACACTCCCACAGGCTTCTCATTCTACCGCCTGAGTACCTTTGAAGCCAGGATTTAAAACCCTAAAAATAGAGGCAGGATTACTGGTTGCAGAGTGCTAAAGAAGAGGAACAATGTACAGTGGCTTGGGGAAGGATGAATGAGGAGGGGGAATGCCTACTTTTAAGAGAAATAGTAAACTCCAATCTAGCACATATTTCAATAAATCTGACTTTTCCTGACTGTCAGAGTTTTTTTGTGGATTTTCACAATTAGAAATTATATCCAATTTGAGTCTTTATAAAATGTCTTATTCTCTTCTACCAGCTGAAATTCATCTGTCATCTCTGCATCACTGCTAAGGCTGGTTTAAGATCCCATCCACCAGTTCTGCTGGCTCATCTTGCCTGGGTTTTCTGGTTGATAGCCCTCCTCTGTCCACAGTGCTATGATTGCCCCACAGATAGGGGTAACCACTGCCCTGGAGACAGCATCTGGCAAGGTGCCACCTGCTGGTTGAATGGCAAGCATTATATACACTTTTATAAACCCAGGCCTTCTTGTTAGCACAGAGTAGAGGCTAATAAACATATTTTAATAATTATTTATGATACTAGATTTGCAACCAATAGTGTATAAGACTTTGTGGGTAACTGAGGTCTCAGGGCTATTCACAAACTGAGGTCTCAGGGCTATTCACACTTCTATCAGCTACTATCGGGAGAGCACTGCCTCATCCTGATGAACTCAAGTATGGCCGTGCAACTTTCTTTGGCCAATGAATGGATGATATGAATGCCATTTCCAAGCAGAAGCTTTAAGAGACATTGTGCATGTCAACACATGCTCTTTTGCCGCTCCCACAGTAAATGACAATGTTCCAGAGGAGAGGCTGAATCACTAAGAAAGGACAACAACAATGTGGGAACAGTGACCACAGTGATCTCTCAGTGAATAGCAATAACCTTTGTTATAAGTGAGTGATATTTGAGGGGTGTTTGTTACTGCAGTGTAACCTAGCCTGTCCCAGCTAATACATACCATACAATGCTCCTGGGTTCACTAAGTTGAATACCATGATCTTCCACTTTTAAATACACCTTATTTTCATTGAATGTCTTCAAAGTAATTTTACACATCTTAAAAACAGTCAAGGGAAATGAAAGTTTAGTCTAAACCCAATGAAATCCTGGCAGAGAAAGAAGAGAACTTGAATCCCCAGCTGTCCTCTAGTTTCTGTTGTATGAATATTTTCATAGGAAAAGGGTTTTGCGGACAAAATTAAGTACATGCTTCACTCTAGTTCTTAACTATGGCAAAAGTAAACTCATTAGCCAGCAAGTGTTGGGAAATAGTTCATTTTTAGTTCACCAATAGTAGCCTAATGAATATATTTGTTTTTGAAAACCAAAAAGGTAAATACACGGAGATTTCCAGCTCCACCTTCATGAGACTATGCCACAAACAGCTCAGTGCTCCAAAACATTCTAATGTAACAGTATCTTATTAATATATAATAATTGTTCTTTTAATCCCAGTGGCACTATTACTCTAATCATTTCCCTTGTAATTAATAGAAATATTTTTATCCCTTTGCAGTTTTTCTCTTGGGCCTATTTTATTTTAAAATTCATCATATTGCAATTTCCTTCTCACAGTTTTAATAAAGTAAAACAAACTGTCATCTATTCTTTTACCAGGTATGCATTAGAACTTGAGATTGGTAAGTGGCAAATGTGTCTCTTTTTGCAGAAACAAAAGATTAATTTCAAAAGCCTTTTAAAAGTCATATGACATAACTCCACAGCATTTGGACTTCACTTACTTTAGTAAGTTAAGAATAACAACTCTAACTAATCAAGGTCTTCCTAGTGATAGAGCCAAGTATGATAGATATTACCTTCAGCATAGCATTACTTTCTACGTGTTGCTTAGGGTAGAGATTCTCTTAGAAATGCACAGAGTTAAAAGACTGGAGACTCCTCAATAACATGGACTAGAGCCAGCTGTTTTATAATAGTAAAAATAAAATTGTAGTCTGTGTTACTCTGTATGTCTCCTGCACACAAGTTACCTAGGATCTTGGAGCATATTAATCAAACATTTTCACAATAATGGGGATGTCTCTATTTGTGGGCCTAAAATCAACTAGCAAGGTCTTCCACTCATTTTTTTCCAGTTAGGATTAGTACCAAAAAAAAAAAAGCAACCACAATTCTTAGCATTTTACTTTGTTGCATATTTTCCAAATATTTAACGTGTTTCCTATGTGATAGGCACTGTACTAATCCTCAAGAATCTTGTGGTGAGGGGCGCCTGGGTGGCTCAGTTGGTTGAGAATCCAACTCTTGGTTTTGGCTCAGGTCATGATCTTGGGGTCATAGGATCAAGCCCTGCATCAGGCTCCGAACTTAGTGGGGAGTCTACCTGGGTTTCTGTCTTACTCCCTCTCCCTCTTGCCCTCCCCCTGCCCTCTCTCTCTCTCAAATAAGTAAATCTTAAAAAAAAAAAAAGAAAAAGAAAAAGAAAAGAAAAGAAGAAGAAGAAGAAGAAGAATCATCATCATCTAATAGCAGAATCTACACTGGCCGTCTCCTGGGAGAATATACACTGTGGTGAAAAGGACAAATAATTAAATCAGCAACAATATAAAGGATGGTAATACAGGGTATTCCAGAGAGACAAGAACATGAAGCATAAGTACCTACTCTAGTCAAAGCACGTGAGCAGAGGGCAATAAAAGAGGACTTCTAACATTTCACCACTAGAAAGGAAATCAGTCACACATACACATGCAAGCATATTTCAGGATGTTGGAAGTTAGAGAAGTTACCTCTGAGCACAAAATTCTGACCAGAATCTTAAGAAAACTAAATTGGGCTTGCACTGTGCATAAATGGAAAATCCAGTTGCATTTTTGGCTCCATAGCTCTAAAAAATTGGAAATGAAGCCAAGGAATGGAAAGGAGGAAGCAGATGACCATCAGGTCAGAAAGGAAAGAATCAGAAAGAATTGTGGAAGTAGGCTAGGAGTCAGGTGAGCTGGGCACTGGGTATCATAAGTGTAAACTATAGTCCTGCCAATATGCCAGCCCCTATGATTAGCCCTCTGGGTGCATTATATCATTCAACTATTATTAGAAAGCTGTATGGTAGATATCATATTATTCCATCTTAAAGGTAAGTAAAATGAGACTTACATATGATAAGTTAGCTCTTTCTGACTTAAGATCTTGAGCTCTGAACGACTAGGCTACTGCCCATTAGAATTAGATTTATGTACAAAGATTCTTGTTTTAAATCGCGATGTCCAGGCCAATTAAATCAAATTCTCCAAACTAGGGGCACATGGGTGGCTCAGTCAGTTAAGTGTCCATCTCTTGATATCGGCTCAGGTCATGATCTCAGGGTCATGAGATTGAGCCACTTTCTCTCTGCTTCTTCCCCACCTGCTTATGTGTGTGCTCTCCCTCTCTCTCACTAAAATTAATTAATTCATTCATTCATTAAGTTATTTAATTCTCCAAGGTAGGGCTCAAATGTGAGCTTTTTTAAGCTTTCCAGATGACTCTAATGTGTAGCCAAAATTGAGACTCACTGTGGTTCTGCTACTTAGCCACTAGGTGACTTTAAAATATATATATAATTCTTCCACTCAGGCTTTTATCAATAAAGCACAGAACTAAGACTAGGTTATTTCTGAGGCCCCTTCTAAGTCAATCATTTTTCAGTTCTATAAAAGAAATTTCTATTAAAATGAATGGTTCCAAAAGATTTGAAAATGGGTAATAGAATGTATGGCCTAAGTAGGTCATTAATTACATAAATCTCATCTTGTCAATTGTTAGATTCTTGATATATATTTATGAACCATCAAAATACCAACTCTTCCAATATTATAGCAAGTTCACGATTGGAATCCAGAAAGTGAACGAGTTAATCACTCCAGCACTATCTCATGTGATGAATTAGAGAAGACAGGAAGAACTGAAAGTCAATTACAGTTAGTGATCTTAGATAATACAGAAGCCGTTGCAGTAAAAATTATGTAAAATTATAATGCTTGCTATTTTTAGAATTAGTATGTCGCCTATATGGATTTTTCTTTCCAGAAGATCCTTCTAACATAGAGTGTCACAGAGCTGCTAAACTGATGCAGCTATGAAATGGAGTTCGGTACTCAAGGAGAGAGAAAAAGAAGCTGAGACCTAGTAATAAGAAAGGGTCTGCTAAGATGAACATTTTTCATATTCGGTGGAGCAGTCCAAAGAAGAGAATAGGAAAAGAGAACAGATAAGCTGAAGATAAGTGAGACAAAAATCCATGTGGATTTATAATTTGAAAACCAATAAATTAATGCCTTTAGGAGAACTGATGGACCCCAGGGGAGAGAGAAACGAAAAATGCCAATTCTGGTTTAAGCACTAAAAAAGAAACCAGACAAGCCGAGAGAAGCATAGCCCTTATGCAATTTTTTAGATTCACTTCAAGTTTGAGAGCCATGCCATGGCACTATATTCAAATGCATAATGATGGGGCAGAACTGTTCATTAACAAATGCAGGCTCCTTTAGTCCCAATAAAACAATAATTGGGCTTTTAGGCATAATCAAGTACAATCTCACTAGGTAAAAAATAGCCACAACTATCCATGGGGCCTATTCATACAAAATGGGTCTGAAGGCAACCTGGACTTTGGAATGCTTGTACCTTAGTCATGGGCATTAATGTCGAATCACTAATAAATAGCATCTGGTGTTTTGAATTTTCCTGTGAATGTTGCCTTCTCAGCCAGGAATTAAATATTGAAGGGTTTAAGGAGTCAACCATTATCTTCCTCACTTCAGCCTAAGGATGCCCCTTGCCTCCTAAACAACACTATACATACACAAAATATGGGAGTCTGGCATAAAACTTGCCTTACCTCACTTCATAGCAACTTCATAACTTGCTACAGTGAGATTTGTCTGTGGGCATTTTCACCAACCCCTCAGGATAAAAGCAAATAGAAGCTAAGCTATGGGGAAAAAACATATATATGTCATTTAAGTGAGACTGTAGAAAAAAGCAAAGGAAGATATAGAGAGGAGACATGGAAGAAGAATGGAGAAGTAGAAAGGACTCTGAAATAAAAGGAAGGTTTAATAAGGGGCAATGACATCCAAACAAGCCGGAACTCGTTTGGAAAGAATCTAGTTCAATGCAACAAATATTTGTCGAGTACCATCCAAGTAGCAGGCACTGTTTGAAGACCTAGAAATAACAATATGTAAGATCCAGTCCATTCTTTAAGGAGCTCACAGCCCCTTAGGGTAGGCAGACACATATATAGGCATTCAGATACTCAACTGACAAACTATTTTTTGCGTAAGTACCATGTACCAGGCATCCTCATGCAAAAATCAGTGTAACGTCATAAGTGCTGTGCTAGCAGTAAAAATTAAATACTTTCAGAACACAGAGAAGAGTGGTGACTTCCATGATGAGGTCATAGAAGACTCCAGAAAGTGTCAACATCAGAGGCGTAAGGACCAGTGCTGGGTCTTAACACTTACCAGCTGCGTGACTTTGAACAAGTTTCAGAATTATCACCCACTACAATATTGTTAGAAGACACAGATTTTTTTTATTATTCTATGACAATTCTAATGATAGTGCCTGCACATCCGAACTTTCAGATTAAAACCATTGGAAGAACAATCCCTCTCATTCCACTACCCACAGGGTGACTTAGTCAGATTCTCCAAATTTAAGACAGTCTGCAATTAAGACAGTCCATGCTGACCACATTTCTAGATAGCCAGGGTTGAAGACCAAAGGAATGTGTAAAAGAAATTGAATATCTGCTCTTTACCCATCAGCTACAGTGATGACAGGCCAGGGGGCGTATTATGTTGGACACAGTATGTCAGTGGGCACTCTCCTAGCTGCCCATTGCCACATTGTTTATGGCACATTAAAATGAGTTTAATGAATTTTAAATTCATCATTTTGCACAGGCAGATAGTGTGGAACCTACTTACATATTATCTAAGCTTCTCCTGTCAACAAACAAGAAAACCAAGGGAAAAGGAAGTTGAATGATATTCCTAGATTATAAAGCCAGGTAATAAAACATCTAACATAAATGGTTACTCAGTTCAGGCAAGAGAATGATCAGGTTTTGAGAGGGGTGAAAAAATGGTGAGGGTTTATGGGTCTATGTTCCTACTTCAGGGAAAGTGTGGTGGAGATACTGGAGTAGAGGGGAGTGGGAGAGGGTTTCTGAGAAAAAAAGTAAGACGTGATGGGAAAACTAATTAGACACACAAACACTGACACACATACACACACATACACACACACACACGCACACACAAAGACAACATTATTTTTTAACATCGATAACCCACCTGTTCTGTGACTATTTTAAAGGAAATAGCCCAAGAGAAATAGCTCTCATACCTTTGAATTGAAGAGAGTTTGCTTTTCCAAATAAGAAAGCCCCTGCATTTCTTCTATATGCCTGACATGTTACCAGTTCATGACTAAGTAACTAATAAATAGCTGCAGACAGGTAAACCTCAAGAGGCCTCCGAGGTACAGCTTGGATGTTTGTGTTAATAAGTCTAGTCTCAAAGTAGAACTGGCAATCTCAAAAGGAAATCGTTCTGAGCAATTCACATCTCCACTCATTGCAGCAGCCATCTCTCCACAAGTGTTTTGCTAATCCTAACCACCACCTTATCATGCAAAAGGGATTTGGGTATGCCAATCTATATTTGTTGAATGGCTACATAGGGCTCAGAGGGCTGATTTTATCTACAGGGGTTTGGTCTCATCATTACCACTAATCAACTCAGCTCTTTAACAAAACTAATATTAGAAAATTATTTATCAGTGTTCCTTCCCTCCTGTTTTGCTACATATTGGCAACTCCTTACCAGGAGATCTTAGCCATATGTGGTAGCAAAACAGAGAATCAAAGGGAAATGGAGGAATCTGTAATTCCCATTGGGATTCAACATAAAAGTTGTAGTAACTCACCTGTTGGTTCATAAGGTTGTTCATTTCCGTCATCACATAATATTTGAATGTGGGGTGTGTGTGTGAATACGTGTGTGTGAATACGTGTGTGTGTGTGTGTGTGTGTGCGCGCGCGCCTGCTTCTCTGTTGGGAACTGAAGGTGGAGGGAAGAAAATGGATAGGTGGTAATGGTAGAATTTCAAAGTAGTATCTTGAAAGGTCTGTCTCAAGCCATAAAAGTGATAAAACTTGACTACTTCTCACCCATTTATAGATGGGTTGATTGAAGTCCAGAACCCACAGTGACTTTCCTAGCACAAAATGGACAGATGGACTGGTGAGAGTTAATACTTACTTACCTCTCAGATTTTCAATCTCCTTTACACCTAATGCTTTATCAGTTTGTACCTAACCAGCTGCTTTCGAAATGTTCTCGATTTACTTTTGCAAATGTTTTATTATTCCAACTAGATAATAAACTCCTCCACGTTACAATCTGTATCTGCTCTGCTCTTGCTCCTCCTTCTACGCTTCTTATTACCAGTGTGTCCCTTGTCCCTACCACCACCACCACAACTCATAGAACACGACCTACATGGGCAAATTCAATCAGTATTCACGACCTGAACACAAATTGTAGCATCTTTTCTGAACTACCATTTATATAAGGTTTAATTCCTAAACTTTTGTGACTACAACCTGCTTGCTATTTTTATATTCACATTTTTTTGACTTCATGTCTTAGAGTCTTAGAGCTTTTTATCCAAATTAAGCTTTCTCAGCAAGTAGCTGTTCTGATTGGCTCCTTGCTTATCAGACTATGCTTTTCTAAAAGAAAATTCTTCATCTTTTATTCCTAATTAAATACTTTAAAAAATTCTAAATTTCTTCTCCTTTTTTCCCTGCCTTTAGAAAAATTTCATTATTGAGAATGCAGTAAGAAAAAAAGGCATTAGACTGGGAGTGAGGTGTCGATTAAGTCTGGCTTCTATCTATCCGTAAAGCTGTAGCAATCTCCGCAAGCGTGTGCTATATTCATGGACTGATAGGTCAATCAGTAACTAAGTGAATCAATGTTACAATTTATCAACATACTTTTGCCAGGTCACATAGTCTTCTGAGAACTTGGTTCTCACATCTGTATAAGAGTGTTATAAACTATAATCTTAAAAATAAGATAAATAATCCAGAAGAAACAAAATCATTATCTCAAGGAGAAAAAAAGAAGGAAATCCTACCATTTGCAACAACTTGGATGAATCTGGAGGGCATTATGCTAAGTGAAATAAGCCAGACAGAAAGACAAATACAGCATGGTATCGCTTGTATGTAGAATCTTAAAAAAAAAAAAAAAAATCAAGTTCATAGAAACAGAGTAGAAAAATGGTTGTCAAGGGCTGAAGGTGAAGGCTGAAGAAATAGGGAGAGGATGTAAAAAGGTACAAATTTTCAGTTATAGGATGAGTAAGGTCTAAGGATCTAATGTATAACACAGTGGTGACTGTACTGTATAATTGATATTTGTTAAAATAGTGGAACTTAAATGTTCTCACCAAAAAAAGTAAATATATGAAAGGATGGATGTGTTAAGAAGCTTGGTGGGAGGAATCTTTCCACAATGCCTATGTATATCAAATCATCACACTGTGTACTTTAAATATCTTGCAATTTTATTTGTCAGTTCTACCTCGATTTAAGAGGAACACATATAAAAATAAATTAGGAGAAATATTGGGCACTTCTACTATACCAGTTATTTTAAAATATATAGAGCTGCAAATATATAGATAATGATATAGACAATTTAGTCATTACAACAACTTCCATTAACCCCGTTTTATGTGGGAAGAAAACTGTAATTCACTAAAACTATGTAACTGGCCCAAGGTCACACAGTGAGAAAGTGGCAAACCTGATTTTTAATCTCAGGTCTGTCTGTTTCCAACATCAATGCTCTGACCCCTCTGACACACTATTTCTCTTTATCCTTCTAGTTTTTTATCTCTGTATGAACTCCATATTGCCAGTCTGCACTTGATTGAGGTAAAGAATGCCCTAAATCTTAGTAGCTTCAAATGCTTTTCAGTGTTCTTAAAGAAAGCATGCTGTTTAGAGGAGATAGGGTTGTTTCCTACAATTAACAGACCAAAGGAATGGTTGTGTTACAGGGGACACAGATAGGTATTTCAATTTAAAGAAAAAATTACATTCCTTCTCAATGTTCATTCATGGTAGACACTTCTGGGTCCCTTGCTGAATGGCATTTAAAACTCTGCATAGAGTTATATGCCATGCTTCAAGAAATACAGACAGAACTTTCCTTTGTATCTCTCCCTAATTCGCTTAACATTTAATTATTCTAATAATCTGACATATATCTGGATTTACAAGTAATCTATTAAGAGTGCCCTGCATCTATTGCTTTTCCCTCAAACTACCCATTTCTATCTGCTGAATTCAGCAGCTTTGTTTATTTTAATGCTTCTTTCAACCCACAGACCAAAGGTTAATGACAAAAGGGTAACTCAGACTGCAGATTCCTTAATCTTTTCTGCCTTCACCCAACAAAATGTGGCTTTAAAAAAATGGTGGCATTTTGTACTTTTAGGAAATTGCTGTATATGCCCCAGATACAACACTAAGATGATTTCATAATCATTTTCTAGACTCTTTTCACCTAGTGTGCACATGTTTTTCTTTTATCAAAATGACTTTAGGAACGGAAGAGAATTTATTCTACTTTTTTTAAAGAGGTGATCTCATGCAAAACTAAGACAAATTCTTTAGGGTTTTCTATTAAAATCTAGCTAAAATGATAACAGGATACATTATTGAATGCTTTGTGACAAGTTATCAGAAAATTACCCTGAAATATAATCCCAGTTAACTAAAACTAAACTGTTTCCTGCCTGTGACATATAGTCCAATTTGCCTCAATCCTACCCTTCAACGAATACTTCTATTCTCCTTCTGCATTTATGCTAGTATTTTTAGATTACTGAGGTTTGGAATGATGATCCAAGGACATTGTAAGATTAAAACCTTCAAGAAGGTTCAAGTAGCATTCAAAAACCATACCTCCAATGACAAGAAAGCTGACTAATACATTTCAGAATGCCTATTCAGTAACAGAGATTAAAATGAAATATACTCATAGAACTCACTCTTAAATAACCAGAAATCCAACTAAATAGAACAACCCATTTACCAAGAAGTCTGGTTCATCATATATTCTAGTGCATTTCATACTTGAATGCGCAAGGTCAGAAATATCCTGCTGTCCCCAAAGTTAATTTTGGGCTGATTCGTGTATAAACAGGTATTACAGGGAAACCAGGCCAAGTGTCTCTACAGAAAGCCAGTAGATTTTTATGGTCGTTCTCCCCCATGGTGGGAGGCAGGAGGGGAGAGAGGATGAAAAGAAGCATGAAGGCCTCTGGGGTCAAATGCCAACTTCTATCGAGGTTCAGTTCCCACTGCTCCACTTATTCAACCTGACTTCATCACAGCAGAGAGCACAATGCCATGAACCAGATGTAAATATTCCCATTTGGAGCTGTCAGACATTTTTGGTGGTTCACCAGCCTGACCTTCAAAATCATGTTCATGACATTTATCTCAAGCCTTAAACTTCCATGCCAGAGAATTTAAACTGCGTAAGCATCGAAATAGCAGGCTCTTACAACAAAGTTCAAATCTCTATTTAAAAAAAAAAAAAAAGGAAGGAAGGAAAATACAACTTTGTCCCACCACTTAATTTTTAACTCCTGGGGGTAGTGGGGGGATCAAAAAACAGAAAATATAGCATTGGTTTGCTTTGTTATTTCATGACAACAAATTATAACAATTGAAATTTAAAATTGAAGCTAGGTCACCAAATATCTTTTTTATATATAAATGAATTTTCAAGAAAAATCACATAAGGTTTAGTGTTTTCAACATTGACCATTCTCCATGAAGCTGGGTTGGGTTTTTTTGTTTTTTTGTTTTTTTTCTTTATGTGTTTTCTATTTATTGTGTTCTTAAAAGCATCTACAAAACTCAGCCATAAAAGTAAACTATATAGTGGATTTTTTTTCTAAATACCTCAAGTATTTTTATAGCCAAAGCTGTCTGCTGCCTTTCCTTTGTAGAACCATGAACTCTGAGTTACCTCTAAATAAGACTGACAGCTGTCTTCAGTGGTACCATCCTGATGTAAGAGGCTACATTTTGTTAAAGTAAACAATATAATACATTTGCAAATGAAAAAAAGAAAAAGAGGGGCGCCTGGGTGGCACAGCGGTTAAGCGTCTGCCTTCGGCTCAGGGCGTGATCCCAGCATTCTGGGATCGAGCCCCACATCAGGCTTCTCCGCTAGGAGCCTGCTTCTTCCTCTCCCACTCCCCCTGCTTGTGTTCCCTCTCTCGCTGGCTGTCTCTATCTCTGTCGAATAAATAAATAAAATCTTAAAAAAAAAAAAAAAAAGAAAAAAAAAAGAGAAATCTAGCTATACCTCCAGGAATCAAAACTAAGCCTGGGGCGGGGGGGGGCGGATTTCTCCAACTCTGATTTGTCCTTTTCTAGCTCTGATTACACTTCCAGCAGGTCAACAGTAGATGTGTAAGCGCTTTCTAATGGTTCATTTGCACCAGCCTCCCTAAGCAGCCACATCTTGAGGAAGAAATCTTGTCTTTCTCTGCCCTTGTGTGTTCCACAGTGCTGGGGCAGGAAATATTTAAGAAGTACTTGCTGATTTATTGCTTCTTCAAAACCACAGAGCTGTACACACACACACACACACACACACACACACACACGCACACACATGAAAATCTTCTACAAGGATAGAAAGGGGCTTTTTTGTCATATGACATAGATGATCCATCTGAAAGAAGGAGTTTCAAGGGCTGAAAGTGAATCTAAGATGTACTTCTCCAGGCACTAAAGAACTGCGCCAGTGCTTGCTGTAGAGTTGAAAACAATGAGGTCCTCACTGACACCTGCACTTAACACCTGCTGGCCCACCCTGCTAAGTGGGCCAGCAGAGTAAAGCAATTATCCAGGTGACTCATAGAAATAAGCCATTTTTAGCCGAAATATCTAAGCAGTTCAAGCTAAAGTAGGTTGTTACCTGGGTCATTCAGGCAAAAGCAGGTTGTTATGTTTAAATGTTCTGGTAGTAGGAGGAAGGGTGGAAGCCAACTAAACAAAAAGGTCAGCAAGAAGTTTTCCCCAAACCCTGGAATCACTGCTTATGGGCTTCCCGAGCTATTGAGAAGGGAAAGGAACTAGTTATTTGGTTATCTCATATTTTACTGCATGCATTCACAGGTGTAGTCTTAATCTGAAATCAGGAGCTTTGGGTCTAAAGAAATTACCTTTTATCATCATTGTTTGCTGGGAGGAGGAGCACTTGAATTTAGAGATCCTGACTTGTTCAAGCACTGAGAGGCACTTTACAGACATCAGTTTATTTAACAATAAATCCCGACACCAAAACTGTATTAAAGTTCCTGTTCCTTATAGAAATAACACTGAAAGTCTATGTTGTTCATGTTGAATACAGTACCATTTCCTGGCAGTGACCTCTGATGCACGCAAATCCTTTCTTTACACACTACCAAAGGGATGACTGATGGTTGCCATTGAGAGAGATGGGTGCTGGCGCAGAGCTTCCCCATCTATGTCCGCCCAAGAGCTTTGTTGACAAGCTGCTTCCCTACATGTCCATGCTATTTCTTGCCATAGCCGGACCTTATTTCACTTTGTTGGATCTCTGCAGCAGCATTGCTTGGACTTGTGTCTCAGTAGGATGTTCCCTGTTTTATTTGCATACTCTGTTCACTATAGCTTTAAAACCACAGGCCCTGCCAAGGAAACTATTGTAAACCACTGTGTTTTTCAAACCATAGAAAGTTCAGCTTCAGTGACAGAGGACGGAGAATGATGCAATAGGGTAGGATAGAATGGGTAAGACGCCCCACAGAGTGCAGACAGTCATGCAACCTCCAGGGACATTCCTTGGCCATAGATCAGCTCACCTCTTAATCCTCCTGATAGGTAGTTGTTTTATAATATAGACTCTAGAGTCAGACTAGACAGGCATGGAATTCTGATTCTTCACTTACAATGGAATCACTTCAGAAAAGTTGTTTTAACCGCTTTCTAAGCCTCAATTTCTTCATCTCCAATGTAAGAATAAATACTAACACAGCCTTACACAGTTGTTGGGAAAATCAAATGAGATGTCTGTAAAGCACTGAGCACAGGGGTGGTACAAAATAAGTTTTCTAAAATGGTACCTATTTGATCACTATCATCATCGTTTCCTTTTCAGTGCTTTAGGAATTGCTAGAAGAGGAGCCTATTGCTCCTCATGAATGACATTTCTTCCCTAGACCATCACAAAATGAAACAGCTTTTCCCCCCTTCTTTTGCAGTTCCAAATTAGGGTTCATGGCATGATTGACCCATTTAACCAGGAGTAATAAGAAAACCAGGAATGAAATGCTGTCCACCTATGAGCTGGTCTTCATCTTTTTGATATTTTTGATCCCTTAAACACAGTCTTCGCCACTCATGAATTTGTATAGCTAAGCTTAGAAGGACGAAGAGATTAAGGCAAGAGTCATTTTCAAAGACAGGGAGAAAAAAACAGACACAAATTGTATTGGACACTTAATTTGTGAATTGGGGTTATAGGGACTTGAGTTCAGGGGTTCAGGATGAGGTGGAAAAAGAAGACAGGAAATTAAAACAAGAGTGAGTCATGTGGTTGTCTAAAATGCATCAGTAAACTTAGCATGCAAAAGATCATTTATAACAAAACTGTCCTAGAAAATCTGGACTTTAGGTTACTACCATCTGGGACAAAAAATCTCAGAGAGCCTTTTATATATATTAGAGTTTGGGCTGCCAATGTATAATTGAATAGGAAGCCCCTTTCTTTGGGACTTCTCTGTCCAATGACACTGAGTCCTCATCTGTATTGAACTGAGTAAGGCGGTCATGTAGCACCATCAACCTTTGGAAATTTTACTACTTTAGAACTGAAAAATCTGTGATATATATTTTGGGGGGATTTGTAGGCATTTGCAGACATGCTTTGATATTCACCTCTGTTTCATCACAGCTACATACCCACTTTTTTAATTAAAAATTTCTCTGATTCTCAACTATCATATGATTTCTCTCATCTATGGAACATAAGAACTAGGATGATCAGTAGGGGAAGAAAGGGATAAAGAAAGGGGGGGTAATCAGAAGGGGGAATGAAACATGAGAGACTATGGACTATGAGAAACAAACTGAGGGCCTCAGAGGGGAGGGGGGTGGGGGAATGGGATAGACTGGTGATGGGTAGTAAGGAGGGCACATATTGCATGGTGCACTGGGTGTTATACACAACTAATGAATCATCGAGCCTTACATTGGAAACCGGGGATGTACTGTATGGTGACTAACATAATAAAAAATCATTAAAAAAAAAATTCTCTGATTCTATTTCTGGTATTTGGTATTTGGTCACCAATGAAGGATCTGCCACTTCTAAATCCCAACATAACAGATAACCAAATCCAGCAGAAGATTTGGTATTTATAAATTTATAGCCATCACAGTGACTTCTAGCTAAGAAGAATGTGGTCTTTCAATTACATACAAATTATCTTTTTTACTATCTGCAAAACAACTTAGAATAAAAATTAAATTGAAAAAGTATGTTTTCAGTAGGAAAAAAACTGAAAGAAAATTACTTCCATAATCAACGGTAGTGTGCTTTATTAAAATTCCATTAAGCTGTATTATTTATTGCATTGCCCCTACTTAAAGCCTTTCAAAGACTCCCCTTCCCTTTCTGTCAAGTCCATGATGCTTAGCTTGATTTAGCCCCTCCCTATCTCTCCAAACTTACCTTGTGCCACTCTCCTCCATGTTTTCCTTTCTCCAGCCAGGCAAGCCTTCATTCAATCTTTCGAAGAGCTAAATACCTTCCTACCCCAGGCCCTTGAGTGTGCAAACATCTTTACTTGGGTGCTTCAACTTCACACCCTTCCCACTCCCCCTTACTTTTCCTTTATCCTATTGCACATTTCCCTGCCTCTCAGTACTTTTCCTTTATGGTACATATTCATAGTCATAATTAATTCATTATTAGAGTGCTCTCTTTCCACTGAACTCAGATTTCCATGAGAATAAATACTTTGGGGCGCCTGGGTGGCTCAGCCATAAAGCATCTGCCTTCGGCTCAGGTCATGATCCCAGGGTCCTGGGATCGAGCCCCGCATGGGGCACCCTGCTCAGCGGGAAGCCTGCTTCTCCCTCTCACACTCCCCTTGCTTGTGTTCCCTCTCTCACTGTCTCTCTCTGTCAAATAAATAAATAAAATCTTTTAAAAAATAATAAATAAATAGAATAAATACTTTATCCTTCTTATTCATAGTTCTGTTTTCTTCTCTTAACAAGAAAGCACACAGTAGGTACTCACTAAAAAATGATTGGCTGATGGAATAATTACTACAAATTTTAGTGAAACCTTTAAGTTATAGCTTCTTTCTTGCTTAACAATATTATAGCTCTTCTAAGAAGCTGGCACTCTTTTGTAGATACTCAAAGAGCAATTAATGTCAATAGTTATTTTTTTTTAAGTCCCAGAGGAAATGATTACTGCAAGAGTTTCTAGTGGCCAGAACTGTCTTGACTCATATCTGCTTAAGATTAAAGTACCTAGTCTTTTCATTAAAATTCCTTGCCTCTCTGCCTGTCAGTTTCAACTAGAATTCTCTCCTCCCCATCTAACCAAGCCTGTGGAAGATAAAATGTTTTCTTTCTAAAGTTGAATGTTATATCTTTATCTTTAAATAGGAAAATCCTAACAACTGAAAAACTATCTCCTTATCAAATTCTTACCCATTTTCCCTCTTCCATTCTTTTTAGGTAGTTGTGATGTCACAAATGCAACTCTAGTGTCCCACCAAATGGTATAGACCAAGAACTGAAACTACTGTGCAATTGTCCAAATTATAGTGAACATCAGATAAAAGGTTTGCTCTCTCCTGTTCCCTATTTTCAGGAGCCATAAATAACCTAACATAAGCACAGCGCCCACTGCAAGCAGCACAGTGCATTCTGGAAGTTTAAATAGGAGAACAGTCTTGCAGTTTCAGTAATATATGTGGAAGTCACATAAATCACCTTCTTAGCAATCCAGATTGACCAGAGCATCTTAACCAGCCAAGCCTCTGCTGGTGCTCTGCGTTCTGCCTCAAAATGGCTCCTAAACAATGCTGCTATTATTTGCTGTGAATGTGTGGTTAGTACAAATAGAGTGGCATTTCTGTATTTGTGTTTGTCAGACTTTTTAATAATTCACACATTAATCAGGTAATTCTCAATCTGGCTGGTCCTGAGATTTAAGGCACAAGATCCTTTCAAATAAAGAAAATGGAAAAGCTATTTCTGCCTGCCCAAAGAGAGGTATGTTGATACTGGTATCCTTCGAGCTGTGCTGTGATCAGATCAACTCCTCAGCACAAGTGTCCCTGGCCTTGCAGAGGGTCAGCTCAGGGAGTGGTACAGTTTACACAGCATTAGTTGCCAAAATGTGAGCTTGGGCTTGGCTCCGCTTCCCTTACAAAAGTCAAGAATGGAAAATCTTGTCACACCGAAGATTCAGTTAGACTTGATTTAAATATTTAGGCTATGACTACTCAGGATGAAGTAGAGTTGAAATACAGTTAATTTGACTAATGTGTTCCCCCTCATCCTTGACCCCCGTCCTCCCCCTACACACACACACACCCTTCAAACTTAAATGTCTCCTTCTTTTGCAGTCCTCTTTGACCCCATCTCATGCTCCCAACTCTGGTTAGACAACCCCCCTCTGTGTTCCCATAGTACCGTATGCTTACCTCTATCATGACTTACAGCTTATTTTTAATTACCTGTTTGCCTTTTACCTTAATGAGATCCATGAATTGCTTAATGGCAGGGATCCCATTTTGTCCCTCCATATGTCCCCAGCATCCAGTTCTGGTCAATAATTCTTTGATAAAAGAATGAACTAAAGGATTATATACTGCAGGATTCCATGTGGAGTCACAAAATGCCTGACATAGAAACTTTCTTAGAACTGAGCATAATATATCCACTTACTGTTATTCCAAAATCTACAGACTAGAAGGACCAGCCCCAAGATTTCCAGGACTCTCCTCAGAGATAGCAAAATGGCTGAAGAATGCTGAAGTTGGCTATGAGCCATAGCAACTTAAAAATTAAGAGGAAAATCTTTTATCCAAAATACTGGCTTGCCTTCAAAGTAACTTTTTTGCATCTTCTATCACTTCCCTCTGATCCTTCCATAAGGGGGTGCTTCCTGTGTATCCACTTGGCATTTCATATCAAGGAAGCTAAATGCACATTCTCCTTTCCCTTAGCTGTCACCATGCCTCGTTCTATCACCTTTATTGCTTCCTTGAAACCCTCCCAACTATTGAGATTGCTCTCTTACCCATGTCATCCGCCATCTATAATATCCAGTGTGCTTCCCTGCATTCTTTGAGGATACTGGAACTTGGTTTACAGTTTTTCTCTTACTGAAGTCTCCAACCATCATCTTAGGCAACAGTGCTACCACACTGAGAAATCATTTAAGCTTCTAATTCCCTGACCACCTCTGATTCAGTGTCTTGTATCCAAGCAGCAGACTCTTGATTCCCCAGTTTACTTGTTTTCCCCTCTATGGGGCTGCTGATTAGGAACTGGGGAGGATGGATGGAGGCAGGGGTTTGACTTAGGCTAGGAGCCCTGGGCAAAAGAGATACGGACTGTGAGCCATGTAACTAAAGGGAAATTGGTGACTCATCTTGAACGAGGAAGAGCAAAGAAGTAAGAATGGGTCCAAAATATCAAGTATAATGAAGCAAGGTAAAATTAGTCTGGCAGGTAAAAACCTAGAAAAAAATATTAATATGGAAGTTGTTACAGTTTTCAGCACTCTTAGCTGCCCGTGGTTATCTGCTCAACTTCCCCTCACATTCCCTCTTCTCACTCTCATCTCCACCTTTGGAAACAAGTCTGATTCTGCCAGATCTGTTCCTGGACTTGTGTGTGCAGAATGAAAGGGAAGGCCTAGTCAGCCAAGAGAAGGAAAGGAATTCATCGACTCCGTCAAGAGCTGGAGGAAAGTAATATGAGTATGAACAGGACAGCCCCCCATCAGCACTGGACTGACAGAGGGAGGGGTGGAAGTTGGAAATATGAGGCTCCAGAAGTACATGAGAATTGCCAAGGAAAGAAAAAAAGCATTCAAAAATTGGATCCCATTTAGACCTTCCAAGGAAATAAATGCAATTCTTCATTTTGGGTGTGTGTGTGTATGTGTGTCTGTGTGTGTCTGTGCTGTAGTCTGGGCCTGAATCACGTAAGTCACAGCTTCAGTTGAATTACTTTTGAATCCAATGTGGAGGGTTGGCATCAGATAATGGACCAACTAAGTGAGGACATTTAGGGTGCAAAGAATTCTATGGACTGCTAGTGACCAGCCCCTGAGTGAGCAGAGAGCTGTGGAGGCACAGAATCAAGTTGGGCAGCCTTGATCTCTCACTACTGCTAGTTTGCAGAGTGCCAATCCCTAACCTGGATCAACCCAACCATCTGTTTCTTTGGGCTTGCTCCCAAGCTACCAAATGCAGTTGGAGAAAATTGGCTCTAAAACAAATTTATAATTTTCAGGCTCAGCTGGACTGTCAGTGCTGCTCAGCAATTCTTTTACTTACCCATGATTGGTTCCCTTCTCCACCCTCAATCACAGCTGTGCCAATATTTTATCCTTTTTTTCAGAGCTCCAAACAACTTTCTCTCCATTCATGTATGCATTCAACAACTATTTATTGAGCACTTACTATATTCCAAGCACTTCTTTTAGGAGTTTGTAGAAGATTAAAAAATAATCACAAATTCTTTGAAGCTCCTCTCAGCAGAAAGGTGGGGTCTGTTTCTTTTCCCCTGATTCCGGTCTGTTTTGCTATCTGGTTTGCTTTGGCCAATAGAATGCATCAGAAATAATGGGGTACTACTTTCAAACAAGGTGTCAAGAAACCCTGTCACTTCCTGTCATTCTCTTGGAACCCTGAGACCAACAAGCTCTGAAAAGCCCCAATCTAGTAGTCTTCTTGAGAATGAAATACAAGAATAGAGATGACTAGATACCTAGTCAACTCAGCCTTCACAGCTGAGGCAACCACCAGCCAACTCACCAACTGACTGCAGCTGCCTGAGGGAGTCCCTCTGGTTTTCTCTATTTCCTTCCATCTCTGCTTGAAAATCAGCCAGTTCTTGCCTTATCTCATCTCTTTTGTGTAATACTTAGCGTTGCTAATAGTGGCCAATGCACACTTGTCTCTGACAGTCACTTTTCAACAACTTCCTCTAGCAATAAAGTCAAGATCCTTCAAAGTCTGGCTCCAACATGCTTTCCTGTCTCAATCTGCTCCATTATTCATCACATTCATCAGTTCTATCTATGGTCCAAGACTTTGGACTGCTCACCATTTCCCTTACATGCCATGTATGTTTACATCATGCCTTTGCCTTTGCTCATTAGAGACAATTAAAACTCCTGATATATCTTCACATTCTTAAGTATATTTTAAGTATATTTTTTTGTGAAATTGTCCGCAACTTTATCCCATTTAATAACTTCAGTCAAAATTAGTTTCTTCTTAAAAAAATAAAATAAAAAGTTTTTTTAAAAGATTTTAAAAATTAGTTTCTTCTTCCTCTATTGCCCCAGAGTAATTTATTTTTAATCCTAGAAGAATATACCATTGTGTTAAAGTTATATTTTATATATTTCTTTGTCCCCCAATCTGCCTCTCAATCATTAGTCACTGAAGAATGAAGATTTAAGGTCACAGATCCTTGTGTCCCTGGTGTGTAATATGAAACATAGTAGGAGCTCAGTTAATATTTATGAATCGTTGAACAGTACATCAAAAACTAATGATGTACTATATGTTGGCTAACTGAAGATAACTTTAAAAAATGGGAAAAAAGTTAATACTAAAAAATTATTTATTAAAGTTAAATACATGCATACAAAGCTAACAGTATTATAGTCAGTTAAATAATTCTGTCCACCCACATCTCACCAATCATTATGGCCAAATCAAGTATGCAACAATCTACCCTGATATTTAACTCAGGCAGAATGACCAGGCCACCCATGGGACAATCAGATCATTTTACACTAGGAATACCTTTCTAATTTTTCAGAGCATTAAAGGAGAGAAGTTGCTAGCAATACACAGATGGCCTAAAAGAGCTAATGCACTCTATCTCCGAAGAGCAGGCACTTTATTTTCTTCTTGCTACCAAGACAAGACTCATTATCTAATTTAGGGCATCTGTCTTAAAGTTATTTATAAATACAGACCATTACTTTAAAAGGACAATTTTTTTGGTTGCTGTTTAGAACTACCTCATTTAAATGCATTAAATCCTGAAAATGTAATGCATTTTCAATGAATGAAATCATTGAAAAATGCAGAGAAGCATGGGAAAACAGATATCTTCACAAGATTCTAGTTCATATTGCTTTGTATTCCTGCTCTCAGGACAAAGTTCTGGAAGAACATAAAATCTTATTTTGTAAGGGTAACAGATATGTATGTAAAATTTCCATCATACATCTTTTATTTTCCACTCATATTTATTTTGACAGTATTCTAAATTTAAGCATATCACACATGCTTTCTGATTGTGTTTGTGTATGTTTTTCTTAGATCTGTAGCCTGTTAGAACCAGAAGGAACCTAAAGATCATACAACACAATCCCTTTATTTTACTGAAATTCAGAGAGGTCAAGTGACTTGCCCAAGTGTTCAGAAAAAGAAAATAGTAAGATTAACAACAAAGTTTCCTGAGCCCACTAAAAATGGAAGTGGCATGGGAAAACTAACATTTATTAAAGAAGTTTTAGGATCTCTGAGTTCCAGTCTCAGCTCAGATCAATTCAACATTTTTTGTTTTTTTGTTTATTTGTGAAAATTGGGGAGATAATATAATCCTGCTTTACTAAGCTGACAGGAGTACTACATAAAATGTATACTTGCCATAATTCTACCAAAGACTCTGTGACTTTAAAAATTCCTGCTCTTAGTCAAATTAGAGATTTATTTTATATTTCAACAGTTTGCTCACACACACAGACACCTAGACACACATACAAATATTCAATAGCCTAGGTTAGCTGGAAGATGCCTCCTTCACTAATGTGAACTTACAATAATGAAAATTTACAATAATGAAAATCTTACTATGCCTGAATCCCTCAGATGCATCAGTCACTTTTTTCTTGGTGATTTAATCACTTCCTTTCATTTAATTACTTTGAGGATTAACTGTGGGCAAATGTATTCCAATAATAGGCCAATCTACAAAGAACAGGAAGCTTTCCTCGCCGTCCCAGGGGGAAATTTAGCACTTCCGACTATAACTCTGCATTACAGCTCTCATGTTTCTGTTCGCCCTTAAGCCATGTGTGTCACCTTACTTGTGTGACTGTAAAAAAATGTCGCAGGATGCACTGTTTACATGCTAGCATTTGTGCACAATTTCTGGCAGGAGTAAAGATGGCTCTTCTTAATCCAGGCCATAGAGGAAGCTATTTCTTTCCAAATCAAGTCATTAATGCTTAAACAAGCAAACAGTGCAGCCAAGACAAAAATCAATTTGCAAAAAAGGGAAAGCTTTGTTCCAAACACTCCAGGAGTCACTGGGGAAAGATGCTTTTACAAATCTAATGCTTGAGAGTATTACGGTATTAGGTTAGGTTGATCCTATTTTTCTAGTTGGATTTATTTTATTTGAAAGTCAAAGTGACTGAGAGTACTGAATACTATCAGCGATGTTTTCGATATCAGAAGTAATCTTCCTTCTGAATAGCAAGCATAGAAATCTTCCCACTGACCCTCATTTGACCTGTTCATTACATGTGTCTGGGTATTTTCCAATGGCTAAATGCTCCATGACAATGGTTCCTAAACTACTACACATTAGGATCACCTAGAGAGCTTTTAAAAATCCCAATGCCCAGAGCTGCCTGTGTGATTCAGTTGGTTAAGCGTCCAACTCTTGATCTCAGCTCAGGTCTCAATCTCAGGGTCAACAATTCAAACCCAGTGTTAAAAAAAATTAAAAAAATAAAAAATAAAAAAATCCCAATGCACCCATCCCAATTAAACCAAAATATTTGGTGGGTACAAGCCAAGCATCAGTATTTTTAATGATTCCCCAAGTGACTGCAATGAAAAGTTTGGGAACCACCGTTCTATGACATTTCTGACTCATGTTGCTTTCCAGTAGACAGACTCTAAGAATGGAGGATAAATAAGGAATTTCCTTCTCTGTTCTGACTTCGACACTTACAAGATAAAAAAACTCTTAAATACGTGGGGGATACATTTATTAAAATAGAGGGAAACTAATATTTATATCATGAGTCATGAAAGAGTTTGTATCTTTAGATATATCTATTTTAATTTATTAATCTGTTTTAGAGAGATCATCAAATGAAAAGACATGTATTTAAGATGTCCATGACAGTGTTAATTATAACTTTAAAACAATTAAATAAATTATGCTACCAAGATGTCATGACTTAATGAATTATGAAGAAACTATATGAAGAACATAGTTTTTCATTACATAGGAAAAACCCCTCAATATGTTAACTATAAAAGATACAATGCAGACATATATGTCCATATATTAAAATATCATACGTATTATATTTTGAAAGTGTATCCATGGACAAATATGCCTCTGTGCAAAAATACAGGTCTGGTCAGTTGCACTTGAAATTGGAAACAGTGTTTACTCTGGACAGCATAGGAGAATTGGGTGAAGTAAAAGGAGGCTTTCTCATTTTATTTCAAGTACTTTTTTATTATTTGTGTTTTTACAATGTTACTATGTACATTCTTATTAAAATTTTAAACAGAATTAGAACAAAACAGAAAAGGCAACAACTATCTGGAAAAAAGAGGTTCACCAAAATGTAAATTTACATCTCTGATTTTATATATGTATTTTTTTATATTTCCTTTGTCATATTTTTTTAGCCTTTTTCCCCCCACATTTTTACCTGAGCACCCATTATAATCAGAAAATTTTCATTAATAGTTTTTATTTTATTTTACTTATTTATTTATTTGAAAGAGAGAGAGAAAGAGCATGAGCTGGGGGAAGGGGCAGAGGGAGAGGGAGAAGCTGACTCCTTGCAGAGCAGGGACCTCAATGCGGACTCAATCCCAGGACTCTGAGATAATGACCTGAGCCGAAGGCAGATGCTTAACAGACTGAGCCACCCAGGCGCCCCAGAAAAATTTTAAGATTTTAATCCTAAAAAAAGATTATTAGATAAACAGATCTTTAATTTGAAAGGATTAATTCACATTGCAAAGGGGTTCCTACTCAATAAGCTGGTCGAGAATGATATTTGTATTTTATTCAGTTTTTCCCTCTAACAACTTTAAAAGCACTTTAGAGGGGGCACCTGGGGGCTCAGTCCGTTACATGTCTAACTCTTGATTTCAGCTCAAGTCATGATCTCAGGGTCATGAGATCAAGCCCTGCGTTGGGTTCTGTATGTGGAGCCTGCTCCAGATCTCTCTCTCCTTCTGCCCCTCCCGTAGCTGCACATGCAAGCTTGCGCGCGCTCGCTCTCTCTCAAAAAAAAAAAAAAATAATAATAATAAATTAATTAAAAAATAAACAGAAACACTTTAGAAAACACTACTCAGATCTTGCTAATTCCATTATCATGTTGTCCTTAACCTATTCCACCAGGTACCTTTTACCACACAGCTAACCTGTATACTTTGCAATTGAAAAAAAGAGGAGGGAAAGTTCAAGCTGAAGAGGCATCAAAACATTTCAGACATCCTAAATATTCCCATAGTTGAGACTTAAAGATTCTTCACATGTGGAAGATCATAACCAAGATAACCACCCACCAAGAAAGTGAAGCGTACATTCTATTGGCAGTCATTCCACAATGAAACTAAATGGGAAGCAATGCTTATGTGATGTACGAGGGGAAATGGATGAAAGCAGCAAAAAAAGGGGAAGTTGGAGAAGGGGGCAAAAAAACAGGTGTGGAAACTTTAAGGCGAATAGAGGAATTCAATAGGAGCTTATTGGCATAATTACTATCAAGGATACTAGATTTTGAAAATTTTCAATAAGGCTTCGTTTAAAGAGGTGAAGGTACTTCAGTTTGTGACTTAAAACTTGAAAATGAGGAACTGATCAAATTACCCAAGAAGTCATCCCCACCAGTCTGTAGCAGAGGCTTGAAAATCCATATAAGTCATTAGGATAAAGATTAGGTTTGGGGAGAAAAATGTAAGCTAACAAGGCTGTTAGAGAAAAGAATGTAAAACAAATGGTTCCTGTGTAATAAATCAACCTCATTTGAAGGTAGGCAAATATCAACTTTAATTTCAATTCTCTCCATTGTCATGTGTATCTTAGCCCCTTCATTTCATCGTTTTTTTTGACTCAACACTTGGTACTTTTAGTACTTTGCTCCCCCTTCTCACCAATGTTCGTGGAAGGCTTATTCTTTGTTATCTCTTTCATGGAAGACTCATAGATCACCTGGGCTAGTTGTTACACTTAACTAATATTTTGCAACCAGTAATATATGGTTATTAGATAAGCCATTTATTTATTTTCCAAAGTTCCACAGTGGCAACTATATATCGCTTTACACACTTGTCGTAATACTTTTCATTCACAGTCTCCGTATTTTAATGAAGACAACATCTGCTTTTAAGATTCTCCTCAGGGGCACCTGGGTGTCTCAGTCACTTGAGTGTCTGACTTCGGCTCAGGTCGTGATCTCAGGGTCCTGGGATAGAGTTTCATGTTGGGCTCCCTGCTCGGCAAGGAGTCTGCTTCTCCCTCTCCCCTTGCCCTTCCCCCCTACACCCACTCATGCTAGCTCTCGCTCTCCCTCAAATAAGTAAAATCTTAAAAAAAAAAAAAAAAAAGATTCTCCTCAGTTATAACAATTTCACCAGTCATTCCATACCTGTAAGAATAAGCCTTGTAACTACTCCTTGCCTCCCCAAGTACCATTCATAATGCTGCCTGTCTTAAATTCCCAATGAACATGAACACATCACCAAGGACTTCTGCTAGGCAAGAGAGTAGAAATGGATCCAGGCAGATCCATTACTGCTCTTTGTGAGAGCACCTGACCTCCTGAGGGTGAGTCACATATTAAGACCAGTCTATTTTTATGTCTTTACTTTTATGGCCCAGATGAATTTGGTATAACCTTATTATAATAATTTGAACCTTGTTATCTAAGTCCATTATCATATTCTATTGTTAAGACAAGTCCTTTGGTAATATGGAAAATATCTAAATATATTGTCTTTGAATGGTGAACAAAAAATATATAAAATATTTTTCTATTTCTCTAAGATAGCCAACTGCTCTTTTATGATACCCCATTTCATATCAGAGGCTAAGAAAATACAATACCTAGATGTTTCTTTGATCTACATTTGCCTTATGTCTTTTTGCCAGAGCTGCAAGCATTTTTCGATTGTATTTAAGAGAGAGAGAGAATCTGTGATCTGTGAACATATCTGAAGTGGCACAACCAAAGCTCTGGTACTGCATTATTTAAGTTGATCACAGAACTCAGTAACAGGTCTACTATAATTATTCCTCTATCTGAGGTCATGTTATGGTCATCATTTTGTAAAATAATCTTAAAAAATTCATTCTCATTAACGAACATGTAATAATCACCCCTGGTGTATAACACATTATGTTAGGTAACAGGGTGGCAATGGGGTGTAGACAGGGCTCCCACAAAAAAAGTAGACGTTTTGCTATTTAGCAACTGGAATTTTAGGGTTAACCATGAATGTGTAATCTAAATGTTGACCTACCTATTAATATAACTGCAGTTGGGAGAAATCTCCATTCTCCAAATCCAATTCCATTTTAGTACCTAATGCCTTCTGATCATAGGCCACCAAACTTGATCTCCTTGATTGATCATAGTTGCAGTGTTTTAAGTAAAATTATCTCAGCTTGAACCACCTGAAAAAAAACCTTCAGTCTTACCAAACTTTTCTTACTTTAGTGTCAGATATTTTATAAGTTCATCTATATAATCTTGTTTAAGCTGCTTTAGATGTTCCCTCTTTTCTGTGATTTTCCTACTTCAGAATATACCATGGGGAGTTTTAGTCTGGTTAAATTGTTGTAGTGTAGAAATATCATCATTTCTGACATATTTATGTAGACTGTAACGAGACCTAATAGAAGTCTCTATTTTTATCAGCAATAGAGTACTACCTGTTCATGACAATACTAATAACTACTTTTTTAACTATCAAATCATTTCTGTTCTCATACAGTTAGAGCCATCACTTTATAGATTAATTTGCTAAGTAGAAGATTTCCAGGGACTGCTGTTTATTGCTGATAAATATAGCTTGCTTATTTAAGCTCTTTACCTTTCTCTAAACCTGCAGAGAGATCTTCCGAAGCAAGAAGCTTTAGAATGACATAGGCAGGTAATGTGCTGAAAGCACTAGACACCCTCTTATTGGAGGCACCATGATCAGATAATAAAGCAACCACTGCCACTCAAGGTCAAATGATCCTTGATCTAAAAAAACAATCTCTAAATGACATAAGAGGGGCTTTAACCTTAACATCCACTGATTTGAGGCCCTATTTCATCCCTCTGCAAAGTCAATAATATGAGAATCATAAACCGAGCAGGATTGCAAATCCTCTTATCCTACCTGCTGCAAGTTAGTGGGGGAAGGCATTGTTTCAAAATTTCACTAATGCAAAGAAATGAGAAAACAGTTCATAAAGTGATGGTTCAATTTAAGCAATGGTCAAATAATGTTATTTGATGGGAATTTTTTTTTTTCTCTGCTTGCTTCCTGCATTTCTCTATTTAACATTCTAAAATACCACTCTGAGGGAGAAAGTCAAAGATATGCAAAAAATAGGGTGAGGCTTATTAATTGTGTTTTGTAAGTAGAAAACTTGAATATATTTATTAAAGAGAAAATTCCTAACTTTATGCCTTACTCAATTTCCAAACAGAAATTAAATTCAACAACTCACATTTCTGTATTGAGTTTTATGCCTCATAATTCTTTATATGCATTCTTATTCCTATAACTAAAGGGAGGAAGCAGTCATTTGGATAATTTAAGAAAAAATGGAATTTTAGTTTTAATTTGCTAGAGACAAAAGATTTATAGAATAATGCTTCTCAAACTTTAATATACACACAAATTACCTGGAAATCTTGTTAAAATTCAGATTCTGATTCAGCAGGTTTGGGGTGGGGCCTGAGGTCCTGCGTTTCTAATAAGCAATTAGGGGATACAGCTGTGCTGGTCCCAGGCTCCCACTTTGAGTGGTAAGATTATACACTTTTGTGTTATTTCTGCATGGTTTTTAAAGAAAGGGTGAAGGTAGGGGAAGTGTGAAAATGGATTTTCTGTATTTTCTCATTCTTTGCTCTCATTTGCATGCACAGATACGTCTAACTTTTTTTTTAAAGCAACCAGGGAATACATGGTTTATCCTTCTTAAAATGTAAAACACAGTGCAAATGCAAGATGAACTCTGTTATGAGTTACGCTAAGCTTTGTATCAACATCTAATACACCTTTTATTAATTCATGGACTACTAATTTAATCTTTTCACTGTGATCAGTCAACAAGTAAAATGTTCTCAGATTGTTGAGGAAATACAAATTTAAATGTAACCAATCAAAATATTCACTTAGATTCCATTGAATAGATTATAAACAATAGAGTAAAAAGATTGTTTTCAATTGGAAATGCACTGAAGGCAACATTTTTCTTTGTTGACCTTAGAAATTAGCATATTTACTTAAAATGCTGACTAAGCCCTTGGACAGGCCTGTTGACTTCGCTAAGGAGTTCAAATTATGTTAAAGCCTTTAATAAACTCGGGGGGAAATTCCACTGCCATACAATGAAATTCCATTACGTATGACTTATTTTTGGCTCTCCAGTTGATAATAAAACATATCAAATGGCATTTTCCTTTATTTTTTTCCTGAGCCTTGGTTATTGTACTACCATTTATATATTCTTTAGGGAGAGTGTTTTTACTTAAGAGTATTTTTAATTTCGTTCTTCAAGAAGTACTAAAATATGTAAATGTTGTTATTATAATGTTGTCATAGTATATTAAAAATTATGTATTAGCAATTATCCTGCTTAATGATTTCCATAAATATTCACCATTTATAGTGTTAAAATGCCAAGGAATAACTTTATGGCAGAAAAGATTCATTTTTCCAAAGTCCTGCACATAGTTAGCATCTAATAAATATTTATGTGTGAACTATAGTCTGATCCTTTGATGACTGATCAGGAAATGAGCCCTCACTGGGCACTGAATCAGCTGGCACCTTGATCTTGGACTTCCTGGCCTCCAGACTGCAAGAAATAACTCTTTGTTTTTAATCCACCTGGTCTATGGTATTTTTGTTATAGCAGCCCAAACTGACTAAGACACGTGTAAAGGTCCAGGCATTGCATATCAATTCAGGAGAACCTGAAGTTTGACTTTGCCCTCTGCCTAATTCTGATTTTACCCCCCTTGTTTTAATAGCTTCTCCCAAAAGTCTACCCAACATGAGGCACAGTAGGCATTGTCATCCTTGCCTTACAGAGAACAAGGAAGCAAAGGCTCAAAGATGCTGAGTGGCTCACCCAAGGTATGGCAGTTTGGCCAAGTCATGGGCTGAGTCCTACTCATTGTAAATCCCAGTTTTTCCGCCATGGGCCTCTCTGGCCTGTGAGATCCTCGAGACGAATTTTATCTGCACTTGAGGGGATGCACTCAACTAAAGAAGCCTGAAGTCTCCTTAATTATTTTCTAAATGTTTGGTGCCAGTTGTTCCTTTTCTCCATCTTTACCACAGAAAGTGCAAAGGAAACTGATAGACACTGAACATTGACATCCCCAGGCATGCTGCTCTGAAACTCACATCAAATTCAGAAGGCCATTATCTCCAGGAAACTTGGCTGCAAAGAGAGGGCAGATGTTGAGATAAGAGAAGAGGCTGAGGCAGGGCTAAAGGCAGGCATAAACCAGAGTAGGGCCAAGACTCATAAGAATGGGCAGAGATGGGGTAAGAAGAAGGGAAGTGTCTGAGACTGTGATAAAGGTGGCTGCAGGGCAGAGGCAATAGCAAACAGAGAAATAGAGAGGCAGAAGAAGGCAGAGATAGAGGCCCTCCTTCCTGGGTTTCTGCACCTTTCCTGTGAGCCTTCAGATCTAGTAGATACTGGCCATGCTTCAAAAAAGATCTTTCCTTACTATGATGAGCCAGTTTTCACTTCTCCAGTTGTCCTGCTTCAGCCCTTAGGGATAGAAGAGTCCTTAAAACCTCCACATGGAGCATGCTCTGTAGATGTGGATAGCTTTGAGTGTGTGGTGGTGCAGTGAATCAAACCAAACACTGGCCACAACTCAAACATGAATAGTTATAAGAATAGTTACAAGAATGGTTATAAAAGAGGGAATTTTGCAAACCCAATCTTGGGGCCCACTTGTTTTAAGTATCATTTGATAGTTCATAATCCCAAAAGAACAAGAAAAAAATGAGAATTATTCCTCTGAATATGTTGTAATAAAATATTATCAGATTTTCTAAAGAGAAGAGTGTGTTTACTGGAATATTTGTCAGTCTGTTCTAGAGGATTTTAAATTGAAAAAAAATGCAAGAAGAAAAACAAAGAGGCGAACTCTTAGATAAAACTCTAAGTATGAGATCAGTGCTGAACATACCTAGTAATTCACAGGAGAAAATAATCCAGGAGACAGTAGAACATAGCAGTTAGGTTCGTAGTTGCTTGAATAACAATATACGAAACATATAATTTGATGTTCATGCAAGAAAACCAACACCCCCTCATAGACATTATTGCATCTTGGCAAAATAAGATTCCTAAGTGGCAATACTTATGGAATGCACGACATTGTGCAAAGGGGGCAACATTCTGTGTCAAGAGTGCAAAAACCCCAAATCAAGGGTGGCGGAATGATAAAGAACATCTGGGTAGAGATAAAAGGAAAGAGCATCATAATGATATTACTGTTGAAGCAGGGGAGGGTGGAGGCAAAGTCTGGTAAAACAGCCATTCCAGAGAGAAGAGAAGAATGGACAATCACATCCTGACATTGATCACAGATCTGGCAAAGAAACAAAGGCAAGATGCAGAGGTGATGAAGGATGGTGCTTATCTAGACATCTCCAGGAAGTCAGTCAGCAAAAGTAAAGCACTGGATACATCTTACTGACAACCTCATCTTTTAGAAGGCAGAAAAAGCAATGAAGGGAATCACTCCTTAGGACCTAATTCTGACAAGCAAGGAAAGTGCTGGTTGGCAAAGTGGAAATGATAGAATCCTTGAGGAGGAGGGCATCACCAGAATATTATCTTATAGTTTGTGAAAGCCAGTGCTCTGAATCCTGAGCAAATCTAGATATATGGCCTAAACTAAAAGAAGACAGATTTCCAGAGGTTCAGAGAGAAGACAGGCATGATCTTATGCCCAGAGACTGGGAAAGCAAAGAAGGATGTTAGGCTTTTAAACACACAGTTCTGAGAAACCAATCATGAAGGTGACGGAGAGGCAGCTAAGGAAACCATTCTGGCAGCTCAACGAGCTCTCAAGAAAAAAAGGAGATATTTTAAAGGTGTTATTTATAAAGAATGGAAGGACCAACAAGTAACCATGAACAAATGAAAACTAATAACAAGGAAATAAAGTAAGGCTTGTGAAAACTGCCAACCAAGGTGAAAATAGGTTTTCTAAAGTTATGCAGGGAGCAACAGAAAGATTTGGGGACAATACTATGAAGTTTTTAGAAAAGAGGCAGAAAGCAAGGCTTCTCTGGTCTTCTCTCTGTTGTGGCAGGTCTGTTTCTTTGTCTGCCCTTCAATCCTCCCTCATTTCATGAGGTTGTAATGGGCCTGTCAGCCACAGTACCCACTCTGCCCTGGCCATAGCTGTGAACATGGGACCAAACAGGGCCAGTCAGGTGCTTCTCATGAGATTTGGTACATGAATACAGAGAAAGAAAGCATTTCTCTTCCTTTGGGATTTAAACCAAACCCAGTAGCTCTCTTCTCTACTGTGTGGAAAGTTCATCCACAAAAGGAATCAGAACCCAGGGACTGCAAGATACCTCAGCTCTTGATGACATCGTCTGAATCCCTGAATCCAGCCAGGATTGAAGCAAGCTTTACCCCTAAATCCCCTGGCTCTGAGAGCCAAGGATTCCTTTTTATCCTAAGAGAGTTTAAATTGAATCTTTTATATTTGTAATCAAGGGAGTCCTGAGTAATACATTAGATGAGAATTTTAATTGTCAGATTAGAAAAGAGAAAGCAAATATTGGGAGGAGAAAATTAAAGTCCAAGCTAGATAAGGAGGTTGAAAAAAATGCACCTTTCAAAGGATTTTGGTTCAATTCCATAAAACCAAAAGAAAGCTCAGATGACATCAGTGAACTGTAAATAGTCATCTTTGAAGAATTATGGGAACAGAAGTCTTGCTGGCAGGTGGGAAAAGGGCAAATAAATGTTTCCATTTTCAAAAAGGTGAAAGAAGTTAAATTCTTTAAACTATATGCCAAAGAGATTAGATGGATCCCTAACAAAATGTTAGAGTATAAAAAGTGGGTAAATACTTAGGAAGCAAAGAGGTAATCATTAGGGACCAGTATAGGTTCATGAAGTTCAATTCAGGCCGGGATTATATCATTTCCTTTTTGAACTACATTTACCAGAGAGATCCAGGGGAACATTCGTTATGCCGAGTACTGTGTGAGGCACTACCCTGATATAGTAGAGCATTATGTGTGATGTTTGCAGTCATAACTGGTTTGCTTTGTTAATTATAATAATATCCACAATACATTGACCATCTCTGTCTCAGAATATACACACATATATGTGTACATGTACCGCACAGCACACATACATGTACTACACATATGCACAAGTATGCAAACATATATACACAGGTATGTGCACACGTATGCACACATACAAACACTATAAACACTATAGACAAGTGTGTGCACATATGCACACCTCTACACATAATACACAAGGCATACACACGTGCAAATATGTACCTAAACATTTCACATGCATACGCACTATGTACACACATATACACCCATACACACTAAACACATTTATTCATATAATACATGTACACAGGCATATACACACACACATATATATCCACATGTACACACACCAGAACAAAAATCCAATGTGGGCAATAAACATCCCCATGACACAGAGAAACCTAGAGTGAAGCAATTTGTCCAAGATCACAAAACTAGTAACAGCAAATCATGAAATTGAAGCTAGAATTTTCTGACTCCATTCTGTATCAATTATGTGTATTTTTGTGTATTGTTACACAATATATGCTAACTAAAATAAAAAGACGGCAAACTGAGGGGAAGCCTGAAGTAACCTGGGCATCTTTACCTTTCAAAAATTTGAATGACAATAGAGACAGCAGTACAATCTCAGAACTTAGTATATACTCAAAAACATGTATAATATGTTAGCGAAAGAATTCGAATCTAAGCAGGAAATGATAATAAGAAAATATCATGGACAGTTCTCAGACATAGGCTGCAAAACAGCACAAGTTTAAGAATTCTACTTGACTCCAAGTTCAAGGAATTAACAGTGAGAAGTTGCTGCTAAGGGAATGAACTCATCCCTGGGCTGCATTAACAGCAGTATGAGTTCAGAAGGAGGGAGGAAATTATCATTTTTAGCCCTAAATTAACACATTGACATGATCCAGAGGATACTGACTATGATAACGAAGAATCTAATCCTGTCCTAGAACGGATTAGAGAAAGGTGACCACCACATTTGCTGAGAGAAGACTTACACTGTGGGCGTGTGAGGAGAATTGACTATATAGTCCTCCTATCATCCAGAGAGCTTCAGAAAGCAAGATAGGAATTAATGGAGAGAAGTTGCTATGAATCAGATTTCAACAGTGTAAATATGAGAGGTTCCTCTTAAGGCAGAGATTAAACGCAGTGCCATGGAAAGCAGTGACTAAACATTTTAGCAGTACGACGATTCCCTTAGATGAAGGTAGTCAGAATCACTGTGGAAGACATCGTCTTGCTCCTGGAAAGAATCACTTGAGTGGTCTCCATAGGTAAATGTAGGTAGACTGGGCAGCTAGTGCCCAATTGCCCTAAGTGTTCCGCCAACGAAACCCATTAAACAATCCCTACGGAAGGAAATGGTTCTACTAACACAAAAAGCCCATGGTTCTCAATAAACTCAGATCCTGGCCTGCATGTCCCAAGATTTAAATTTAGGGAAATTGACAAGTGTGGACCAAGGTGACCCCAAAAGGAGAATTCTTCAGGAGGACAGGAGAAAACCATTTATTGCTTTAAGTTCAGCACATAGGATGTTTGTGGGGAAGAGCTAGTTGTGGCACCAAGTGTAGCTGAGACTGAAAGTCCCTTGGGTGATAGTTTACTGGGGACTGTGTTTAAAGAATAATTAATGAAATATATGTGCAACCACCTTGGCCTCCAAGTGTAGCATACCAGTTTGACCTGTGTGGGGACATGTGCCAGCAAAGGCATAACCAAATGAAGGGAACATCAGTTCACGTGTGCGGACAAGTCTAAAAGCAGGAGGGAATGGATCCTTCTCTCCATTCTTTCGTCATCTCAACCAACAGAAGACCAACTGGCTGCCTCTCCTTCTTTACATTGATTAGCCCCTAGGATTTCTGAACAGTTGGAGTGCATGGTGGTCAAAGGGGAGCTATTGTGCTTCTGTTGTTAAGGATAGGTGGATGCTTGTCTGCCCAACATTGAAAGAGGCTTTCTTCTCTAGCCAATATGGATTTTGATTCTTCTAAGTACAAATAAATGAAAATTATAGGATGAAAGAAACAAAAATCAGTTAAATGCTTGCACACACATGTTATTATCATATTAATGCAATGCCCAAACATACTTAGTATTATCCACACTGTTTTTGGAGACTTGAGTCTGAAATTGGAGAATTTTAAGTGTTCCAGAAGTCCTGAGTCCCAAGCCAGCGTTTCCTACTCATTGTAACAAGAGAGGGTCTGTGTCTGTATTAGTTTTCCATTGCTGCTGTAACATATTAACACAAACTTGGTGCTTTAAAACCACATACATTTATTTTCTTATAATTCTGGAGGTCAAAGTCTGTAATGGATCTCATTAGGCTAAAATCAAGGTGTCAGAAGGGTTCCATTCCTTCTGGAGGCTCTAAAGGAGATCTATCTCCTTGTCTTTCCCAGCTTCTAGAGATACCCACATCCCTTGTCTTGTGACCACCTTTAGGCAAACTAATTGCTCTGACTTCCATCTCCTTTCACTCTCACATCTTTCCCCACTCTCCTAGATTCCTTTTCCCCTTATAGGGACCCTTCTGATTTCACTGGGCCCACGAGAATAGTCCAGGGTAATCTCCCCATTTCAAGTTCTTTAACTTCATTACATCTGCAAAATCGTTTTGCTGTATAACATAGCCACAGTTTCCAGGGATTAGGACATAGACACCCATGAGGCCATGATTCTGCGGGCCACAGCAGTCTATAGGAATTCTGAGCTATCAGTACAGCGGTCAGAAGGAGTGTCCTGTTGCCTTCTTTTTTTGTAGCCTTTATCAAAGCTAAGAGGATGGATGTTTTAGTTTATTGGTGAAATATCCACAAAGCTTAATCCACTAGACCTCGTAGAGGAGAAAGTTTCAGGAAAATCCTTTAACAAAGACAGAGATCTCTCAGACTAGATGAAACAGAGGGATACAGGGAACAAACAAAATTGTTGAAAAAAAAAAATTTCCCCCCCTCAATGTGGTTGTGCAAAAAGCCTATAGAAAGATAACAAGATCAGGGGCGCCTGGGTGGCTCAATCGTTAAGCATCTGCCTTCGGCCCAGGGCATGATCCCAGGGTCCTGGGATCGAGCCCCACATGAGTCTCCTCTGCTGGGAGCCTACTTCTTCCTCTCCCACTCCCCCTGCTTGTGTTCCCTCTCTCGCTGGCTGTCTCTCTCTCTGTCAAAAATCTAAAAAAAAAGAAAGAAAGAAAGAAAGAAAGAAAGAAAGAAAGAAAGAAAGAAAGAAAGAAAGAAAGAGAGAAGGTCTTTGGCTTACCTTGTTTTAGAAACAGTTTTAATTTTAATATTTTCTCTCCCCATAAGAAATTAAAATTATTATTTGACAAGGCATCTGTGGAGTTCAGGCCTTTGCGGGAAAATTTCCCCCAAATCTCCTATACCAATACTCAAAAAAATCAGGAAAATAAAGAGGAAGTGACCTTATTTGAAACCTAACTTGATAAAGTGAGTCACAAAAGCTACATCAAGAAAAATATTTTATTTAGTACAGTTTTACAAAAACATTTGCCTCTTTGACATGTTTCTCATTTCTGTTTCTGCCAACTCCAGCAATAGTCAATCCCAGATTTTTTTTCACTTTATTATAATGTCAAAAGACTAGCCATTAGTGCCTATTCCCTTCCATGGCCCAACTTGCTTATTAGAAATTTTAGTTACTGTATTCCATGTTCAGATGAACTCAAGTCTGAAAATTGAAGGACATTTTGACTGGCAGCCATGGGAACTATAAAACAAGGCATATAAGGTTTTTACATTGTGTTCACTAGTATATGAGGGAAAAACTCCGCATTTTCCCCAGCCAGTGAAGGCCAGTTGTTAACCCCTTGTCTAGAGGCAACCCAGATAATTCAGTATCATTAGCCACAGAAAATGAAAGCCTACCAAATTCAGAATAGATACCTGGAAATGCACTGTCTACAAATTTAAAAAATGGTACTTTTCTTATTACTATATTATATCTACAAATAAAATACAGTATTTTTATTATTACGATCCTATTCTGATAAAGCTAATATATTTCTTGTTTTATCAGCAAAACGTTGAGATTGTTAACTTTCAGTTTTAGCAATCGTAAAGTGAGGAAGTCATCCTATATGTCTCAAAAGAAAGGAGTAAATCTGTTAAGTAAGGATATATCAAATTGCCACAGATGAAATTAATCATGAAGCAATGATTCCTAGGACCTTTTATAATATGTTTATAATCTGTATGCATTACAAGTCTTTTTCATGGAAGGGTATATAAGATTGCATGATGTCAAAGTAGTTTTTTTTTTCTTCAGCAGATATAGAACTATTAACCTGAGTATATTTTATTTAAGAATAATTTATGGAAGTACAAGGAAAGGAATATGATGACAAAGTTAAATTAAACCTGTGTGACCTCTGTCTTCAATTTTGCTTCATTGATTCACCCTATATAGCATAGCACCCACATTGATTCCCCTATACAGCATTGCTGTGACCAAACTTATCTGTACTCCCTCCTGCATTACAGACCAATAATTAAGGCCTTGCTCATCAGCTCAGGGAAGGAGGGCTGATCAGAATAGGCTCCTCAACTGCACGCTTTCCTCATCTTCGCTGAGATTCTCAAGCGGCTGCTGAGCCACAGGAAGGGTCTCAGGTATCTATTATTTTAATTTAACAAACATGTAATAACTGAATACTCTGGTAAGGATCTGAAAGACTCAGAAAATTAAAAAATTTTAGAAATCCTTTTTAAATTTATTTTTTATGTTAGATACAATAAATTCACTCTTCGTGGTGTACAATTCTGAGTTTTGACAAGTGCACAGTCATGTATCTACAACCAAAATCATGATACAAAATAGATCCATGAACTCAAAACATTTCCTCATGGGGAAAAGACATGCCCTGCCCCCCTACACACCCTGAGCTCCTAGCAACCACTGTTCTATTCCTCCATTTTTGTAGTTTTGCCTTTTCCAAATGTTATATAAATGGAATCACTTAGTCTATAACCTTTTGATCTGGCTTCTTTCAGTTAGCAGAATACATTTGTGATTTATCCATGTCATTGCATGTATCAATTGTTTTTTTTTTGGGGGGGGGGTTTTGTTTGTTTGTTTTATGTAGGGATGTATGGATTTTTTTTTGTTTGGTTGTTTTTATGGTAAGAACACTTAATGTGAGATCTACCCACTTAATAAAATTTAAGTGCCCGATACAGTATTGTTGTAAAGCAGATTTCCAGAACTTAATCATCTTATTTAACTGAAACTTTATGCCAATTGATTAATAACTCCCATATCTCCCTCCCTGCAGCCACTGGCAACCATCATTCCTCTCTTTGATTCTATGAATTTGACTCTTTTAGATACCACATGTAAGTGGATTCATGAAGTATTTGGATTTTTTTTCTATGACTGGATTATTTCACTTAGCATAATGTCCTCAATTACCAAATCATAATCTTTTTTTTAAGATTTTATTTGTTTGAGTGAGAGAGAGACAGAGCGCAAATGGGGTCGAGGGGCAAAGAGAGAGGGAGGAGAAGACTCTCCGCTGAGCAGAGAGCCTGATGTGGGGCTCGATCTCAGGACCCCAGAGATCACAACCTGAGCCAAAGGCAGACGCGTAACTGACTGAGCCACCCAGGGGCCCCCAAATCATGATCATTTTTAGCATAAAACAGCATCATAAAAATCACAATGATATTTAGTACTTTGAGGATAAAAGTTTACTTTCCAGTTACAACACATTCTCTTTATTCCTGTTTTCCCGATGTATTTAAAAACTTATTTTAAAAAATGTTCCATTGTACTTCCACTGTAGGAACTACATGTATACACAACCATGTATATACTACACTATCTGCTATGTCTGTTATGACTGTGTAATCTTAGGCAAATTACTTAGTTTCATTAAGTCTTATTTTTCCTAATTAATGAAATAGGGAAATAATACTTCTTAGGGTATGTCTCCAGGCACTGTCACATGTTTTCTGAAAAGCAAAATCATCCCAGGATGAGAACCACTGATTTAGGCAAACTGTTGATTGGGACTACCAAACAAACAAAAAAAAAAAACATGTTCCAAAAGATTATTTGGTGTTCTTTTTTTTTTTCCTATGCCACTTGCTAAGTTGTAAGACCTTCTGCCATCTTGTTTGAATAAATAAACTACAGGAGTTTTATTATTTGGCTTTTTCGGATGAAACCTCAGGAAAGAAAGTCTATACTAACTGTTTCCTTAGCATTTTCTTTTCAATTTATAAAAACAATGGTAAATTACTACAGTGATTTTTGTCTTTTCCCAAAAAATTCGCAGATCACACACACACACACACACACACACACACGTACACACACACACACACACACACACACGATCCATGCTAAAAAAATTTTGAGTTTAGAGTTCTTTAAAAACTATAATGAATTTAATTTTACTCTTTGCCTTATTCCAAAAAGGATATAATGCAATTTTTATTAATATGTTCTCTAAAAGTTAACTTATATAGAAAATAATTTATAAAAGTACTTGTCACTTTTAATTCTTTGGTATTTGACTTTGAAGTAGATAGTAACATTGGTGTATAAATGATGTTGTTGTGTAGCTTGCCTTTGAATAATTGTCAACCGCAGTGAGTTATTTTGCAGTGTTTCAATCTACAAGTAAAATTGTTATTTCTAAGACACTACTTACCATAAGCAATCAAAGAATCTGTCCATCTGGTGTACTAACTTAGTAAAATATTAAGTTCTTCATTATTTGTAAGGATAAAATCAAAGCTTATAATCTACTATTCAAAAGATTAGTTAGGTTTACCTTTATGGATAAGAAATAATGTCCAAGAGATATTGTTAAGTGAAAAATGCAAGTCACCAAGGTGTTACATGTGTGTGTATTTTTTTGTTTAGAAAAAAAAATGTGTGTGCTTGTGTGCATAAGAATGAGCATAAGTGTAAAAGGATACAAACCAAACTGAACTTAGGAAAAGAGACGCATAGAAGAGAACACAATAATCTGGTAAAAATGAAAATTTGTTCAAAATCGGTATTCAGAGTTCTTCCATATATATTTGCTATTTATATGTAACTCATTTAAAACTAATTATTCCTTCTCTTCCATGTATACGGTAAGGAAATATGCCACAATCCAAGTGGTCAAGAACTGTTGGAGTGGTTTAATATAGTTGGCTATAATAGCATTTAAAATGTGGTTCCTATGTATGGATTAATAACATATGCATCTAAAAAGGATATTAGAAAAATATTCTGAAAAACATTCATAGTGGATATCTCTGGCTGAATCACGAGTGTGCTTTGTGTGATTTCGCTTGTCTGTATTTTAATTTCTAATGAATGTGCGTTGCCTTTATAATGAGGGGCTAAAAATAAAGGACAAGGGTTTGAGGAATGGGGGATGGAATGAAGAAGCAGTTGACTTTCCAGAACTCTGAAAAGTGTGTCAGAAAATGCTGTGTGAATAAGCGTTCTTAAAATGTGTAAGATCAGTTTTGAAATTTGTCTCAGAGGTACTTGTCAAGAGCTGCTGGAGGAACTGAGTCATACTTTCACAGGAATCTCTTGGTAAAGGAGGAAAATAAATTCCAGGAGATAAAAACAGGTTGGTGGAAAATGGCTCCTGGGGATTTGTACTCTTCTGGGTATGAGTTTTATTTCAGTTCAAGATTTTTATATTATATATGGACATGAAAGTATACCCTCATCTGATTAGAAAGATAATTTGCACGGGATTAAATCCAAGAGTTTATTTTCCGTTTGAATGCGTTTCCAGAGAACTCGTGCCACTGTTCTTTACCATGCATAGACCTTATTTGGAAAACAATTGGTGTCCCAGGGAAGTATACACAGCTTGAAATTGTGTCTCAGGGTTGGAGTGGATGCTTTCCTGGATTGTTTATTCTCTTGGTGCACAGGCTGCAGCAGCCATTCCTTTCCTTGCCTTCAGCTCCCTTTCCTCCTTTTCTTTCTACCTCCTCCAGCTGGCAAGCTGTACAAAAAGCCATGATTTTTAAGATTGTGTATGATATGTGAGCCCTCAAGCCCCTGAAAAGTGGTTTCTAAATGTAGTTAATAAATATATAACAGATGCTTAAGCTGTATTATTATTTCTAATACCTTATCATTTCTTCCAAACACCCTAATTACAAGACTAAAAAGTAGAGCAATTTGGTCAAGGAAGGATAGAAAGTCATAAAAATGCTACAAAATTTAATTTGATCTTAGGCTGCATTTGAAAGAAGCACAGATAAGAAATTTTGGCTGAGGGTAACCCCATATGTACAACGTTGGATTCCAAAATGAGCTGTTAGACCAATGAGCGAAGTTTCTAATGTGGTGACCTAGGACAGAGTCAAATGCCCTAAAGTTCATTAGAAAGATATAAAAAGATATAGGAGCAGTAAGTAAGAGTAGATTTGTGAAGAGATCTTTTGGGGAGAGCAGCTTTGGCACTTTGAATCTCCATTACCAGCCTCACAGCAGCAGGTGGGACACTGGTCCTTTAGCCTAAAAGCACAGAGACCAGCTTCAGTAGGACGTGCAGAGAGCTTCCTGTGTATCTGGGTGTTGGGAAGCATGCTGTGCTGGTGCCAGAGGAGCCTAGGGATCTACGGGGGAGAGGTCTGAGGACAGAGTCAGGAAAGAGACACCACTGCACTGCAATTTGTCTGAACTTCTTGAGTTTCACCAAGGTAAAGAATAAGTATGGGTTGTCTGGAGAGCCAATGTGGCCATTTTAGATGGGAATTTCCCCAAAAGGGCTTCACTCAGAGAATAAGAGACTTCAAACAAGGGTCTGTGTGGAATGAGCCATGGGAAAACCAGACCCTGAGGTTAGGATCTAAAGCCGCAGCTGAAAAAAAAAAATTGTTGCATCACTTGAATTATGCGTATTCTGATGGGCCTGCAGGGAAACCTCTTAAGAATTCACCAAACTGCCCAGGAGAGAAAAATAAAGCTTCACCATCTCCCAGACCTAGAGAGCATTCAGCTAGGAGTATTTTTTATAGGAGTAAACATCAAGTGAGTAATACCCTATCCTCTTACTTCTTTATCTACCCCCATCCTACCGCCCACATCAGTAGACCCTACACGACCAGAAGGAGCAGCTAGTAGGTTGATGGAGAAGGAGGTCAGCTGAGACAAACAGTCAACCACACCACTTTCCAGAAGGCAGGCCCCTTGCCTACAGTCAAGCCCTTGCTCAGAGAAGGAAGTCTTAACTTGGAATGAAGACCTAAGGGTTGCTATTTTAATTCCCAAATTAAGATGGTATTTGTTGAATTACATTGGCCAGATAACTCAATATTACCTTAGAATGGATGGAAAACTCAGGAACCTGACAGATTTCTTTTATTCCAAGGGAAGAGAAGAATTTCCATTACTGAAATATTTAAAAGGGACATCAGAAGATAGAAAAAAACAAAACAACAAAACAAAAAACTTGCATTTTGATTATCTCACAAAGTTTGCTTGTTCAAAATAACAGGGACAATAAGTTTCAGAATAAAGGACATGATCATGTTCTTAGCAGTGCTCAGACCAGGATTATGTTCTATTCTGTATGATGTTCCTAAAGAAGGATGTTGGCAGAGCTACCAAGATGGAGAAAGGATGCAAAAATCAAATCACAAAAGAGACAACTCAGGAAACTCAGCTATTCAGGCTTGGTAAGATGTAGGTAAGACACAATAGCTTATTTAATCTATACTAATAGGCTTTCATATGGAAAACAGACCAGGAAAAAATTCTTTGTTGTTCCTGAGGGTCAGATAATGAGCAGTGAACAAATTTTAGTGCAAAATGAAGAGACATATATAATGCAAGTATTTAAAAACAAATGTTTTTAATTGTTTTGGATTGTTTTGTACTGCAGTATATTTCTCATTATTGGTTGTTTAAGCTGAGGCTGGATGACATTTGTCATGGTTCTTATACTGAGGATCCATTAATCATTTTGTTCTAGGTCAAATTGCTAAAGACCAATTTGTTTTAAGCCAGTTTGCCAATTGACCAATCCACCAAATGGCCATTTAATGAAAACCAATTCACCCAACACCAATTTGCCTCATCTACTTTGTTTCCTTTAACAATTTCATTTTAGTTCATGAGATTTCATTTTGTCATCATAACAGAGCACTTTAAGGAATATTTAATTGATCACTGCCCTAGTTCCTTAGGTCTGAGAGAGGAGAAACTGAGGAGCAGAGAGAGGATGCATTCTTGAATATATTCTTAAATATAATTCTAAATATAATGAATTATTACAATTATAATCTTCTTTAAAAATACTATTATTCCTCTTGCAGACCCTCATTCTCTCTGCCTCTTTCNNNNTCCCTTCCTCTTAGCCTTCAGCTGCTGCACCGAGACACTAGGTGTAAACAAATGGAGCGTGTTTTAGGCGTTGATTTTAACACCCCTCTTTTCCTTCCGTTTTAGAACTAATTGAGAGATAGATAAAGGTGGAGTATCTCAAGTGGAGATCAAAATATCGCCTTTATTCTTAGTAAGCTATGTTGGAGGATATGGCCCAAATCTGGCCAGATAGGCCCAAACTGCAGGCACAGGTCTTCCCACCAGAAACAGGATTTCACAGCACTAGTCCCACATCCACAAAATGATAGCATGCTAATCCCCAGCCTCTATCACAGGCAAAACCGTAATCCCAGAACACAGAGCCCAGGAAATTCAGTGGTACCCGAGAGAAAGGACATAAACAAAAAAAGATATTTTGGTTTATCCTCATAGAATACCATAAGTTTTAGGCCAGTGATTTGGAGCTCAAGATTCATCATTTTAAACTCTGTTGGAGAAATGTCCCATTAAGTTAAGTGGTTAATTCTGACTTCACATGTAATCTTACAGTGGCTGCCTATTTGACTCAAGGTAAAAGCCAAAGTCCTCACAAAGGCCTACTGAGCTTTCTTGTGCTAACAAGTCTCTGACCTTATCTCCTCCATCTCTCCCCCTTCCTGTGAAACTCTGCTCCAGCCACACCAACTTCCTCACTGCCCTCAAATGTATCCCACCCTCACCTATCTGAAGGTCTTTACTCCCAGGACAATTAGAGAACCCTCAGTTAGTATATCCATGACCCTTGGTGTATGTGTGTGTATGTATACATAATATATACATACAATATTACATGTATCATGTTACTACATTAAATATATATATTTTATAATACATATAATATTGTTAATTTTTAAACTCTTAAAGGGTAGGAACCACATTTTCAGACCATCTGGTGCCTTAGTATAATGTCTGATCCTAAGTTAGATAAATAGGTTAATGAATAAGTAAATGAATGAATGAGAATGAATGAACGAACGAATGAATGAATGAATGAATGGGACGTTTCTGTATCACCAGTTGCAAACACCATCAGCAAAGTCCCCAGTGGAAGTTGTAATTCTCATCTGGACAATATAAAGTACTGCTGTTCAGAAACCCTGGGTCCTCACCTAAAATCAAGCTGGTCAAAACCATTCGTGGTTTTGAATCCATTTTAACCTGGATGCCAGTCAACCACATCACCCTTGGCCCACCATATTACCATGTATATTGACCATTCTTCCAGAATCACTAATCCATCTCAAGTTCTTTTAATCCTGCTATTGTGAAGCTTAAATATAGCCATATTGTATAGTTTATAGGATGTATTCTACATGTTTAAGGCATTCATCACATTGCTGCTGTTGTAACTAGCAGTCACCAGATCCAGTGATCACCTAGTCTGATAGCTCTCCTCTTTTGCTCCAGAACAAATAGTAATACATTATAAGCTCTTCTTAACACTAACCTAAGGATCTCCAATTCACAGTTCTTTCTGGATAGGCCATACTCACCTGAGTCACTGAGATCCCCCCCCTCCCCCGCCGTGACAGTGGAAAGCAAATGAGCATAATTAGCATGACCATATCTTAGCACCCAAACCCATGCTCTATCTCTGATGACATCTGTAGATTAGATTGAAGAAGCCACTTATCTTCTACCATGGGTAATTCAACTTTAGGTGAGAGCATACAAAGGAGTCTTTGAATCCCTCTCATTTTCCGTGGTCACAGTATGTGTACACATTAAAGAGATTAATTTATATATTTATGTATATGCACATGTATTATGTATATTTGTATGTATGCATATATACACACATAAATATATATTCATGCATATATATCCCAAAGTAAAAAATAACTTCCTAGATGATATTTTCAATTTCCTTACTTCTTTCACCAAATTTGTAAGCCCTACGTCTTTTCTGATTTTATAATAATTTTGTAATATTTCATAGGTTATCTAGATCCCACAAGTGCTTTTCTCCAAGTCTGAATTTTGTCTTTAATGACTCTTTCATTCCTCCATTCATCCATTTGAAATTAGTTTATTTTCTCTTTATTTGCTCTCTCTACCCTTCCCTGAAATGAGTCACCTCAAACTGTGTCAGAGATACTTTTTAAAAACAATAAAACCAAATCAGAAGCAGAAGCCAGTAGTTCTGACTTCTACAACCTCTCACAGATCTGTTTAATAGAAAATTACAGTATAGGCTGTTAGGTATCATCCACATTTGTAAGTTGCCTATGTGCTCATGGAACCATGAAAGTTAGCATTGGCACCTTGGAGGGTCTAAATCCATCCTTCATTTGACATAGAAGCCAATGAGGCCCAGAGAAGTTTTATTAGTTCTCCAAGGTCGCACAGCAGATAGATGAAGCCAAAACTGGAAACCAGATAATCCTAAAGACTCAATGTTCTTTCTAGTCTAAAAGGTTGCCTTCCTTAGTAAAGACAAAAAAATATAACTTCTAAGGTTGAAATTTTACCAAGACAGCCCCTTCTCAGAGTTACATTACAGGAAAAGCATATTATTGGGGTTCTCTTGTGGTACAGGTGGGGCTTTGGGACATATGTGACAAAACAGTAATATTTGGGGCAAAATTCAAAGGTCTCAAGCTATTGTTGCTACATTATACTTAAAATGAAAAATGATTTGGTTGAGCTAAATACTATAAAATATAATTATAGTCCTTGGGAACAACTCAGCAGAACTGGAGCTATATTTTTCTGTCTTAGCTCACCAAAGCCCTGGAATATATTCAACAGAGATTGTATAACAAGTGGTACACATTATTTCCTTTAGATTCTAGCTCTCAGTGATCAGAAAATGTGACTGTTTTGGACTCATTAATAATCAGTGTTGTTTGCCAAAATTTAATTGATCATGTGTTAATGAGTATTGAATAAGGCTGGGCACTAGTTGTTTCTCTCTGTGTATGTCAGTAAATACTTATGGTTCTCTTACTGTAGCCTATATATTTCTGTCTTGGGGAGATAAAACTATGGTTCCAAACCACCAACTTTTCCAATTTAATCTGAATCTGACTTTTTGTCATCTTTATTTTTAGTTTATAAACTGCTTGAGAAGGGACTTTTTCCCCCCTCCTGATTCCTGGCTGGAGTTGAAACTGAGTTTACGGAAATACCTCAAGAGTGGTTATTTCTATCCACACTGAAATGAGAAATTTAGAGATGTTTAGCTGAACATTCAAATGTTTCAGCTTTTACCCTTCACTATTAATAATGCCATCATCTGTCTTTCACACAAAAATCGTTCTTTAACTTCACACTTGAAAATTTTGTTTCTTTTCCATTTTATTTCCTTATAGAGTCTTCCTGGAGTGAGTCATAACATATTGAGGTCATGTCAGTTGCATTCTGTTACACAGGAGGATGTTTAATCCCAGGATGTCCTAAAATGTACCACCAGTTCCATTGACATTTGTATCAATCTTGAAATGGGGCCATTTATGCTAAAGATCCCAACTGAGGGGTGACTAGGTTCAGAGTCTTCAAACTGTTATTCCCATTCAGGACAAAACCATACAAAAGGAGATAGGGAAATTCCTTATAACCTTAGACTTAAGTCTACTCTACAAGAATCGACTTATTTTTATAATGGTAAGTGGCAGTCACAGAAAAGCAGTCTAAGTCTCCAAAATTAGCTTTTAAAATCCTTCAGCTTTTAATCCCAAATGACTTTTCACTCATTTTAACCAGTTTAAATTAGGATATGAAGAGCTGAAAAAAATGAGTTATAAATTACATAGCCAACATGAGGTTAGTAGTGTGCTCCCAAATTATTCACTATCTACTCATAAAGTAAGGTTGTGTCATTTCTTGTGTGGGTGTAGCTGAGTTAGGGAGGGGTTCCACAGTTTCGACTTCATCCCCTAGTTGATGTCCCTCCTCCATCATGGACACGCCGTATCCCAGTCCTCATAAATCTCACTGTGGATTCCTGAACATACCAATTTTCTTACTACAGGGAATAATCAGACTTGCCTAGGTTTCTTTATGTTCAAGTAGAATTCTGATTAAAATAGAGTTTTGCTGAAACTTAGCAATGTATTTTGTTTAATGTAGACATTTCAGTTGGAATAAATGCATTCATTTAAGAGTCTCAAATCTTTGGGAATTTTTACAGTTTACTTTGACCCTTCAACTCCCTTCTATCCTGCCTTCATTGCTTTCTGTAGTTGTCACAGTCTCGCATAATTTTCAGGCTGGAATAACCTTAGAGATTGGTCATATAGTTCAGTTCTTCACTTTACAGAACAGGAAAGCTAAAGCCCACAGGGTTTAAGAGATATCACCAGCATCACCCAACTAGCTAATAGTAGACCCAAAATAGAACCCAAGATTCTGGACTTTTCCCCCCCCACTTATTTCTCCATTTACCCATCACTGGCTTTTACTGTGCTCATTCTCTTGCCAACATTCTTAATTCTCTTGACCGTTGATTTGTCCTTTCGTGGTATCCACCTAGCAAAGCACCAGTTGTGGTTAGTCCAGTGCTCAATCTGCTGATTGTTGTTGGGGAAAATTACCCAACTGGAAAAATTCCTGCCACTTTAATTTCAGTGCTTCTAGCATATTGATGATGCCCAGATACTATTTCATAGTTCCACAGTTTCATGAGTGCTAACTTTGCATAGTCAGGGCTCATGTTTGGCACAACAGTGTTTCCATACTTTCTCCACTACTCTCAAACCTCTGATCAGTTGAGCAACCTGGCATCTTACCTTCCAGAGAAAATACAAGGAATCCAACCACTTCCAATCAAACCTCCAAACTGATTCATCTGCCATCTATCCTTTCTTTGCACTTCTTATTAAAATGAATGTTTTTTGGGGCACCTGGGTGGCTCAGTTGGGGAAGCATCTGCCTTCGGCTCAGACCATGATTTCAGGGTCCTGGGATCAAGCCCTGCATGGGGCTCTCTGCTTAGCAGGGAGTCTGCTTCTCCCTCTGTTCTGTCTCCCTTTGTGCTCTCTCTCTCTCTCAAATAAATAAATAAAATCTTCTAAAAAATGAAAAATAAATAAAATGAATGTTTTCTATTTAAGCCTAATCTCTGTGTTCATACTTTGGATAACATCCTCTCCAGGACTCCCAAGGCATTTGTTCTACTGAATTCCCTCTTTCACAAATTTTCACCACTCCCACTCCCACTGTTTTCTTCCCATAAGTATTTAAACATATTTAGCCATCTTCATTTGTCTAACACTCCTCATTAGTCTCATTCTTGGAGCCTCTCCCTTTGTCAAGCCCTTAAATCTTGACATTCATAGTAACCTACCATGAATAATTTTATTTGACCCATATTCCTGAACAATCCCAACAAATCCCATAGTTTTTACTTCATATTTTCATGCTGATGACTCCCAAGTCTAATTGCTATCTCTGCTTACTCTCTCTCATATTCTCCTCTCTGTCTGCCTCTCTCCTTCTGTCTCTCTCTCCCCCCAACATCCCCCCAGGGCATTTGCACATATAGGCCCGAGAGATACCTCCAAATCAACATGTCTAAAATTAAATGCACAATATGATCTTCCCTCATGAATCTGCTCCTCCTTCTTTGTTCCTTGTAACCATCAAATGACACCACCATCCAGTGCATATTCTCTTTAACTCCCAGTTACCAAGTGTATATTATAAGATATTTAGCTCAGAAGTTTAGAGAACAGTGTTGGTCCTGGCTCTGCAAATTAGTCCCTGCATGATCTTGAGCAAATGGCTTAAAATTTCTAAGCTTCAGTGTCACCTTTTAAAAAATGGAAATATAAATCGTGACTATTGAGAAATAAATAAAATAATGCAAATATGACATCCAACACATAGTAAGCACTCAATAATTTTTGCCTATGGCTATAAATACTGTAATTATTAATATTAATATTATAATCAGTACATATCTCAAATCAAAGTCCACTCCTCTATGTGCCTACTGTCACAAGCCAAGCCCGAATCTCTCTCATCTCGCCTCTGCATCACTCAAAGTTTCCCAGCCAGTCTCCCGGGACCCAGTCTTGCCCCCCTCTCCTCCAATCCACTCTCCACATGGTATCCATAAGTGATATGCCAAAAGTTTCAGGTTCTTTCTTTTTCTAAGTGCATTTAATGCCTTCCCATTGCTACTAGGTTAAAGTCCAAATTTCTTAGCATGGCTTAAAAGTTCCTTTATCATCTGCCTCCCATTTACCTCTCTAGCCTCATCTCTTAGTTTTCCTGATATTCACTGATCATAATTGAGCCAAAATGATCTTGTTAAAAATGACCTAAATTCTTCACGCGTCTCTCATACCACACAAGCAATTTCTACCTGGAGTACTCTGTGTACTTATATGGCTTTGCTAACTCCTAACTCCTACCCATATTTCAGACCTCAGTTTGTATGTCTTTTTTCAAGAAAGCGTTAGCTAATCTTTACCTCACCCACTCCAGGTTAGTAACTTCCCTATCCACTCTTATAGAGCTACTTAATCTTCTACTCTAGCACCTACATTACAGCATTCTACCCATTTATTTACTTCATGGTATTAGTTTCCTAGGGCTGTTGTTAAAAAAAAAAAAAAGTACCATAAACTTGATAACTTAAAAAGAAAAAAAAAAAAAGAAACCCAGAAATTTATTTACATTTCTGGAGGCCAGGAGACCAAAATCAAGGTTTTAGCAAGGTCACACCACCTCTGAAATGTATGAGGGACAAACCCTCTTTGCCTCTTCCAGCTTCTGGTGGTTCTTGGGTTTCCTTGGCTTCCAGTCTCTGTGTTGGTCGTCACATGGACTTCTTTTCTGTGTCTCTCTGTCTTCTCCTCTTCTTGTAAAGACACCCTAAATCCAGGATGATTTCATCTCAAAATCCTTAACTAATTATATCTTCAAAGTCACTATTTCCAAATAAGGTTGCATTCTGACATTCCTGAGGATACGGATTTGGGGTTCTATTCAACCCAGTACACTTGTCAGTCTTAACCACTGGACTGTGGACTCCACGAGGGCAGGGTTATATCCACATTGACCATCACTGCAGGGTCAGCTTGGCACATAGTATATACTAAGAACTAATTGCAGAATTAATACTTTCCTTCCTCTCCATTTTTGCCCAGCTTCTGTGACACATTATCATCCCATCAAACAACCTCAGTGCTCATTTCCATTTAGTCCTTTAAAATTGATTCATGCTTCAGCCTGAAAACTAAATAAAGAATATCGAGTTACTCACCTGGAAGCATTATGTTCTCACATTAGTATTCACAGAGTTCTTTATCTGTTGTTGGTTTTTTTGTTGTTTTTTTTGTGCTTTTTTTGTAAGAAATTTGTGACTTTCTAGCTTGGATTATACTTGAGTATTTCTTTTATAATATTTTTAAGGGCAAGAATTATATCTTTTTATCTTTATATTCCCCTGAACTACCACAAAACTCAACATAGAGGATTTTCACTAATATTCTTTTAATATGTTAATTTGGTTGCCGATATAGAAGTTCGACTCTATTATAAAGAGCTCAGTTTATTCCAAGACAACGGCTATTGACTCTCTGACTGCACAAAAGCAAAAAGAAAGTTCCCTCACTTAAAGTGCTAAGCAGTTTTTCTGTCCTTTTGATTTTAAATTTTCTAAAACCTGTAAGTGCCAAAGTCTTCATGTCTAAATGCCCTATAAGTACGTTTTGTACATTCACTTGTTTCCTTTCTTCCATTGAGCTTATCTTCACATTCAGGTAAATTCAGTGATGGCATCCTCAGATACATAGTCAGTGTTCATTATCACTGACCATTATTAATTTTTTCAAGTTGACATGAGTTTTGCCAAGATAATAATACTGATATTCACATATTTAAGTGATAATGTATTATCAGAGTTTTCTCAGGAAAACAGAAAGTATTCTAGGTATTTTAGGCAAGAAGTAATTTAACAAAGAAAATGTAGTGCTTCAACACTCTTGGAAGGGCAAAGGCTAGCACAGCACAGGTTTACCACTGGATTCAGACAATCAGAAAATCGCAACTATAACGCTAGTCAGGAATTCAACTTAATTGCCCCCAATGCTCACAGATGTCTGCAGCACTGACACAGGGGATGATAAGCAGAGGAACACCCAGAGATTACTGCAAAACCTCACTTCTACTAATTCCTGGTTATCTGCCTGCCAATACTAGTAAATTAATAATATAGTTTCTACCCAGTGGTGTGCTAAAAATATCTAGCACTGGGCAGAAGTAAAGTGCTGATTTGTAGTATTTGCCAATTTTGTGGAGTAAATACTCCCACTTCCACTGATTTAAAGCCACTGAATGCAGAGCTGGGAAGAGATGCTCACAATTGCTTTCTTTGAGCTTGTATGAGCCAGGTCAACACATCACTATTTCTGCCTCTCTTCTGCCTTCCAAATATTATACATATGTATTTCATTGATGGAATTTAATACAAATTCAGAACCCTGCTAGCAAAGGAGACAGAGAAATGTAAAGCTCTCAGTCTTCCAGTCCTTATAAAACAGGGTACAGCCAAGGAGGTATGAAGTGTGCCAAGGGCCAGTACCGAAATAATCTAGCTCACTTGATGGACAGAATAATGTTAGCTGTCATTTTCCCTTTTCATGCAAATAACAAAAACAAATCCTTGGTGATTTCATCTGCATCATGGATCAGTTCCCAAATGATGTTCAAGCGCTGTATGGCTCATTTGAAAATTAGTGTTTCAGCAGGCACAACAACACTAATTCTAGCTAACATTTATCGAGCCATTATAATGTGCTTGGGATTGTTTGAGGCTTTACATGCATTACTCCATTTAGTCTTTACGACAATTTCATGTGTTAGGTTTACTATTATCCTAATTTTACAGATGAGGAAACTGAAAATTTGTATGGTTAAGTAAATGCCCCAGATCACATCTGTTGAATAGCAGCATGTTTCAGACTCAAGTTGTCTCTCTCCAAAGCTGCTGCATTTATTTGTCTAAAATGTTCTATCTTAAAAACTTGCAGTGTTTCATGAATTGTTTCTGCTTCTGGGTACCATGCTTGGTATCAGATACCTGATGGCATCAAGCGTGTCGTAGAATCAATATACTGAATTACTTTTAATACTTCATTGTGTCTTAGCAAACATCGCATGCTATCTGGAAATAAAATAATAAACATCTGTATAAAAGGGGAAAAATGTAATTTACAGTTCGCAATAATTTGACCATGAAGTGTCTCCTTTTCCTCTGTTTCCATCATTACTGCGCCAGGTTTGATCCCTTTTATTCTTCTAGTTTAGATGAAAACCCTCTCTTCCTGTTAATGATGTCACGGAGCTTAAAGTACACGAAAGAATAAATAAACAGTCTATAATTTTCAAAAGGGAAAAAAATACAGTGGAGAAACAGGATCACATCTTCTTTTTAGTAAACATAAATTTGCTAGATTAAAGACATTTACGTTTCCAGGTACAGAGGCTGGCTTTAATGTATAAATTGTATATTTATACATTGCTTGGAATCACCTCTCTAATTTTTCAAGTGCTTTGTCTTACTTAATCCAGCAAAGTATCACTCTGTGCTTTCATGTCATGCTTGCATACCTTGCATTCCCTTTTCTGTGTTCTGTTTTGAAAGCAAGCAAACATCTCTCTTTATTACAAACCATTAAATGATAATTTAGTCAGTGTGCTTTTTACCTTTGTAATTTCAAGTTAATTGCATAGCTGTATGTGTGTCCAAACCAAAATAATTGTGCTTTCTTTTTTCTTCAGTCCATCTTTAATTTAAAAATTAACAAATAAAAGGACATATTGGGGGGGCTGTCTTTTGAAGAGTGTTGGGCCTGATTTCAGGGGCAGGTGCTGTCTGTATGGGACACCATATCAAGCCCGGCCATGCTTTTGCCAAGCCTTGGTGTATTTGTGCCAACTCATTGCCTCAGATGCTTGTAATGCTTGTCAAATACAAGAATGTAAGGTGTTTCTCAGTTATGTGATATCTGGTTGAGGCCAATTCAGAGTAGCAAATGCATGAAAACATAGCAAGAAATTGAGAACCCTGATTTGTATTTCTTGCACTAACTTTAGCTTGATGATCAACCCAATTGTCCAGTGAGAAAAAAACGTTGTTGTGTTCTGACTGATCTGTTTGCCAAGAGACACTTAGAATTTTTTGAAGGGTAGGGGTGGTGCAGAACAAGAGGGAGAAAGAAAATCTTAAGCAAGCTCCACTCCCAGTGTGGAGCCCAAAGCGGGGCTCGATCTCACAACCCTGAGATCGGACCTAAGCCAAAATCAAGAGTAGGATGCTTAACAACTGAGCCACCCATGCACCCCAAGACACTCAGAATTTTAAAAATCATAGACACTTGTCTCCTTGAGCAGTAGAACAAGCAAGCTGTTCTCCTCTTCTAAAGATATTTTCTCTAAGGTGTGCTGGATTTTTCTGATATTTGCCATACCAAGCTATAAGAAGTTTCTCAGCTATGTGATAGCTGGTCATGGCCAGTTGGTGTTAAACCAGATTGGTTCAACCTAATCTGGCATTCATGTTATAATTCATTGCTGAAGGTTGAAGGGGCACCTGGGTGGCTCAGTCAGTTAAGGGTTTGACTTTTGATTTTGGCTCAGGTCATGATCTCAGGGTTGTGGAATCAAGCCCCATGTCAAGCTCTGTGCTCATCAGGGAATCTGTTTGTCCCTCTCCCTCAGCTCCTCCGCCTCCTCTGTCACTCTCTCTCTCTCAATTAAATAAATAAAAATCTAAAAAATAATAATAATTCATTGCTGAAGGTTGAAGACAGTAAGTGTGGACCATTGGGCAGGAAAGTCACTAAGAATAAGCCTGTTCCCAAAGCTAGCAAAAGTTGACCATCTCTAGTGCAGATGACACCACCGTTAACCCAGGCTGATATTAATAAACACAAAAAATGCGGTAGGTTTAATGACTGTAAATGCTGACACTCATTTCAGCACTAACTGCTGTGTTTGGGAATAAATGAGTATTTATCATTTCCTGAATTCTGCTCTGGCCAGTGGCCAACAGAGAATGTACATCAAAATTAGAAGAGATGGGAGGTGGGACTTGGTTCCAAATTGATCTGAATAACGATAGCAAACTTAAAAGCTGCCTCCCTGCTTTTAAGATTCACTGTTGTCTGTTTTCAAGAATAAAAGAAAACATTAAAGATAACAGGAAGCAGTCTATAGCTCAGAGAGAATCTTACTTGATTTGATTCCTTTACAGCATTGTATTATCATCTACATGAAAGCAGAGTTCACCCCTGCCAAACCCTGAAATGCATAAAATGGAAATGAGGAGGGAAAATGCCTTTGTCCCTCATCTGTTTCTGTCTTAGGAAATGTCTCCAGTGCATCTGCTTGCTGTCTCACCCAGAGGCTTTCTGTGACCACATGAAATAGGGCAGATGCCATAGAGGGACAAACCTGCATGTGTGCTGGCCTGACCCATCTCTTAGCAAATCCCAGATGCACTTCATCTTAATGAAACACCCACACAGAGGGAATCTCTGGTCTCTCAAGCCCAGAAGTCACTTGCTCCCTAATCATGTTGAGCCTTGTTTGGAATTCTGAGGCAACTTCCTGAAAAATACCATCAAGGTATTGTTGGCAGAGTCAGGACAATACATAGGTTCAGAAAATCTCTCCTAAGTCATTGTCCTAGAAGCAATATAACTCATTACATTTTTATCCAAAGAGGATATATCTCAATAACTACCTTGAAAAAAAAAGAGATAAAACCTGAGTAATATAAGAGAAGAATATTTATTTAATAATTTCAGTTAAAAATTAAGTTAGATGGCAAAAATTTGAAGGGATAACATCTCTCATATGTAAAACCACACATATCGTGCACAAGTACACACGTGCACACACTCAAGTACATGGATGCTGTATGAATGTTCTAGGGCTGCAGTGACAACATACCACAAACTAGGTAGCTTGAAAAATTTGTTCTCTCGCAGATACAGAAGCTGGAAGTTCAAAATCAAAGTATGTTAGAGTCATGATCCCTTTGAAGGCTCTGGAAATAATGCTTTCTTGACTCTCCCTGCTTTCTGGTGGTTGACTGCACTCTTTGGCATTCCTTGGCTTGTAGACACAACTCCACAATCTCTGCCTGCATCTTCACATGGTGATCTTCCCTCTCTGTGTCTCTGTGTCTATCTGTCCTTTCCTCTTCTTATAAGAATGATAGTCACATTGGATTTAGGCCCCACCTTTACGCAGTATGAATTTATCTTTAACTTGATTACATGTGCAAAGACCCTATTTTCAAATAAGATCACAGGTCGCAAGTAGGTGGGAATTTTTGAGGGACCCTTTTCAACCCACTACAGTCTGCCTCTGCCCACCCCCCACCCCCAGATTCATGTCTTTCTGCTCATCTCAACATCCCAAACAGGCTTAGACCCTTCTCACATGAACTCTAAATCCAAAATTCTCATTGAAATGCCACCAATTCAAAAAAGTTTCACATCTCATCTAAATAATTATCTAAATATGGATGAGACTCTAAGTATCTTCTATCCTCTGTCCACAGACCCATGAAACTAGAAAACAAGTTATCTGCTTCCAAAATACAGTGATGGGACAGGTCCAGGATTAGACATTCTCATCCTGAAAGGGAAAGGATAGAAGGAATAAAGGGATTTCTGGTCTCAAACAAGTTTGCAACACAGGAAGACAAATCTTATTAGGTTTTCAAGGCATGGGAATGATCCTCTGTGGCTCAGTGTTCTGTCCTTTGGTCTCTCCAGGATGGCTGTCTTGCTCTCCATAGCCCGTGCATCCGTGGTTCTGCCTTCAGTCATTCTTCCTTCACTTTGCTTCATCTTCATTCCTTTCAGCCTAGGCTGGCAGTTTTTCAGCTGATATAAAATTCTCAAAAATTGCGTCAGTCTTCATAGATATCATGGGGATCTTCAATATTGGACATGAGGGTTTCCCATAGATGTTTCCTGGACAACTCCATCTCTCTTTCTGCTTTCTGCTGAAATGACTAATTAGATCCATGAGTTACACACCTGATCTCTTCAGGGAAGGTTTGTCCAGCAACACCCTTGGCTCTGCTTCCAGAACACACAATCTGGCTGAGCTTCGAATATTTGCAATCATCAGGTTCTGGTTTCTTTTTGTCTTAACAGCTTCTTCCTCAGTTTCTCTCCTCTCGAATTTTACTGTAGGCAGTGAAGAAAAACCAGGCCACACCTTCTGCTCTTTGTTTGGAAGTCTCCTCTGCTAAACATCCAGGTTCAACATTGATAAATTTTGCTTTCCACTCACCAGCAGAGCACAATTTAGCCATGTTTCTAACGCTTCTTGACAAGGATCGCCTTTCTTCCAGTTTCCAAAAATCCGTTCATCATTTCTTCCTAATGTCTCATCAGAACCACATGACTTCATCTTAACTTGATTACATTCACAAAGACCTCTATCTCCAAGTAAGGTCACATTCACAGATATCAGGGGTTAGGATTTCAACATTTTTCTGTGGTGGGCAGGGACATAATTCAACTCAGGACAGATGTACACAAAAGACAAAATGAGAGTAGTAATATAAAAGGCAGCGAAAGAAAAATTGCAGAATTGCAAAAATATATGTCAAAATTCCCTTATACTCTTACAGACAGGCAGTAAATGTAATTATCAACATAAAAACAGAAATCTGGTCATTTACACAATCCACAGTGTCACTGAGATTAAAACGAAACAAAACAAAGTGCTCTGGAACAGCACAACTATTGCTGATACCAGGACCAGAAAGAAAGAAGTCTCTAATTTAAGAATAAGTATAAGATGATTTCTTTGCAGGCAAAAATCTGACTACAGAAAAAATAAAACATCATTTTGCTAATTGCATATAACTCCTTCACTTCAAGTGAGCTTTAAATATAGAATTATTTTATATTTTAATATAAATATATGTTTGTATATGTATCTATACTCTTTAAAAACAGAATAATAAACAGTTGGAAATATGTTATATATGTCATTTATGTCCAGAGGTCATATTTAAATATTATTTGTAGAGGATCATCAAAGAAGCTGCCAGGGGCGCCTGGGTGGCACAGTCGTTAAGCGTCTGCCTTCGGCTCAGGGCGTGATCCTGGCGTTCTGGGATCGAGCCCCACATCAGGCTCCTCCGCTGGGAGCCTGCTTCTTCCTCTCCCACTCCCCCTGCTTGTGTTTCCTCTCTCGCTGGCTGTCTCTCTCTCTGTCAAATAAATAAATAAAATCTTTAAAAAAAAAAAAAGCTGCCAATACACAGTTCCGTGATTACTCCAGTCATGAAAGCACTCCCACAAGTTCAAGAGCAATTTTAGAGGGGTAAAGTAAGCAACATTTATACTATCAGTATCTAAACAGATACAATGCTAGGGGAATGGGCATGGCGGTAAGTCTCTTGGAAAAAAGTTTCAGTTCAGATGACAGAGAAGATTTTTCTGCAGACGCATACTTTCAGTTACATAGTAGAAATCAGTAGCAAAATAGGATTTGATTTCTAGGGATTCACTTTAGAGCTAAATGTGTCAGAATATCTGGGAAAGTAAGTGATACTGCATTTTTTAAAGATATCTCTTTCTTCCAAGTCTCCTTTTCACTTTCCCACCTGTTTTATTTCAAGTGCTCATCGTTGGGGTTTTCTTCTTGATTTTGACAACTAGGCCCCCTGTTCCCACACATACTCTCTCCTCAGCCCACTTTAAGGCAAAGTCTAATGTGTTTCTGAAATCTTGTTTTGTACAGCTTTAGTTTTAATAAAAATTTCTTATAAGATGTCTTAGTCCATTCAGGCTGCTGTAACAAAACACCACAGACTGCGTGATTGAAGCAAACAGAAATTTCTTTCTCATGGTTCTGGAGGCTGGAAGTCTGAAATCGGGGTGCAGCAGGGTCAAGTGGAGGGCCCGCTTCCAGCTCGCAGATTTATCATCATATCTGCACCTGGAGGAAGGGGTGAAGTGATCTCTGCAGGGCCTCTTTTATGAAAACACTAACCCATTCATGAGGGCTCCACTCTCATAACCTAAGCACTTCCCGAAGGCCCCACCTCCTCATCCAATTACATGAGGCATTAGAGTTTCGGGCAGAAAAAATATGTATCCACTCTCTAATCCTGGGAAACTGTGAATATTACCTTATATAGTGATACATACGATTAAGTTAAGGATCACAGGAGAAGTAGTTTATCCTGGGCTGTCTGGGTCAGCTCTAAATTCAATCACATGTATCCTTAGAAGAGACATAAAGGGAGATGAGGCTCACATACACAGGAGAAGGTGGTGTGAAGACAGAAGAGAGATGTAACCACAAGCCAAGGAATGCCAACGGTCAGCAGGAACTAGAAGAGGTAAGGAGTAGATTCACCCACGAGAGCTGGTAGGCAGCCAGTACCTTGATTTCAGACTTCTGGCCTCCAGGACCATGAGAGAATAAATTTGATGTTTTAAGGCACCACATTTGCAGTAATTGGTTACAGCAACTACAGAAATCTATATAATGGGTAAAGACACAGAAAACAAAAAGAGAGGTGAAAGAAAAACAATCCCCCACAAAGAATGTATCTCTTTCTGGTACTCCAGGCCACTTACCCAAGCACCTAGCAGAGAGGCGTTGGAGAAGGAGTCGCTTATGGAAACTCTGGCAATGCAAGTGTGATTGTCCCCATGTTGCAGATGAAGAAATTGACTCGCCCAAGTCACACTGAGTAAACAGAAGTCCCAGGATTTAAATCCAGATGCATTCAACTCCACTGTCTACTTTTCTGCAACACTCTGCTGCTCCTCTTCTCATCCACGCTGCTCCCAGAGCACACTTGTAACCACAGTCTCTTTTACTCTTTTTTTTTTAAGATTTTATTTATTTATCTGAGAGAGAGCACGAGAGACAGAGAGAGAGAGAGAGAGAAGGCAGAGAGTAAAAGCGGGGCAGGGGAACAGGGGCAGAGGGAGAGGGAGAAGCAGACTGTCCGCAGAGCAGGAAGCCAGAAGCGGGGCTCCATCCCAGGACCCTGAGATCATGACCCAAGCAAGTGGAAGGCAGATGCTTAGCCCCCTGAGCCATCCAGGTGCCCCTAGGTTTCTTTTACTCTTAACCAGCTGCAACAGTCCCCTCCATATGCCCAGGGCCAGCCAGTTGTGTCCCTGACTTTTGTAGGTAACAAAGTAAAAATAACCCAAAGGTAATATGCCTCAAATACCGTGGTTTGTAGTCTGTCTTTCTCCTCCTCCTCCTCCTCCTCCTCCTCCTCCTCCTCCTCCTCCTCCTCCTCCTCCTCCTTTTTCCCTCTTTCTCTCTTCTGAATTCTTAGATCCTGGACCTAAGGATCTAAACAAATTAGTTTCTTCTCCCAACTACCAGACTAGCTCTGATTCACCTCAGATTAAGAAATTGCTAGCCATTCCCCAGTTTCCAAAGCTACAACCCTGTCTGGGTAAAAAGTGAATCTGAGATTACTGACCATGTCTTACCTATCCTGCCAAGGATAGATCTCTCTTTCTTATAGCCTCGGCACCTGCTACCCCCACATCTTTACCACTCATCTGTCCAGCCTTGATCCACTGTAATTTAGGCCTCAGTGCGTTTCTGAGGCCAGAGAATCACTAAAAAAAAAATCTAATTCTCTTTGAGGTTTATACTTGTACACTCACATGCCCGCACGCGTGCACGCGCAATGCACACAAAACTTTAGCAGGTATCTATTTCTTGAGACACAAGAACACAGGTGTACACAAATAGAAACTTCTTTATTTCTTATAGTTAAAAGTAACCTAGGCCTTATAAGCTTCCTTTTCTACTAATGGTGGGAAAAGAGATTCTTCTATTTTCAAACTCAGGCTCTTAGCAGTTTGCTCCCTACCTCCCCATTCCCCACCACATCTGCAGTTCTTCTCCTTTCTCTTAGGAGAGATGGAAGTTTTCAGAACTTACATAGCATCCTGGTTTGAGGGCAGAGCCTGTGGTCTGAGAGACCTCTATTCTTGGCCACATACCTCATCTTCCTGTCTTAGGTGCTACATCCAGAATTGGTGTATTCCCAGATGGTGATGCGACCCAGTCTCCAGATCAAACACTGTCAAGCTCTGTTCAGGGAGATTTGCTCTCATGTTGTGGCCTCAGCTCCAGTGGCTCATTTTCTGAGCCTTTCTCACCTGAGTCTCTACCATGGGGCCACCCTCCCAGCACCCTGATGACTCTTGGCAGAAGGCTGGCAGTTTTCAACTACATGTCACATTCTCTCAGGCACAATGTTTCAGATCTCCGAGATGCATGGTAGGAGAGGATCTGAGGGCGAGGCAGTGAAGAGGGAACGCAGACCTTCCATCTTCCAAGTATCACACTACCATCTCCATCTCCTCTGGCAGGGCCACCCAGATGTAGAGCCTGAGAGATAGCTCCTTCCAGAAGTCTGGACAGAAGCAGGACACCTGCCCCTCCTCCTTTCAGAACTGTGAGCCCATTACAGTCCTCATCTTTGCTCTCGCTTGAAAATCCTCCCTGATCTACTCCCTTAATTACGACTCTCAGTGTTCAGAGGTCCTTGAATGCCCTGTGGGAAGGAAGCTGCCGGGAAGGTATCACAATTCCTCTACAGTGTGGTGCAGGGTATAAGTTCAGCACCTCCGTTTGCTAAGCTTTGCTCTTGCTTTACCAAGTCAAATTTTTGAATTTCGGTGAAAACTTTTTTTCTGCCAAGTGGCTTCTGACAGTATTGGGGCTTTTAGAGGATTTTGCCTGCTGTGGACTTCCCCAAAAAAAGAGAGAGATGAAATTTGGAGCCAAGCGAGGACAACTTTGTCCTAGTAGTTGTGTCTGTCTTCCTTCTGAAGCAGCAAATGCCAGTTTCAATGGGTGGGAGTCCTTAGCATATAATTAGGAATTACTGGAGTTGAAAGATGCAGCAGTGTTTTAAAGACGCTAATTTTACAACATTATGTAAATGCTTTCATCTAGGCTTATTGTACAATTCACAACTTTATATAATAGCATTATTTTACTGGTGCCATTGGGCCATTTCTTTGAAAAGACAGTGCTTAAGTTTATTTTGTTTCGTTTTGAAATCAAAGCAATACATTTATTTGTTCATTTTGATTTCAAAGTCTAATAGCTGATGCATTTGGTCTGATGTCATGTGACATATCAAAATTAACAATTCTATTAAAAAAGTCATGTGTATTTTGAAGATCACCTTATTATTGTTACATTTTGTCACATTTCTTGTTGAAATGTTTTAATAGCAACGTTTGAGAAAAAAAAATTTTAAAAGCACTCTTAGCTCCATTGTCCTATGTGGCCCAGGGGATGTACAATAAGTTCCTCAGCTAATGCCACGTTACTAGATACGAACTTTATTTTTTCTCATTATACATGGTTATGAATGAGGACACAGCAAATCCCTTTGCATCCACATATGTTTTCTCTATTAGATTACTTCCCTGTGACAAATGCCAAGATTTTGATTATGGAGTCAAAGGGTAGATTTACCTCCAATCAGTGTGTCTGTCTCCACAAGGCACGGAGATTACCCCAGTGCCTTTCCTTCCTGGACCCAGTGCCCTGCAATACTACCTGTGAGGTTTTTAATGAAGTTACGATAACCTCAATAAAAGAGTTTTTATCAAAGAAGACATAACTTTTTTTTTTTTTTTACAAGAAAACGACCTTATCCTTTTTATTTTTCTGTTTACACTGTATGTCATAAAACAGCCTCAGAAGTTGCGTTGGTCTAAACTCATTAACCTAGAACGCTATCTACAATTATTTTTTTCCAACAGTCTCAGGGTTCAAGTGAACTTATTGACACATAATATGAGTCAAAGTGCGATATGAGACAAGCTTTATTTACATGTGGCCTCACAAGTAGGTGAAGCAGTAAATGAGAATTGCCTTAAAATTGGTAATAAATTTATAAAATGAGATTACTTCTATAATTTGTTCTACTTAACTTGTATTATTGTAGTTAATATTACACCTGAATAACCAAAAAAAGTACTGGTAAGCTCTGCATGTGTCTCCAAATAAAAAGACTTCTTAGAAATTAAAGCGTAACCTTTTACATCAACACCGGGATTTTATGGAACTTTTCAGAATGTATTTAATCTTAACTGCATTATGCAAAACTATTTTCATGTATATTTAAACCCATTAACAGGAAGTAAAGACCAATGCCACTGACACTGTTGTTTCAGAAATGTTCTTAGTGGTTTTATGAAGAACAAAATAAGTCAAAATAGAAAGTTACTAAATTACTACAACTACTACAGAAACTATACATTTGCAGAGCTAAGACACGCCCAATTAAGCTAAACCATGTAAAAGAGGTGTCTTATTTTATGCATGGTGAAATGAGTTCTAGGAAACTGAGCTCTACCAAACTGAGTTAACATCTCAATTCTGCGACCAAAGATGAAACTTTGCTTCTCTCTGGGCTTAGCTTTAGTTTGGACATCTACAATTTAAGGGAAAGGAACATATAAGATGGTTTCTAGGACCCTTTCAAGACTTGTAATGCTATCCTTCTAGGGTAAGGGCATCAACAGCAGCACAACTCCAGCACGAAAGGATTCAATGACAATAACCAATGTAATAAATTTTAATTATAATAATAAGCCAAATAAGTGATACTACACAGACATCCCTTCGTCTTCGTCTTAAAGTGTGGCCAGTGTCAGCTGAATACATTCAGTTCTGTAGCACAGAGTTAAGTTCTGTATCACATTTTTATACTTAGTGATCTGCCATATATTGGATGCTATTACTCCATAGCACAATCATTCACTTAGGGGCCTCTAGGACTTTTTTTAATGAAACCATTCTCAGGAATGAAGATTTACAAACAAAAAAATAAAAAAGGAAAGGAAAGGAGAGGAGAGGAGAGGAGAGGAGAGGAGAGGAAAGAAAGAAAGAAAGAAAGAAAGAAAGAAAGAAAGAAAGAAAGAGAAAGAAAGAATATTAATTCTCAGGAATGAAGATTTACAAACAAAAAAATAAAAAAGGAAAGGAAAGGAGAGGAAAGAAAGAAAGAAAGAAAGAAAGAAAGAAAGAAAGAAAGAAAGAAAGAAAGAAAAAGAAAGAAGGAAAGGAAAGAAAGAAAGAAAGAAAGAAAGAAAGAAAGAAAGAAAGAAAGAAAAGAAAAAGGAAAATGAGAAATCAGTTGTAAAATCAGATCACATTTGCTTTACTCACCCTTTCTGTTCCATTTCTAGTTCTGCCTCATTTGTGAAGCCTTTTCTGATGTTTCGGACTCAGAAGTCATCTCTCTCTCACACACGCACATTCTTTCTCTTGATTTTTTTTATATTTCTCTTCTTCGTGGACCTTATCACAACTTCAAAGCACATAGCTCTCCTCTTTTGATCAGTGTTTGGTAAGTTCTTGTCCTAATATCTCTTACTAGATTTTACATTCTTTTTGAGTTTAGGATTTTTTTTTTATGACCTGCATATTGCTCATAATACTTAATATCTTGGCAATAAGTATTACATTATTTGTTGTCTCAAATCAATAACAATTTAATTAATTGGTTCAATATTATGTTATTTTCTGTAAGAGTATTTACGAGCGAGTAGTGATATCAAGCTGCCCCAATAGGTTTAGGTGATGTGATTACACAGGAGCCTAAAATAAAAACTGTGTTTGTGATTTGATTCTCATGGTACATCTGGATAACATAAGCTGTGGTTATGAAAGCAGGGAAAGCGTGAAAATACTTGTGCCAATGCACAGAGATGATCCTGTAATGGGGCTCTCCAAGAGTTAAAATTCTGAGTACTTCTCTCTGATTGTACCCTTGCAGAATCACAGGAAGGTCTTTATTATAGCTCGACCAGGTTAGAAAAGAGCATGTGCCTGCTTCTGCTGCTTTCACACAAACAATTCTGTGCACCCTGAACCATGGGGTTTACCCTTTACAGGCCCTACTACTCTGTGATATCTGGGTGAGCAGGGATCTTGGAGGTAATTTTTCTCACAAATAACAGCCCAAAAAAGTCCTCAAAGACCACAAATAGCTCAAAGATAAAATCAGGGTTACTATTTCCTGATCTCAACACCTCTTCAGGGAATTTATTATCCTTATACAAGTCAGCACGAATCAGTCATAAAGCATTTTAAGTCACTAAAATTAAACCTAGCCTTTAGCTATAATGTTAGGCAAGACTGGATTAAGATGTTTTGCATAAATAACTCTGTAAAGTCATTGACTTAGAATGCCCAATTTGTGTTTTGTAGATAGAAATAATCAGCTAACACGAACAAAATAATGTTTAGTATCAAAAATAAAAGGATCATAGATCTTTATAAAAATATCTGTCTTTACATGAATTAAAACATAGTCTACAGAACATTGTAAGGGAGTTAGTCTATGACTTTATAAAGTTTCATTTTCAACGAGTCAAATGAAAGCAAAATTGAAAAAACTTACCTGCCAAACATTGCCCCAGATTGAACCCTGTAAAAGTCTTTGGATTGTCCAAAACCTATTTGACCTACTGTGTAGAATGTTTTAAATTATGAGTAGAGAAAAAGTTAGGAAATTTAAGCCATATGGTCCTCATACCCATGGAATTAAAATAGAGATAAAACCAAAGACCTTTTCTTTGTTACCTAGTAGCTTGATGAATGTATGTTCTTTTGCTCAGTCTGATCAGAGAGGGGAGCATGCCTCTTGTTTCCTTTGAATGTCTCTCTCAAGCTAAATGCAATTATCTATATTTTAGATAATGCTGGTTAAATGAGAGAATGTAATATAATTCAGATAATAGAGAATCTAATTAATTCTAAGTCATGAAACCTGTAAATCATGGGAACCATCTCTGACACCTGTCTACACCTATATAAATCTTCTTAAGCATTAAACTTCAGCTCCAAATTATATCTTCTCCATGTCTCTCCTGATCTCTCTCCAAATTCCTGCAACGCGGATGCTCTCCCAGACTCTACAGTTTAGGAAACAGTAGATGGGTATGATATCATTTCTTCTCGCTTCACCTGTTCTGCCTTGTTGTCACCTCTTGGGGAGATTGTAAGTCTCTTGAAGGAAGGCAGTCACTCAGTCTTTTGTGTATCCTCCAAAGCGATGAGCACTGTATTCAGCACAGAGCAGATATCCTGTTAAATGCATAAAAATATAAAGACGATGTATAATTCAAGCTTCCTAAAAAGAAATCTTATTTTGGTAAAATGCGTTCTAAATCATTAGCCTTTTTCGATATTGACAGTCCATGCACCCGTGAGATACCTCTGCATTTGCATTAAATCCTAGTAAAATATTCATGTGATTTTAATGACTACCTAAGGTCTGTGCTACCTAAGATGCGTCATGACACAAATACAAGGGGTGGGAGGGGGATGGAATTACAGGCTTCAGGTATTTGTACGCCTTGTCTTACATGCAGCTGCTATTACCTCTACTTGTAATCGTTGACGTGTCATTCTAGATTCTGGCAGCAATGATTATTCCTAATTATATACAGGAAAATAAATCATAATATGTGTTTAATACAAACAGTCTATCATTTGGGTAGTCATGTCAAATGGTTAATCATGTTTAAAACTAACAGGAATATGTTAGGGGACAGAATGTGTTGTAACAAGACAATTTCTTTTCTTAATCTTGATTTAAAATTTAACCTGGGGGCGCCTGGGTGGCACAGCGGTTAAGCGTCTGCCTTCGGCTCAGGGTGTGATCCCAGCGTTATGGGATCGAGCCCCACCTCTAGCTGGTCTATCCTGTCGAATAAATAAATAAAATCTTTAAAAATAAAATAAAATAAAATAAAATAAAATAAAATAAAATAAAATTTAACCTGAAGGCCAGAAAAATGGCTTCAAGAGATGTGTTAGCACTTTTACTAAAGAACAGTTTGTTCTTATACATGAAGAATGATTTTGGATTAGATAACACATCTGTCTATACTTGCTTGGGTATACCTGCAAAAAGCGGTTATCTTCTCTATGATTCTCATCTCCCATATCTGGCCACGTACTTCTGCCCCATGGTGGGATGAGACCAAGGACAAGACCAAGTTGCAGCTCAGCCAGTTTCTAGCTGACCAGATATTAGGGAGATTCATTTCCAAAAGGAACTTCAGTTTAGTATTTTGTTCCCACTATCTCCTGTAAGAGTTATTTTCATTTTTCTCAGGCTTAATTCTACCTTGCGATTAAGGCTACACCTTCAGAAAAGTTCAATGCAAATAAGTACATTTAAAAAAAAAACAACAACAACAAACCTGTATTCTCTAATCAACCTATTGGAAAGAAATATTTACCCTGAGTGAGTGAGCATACAACTATGTATAAAACAGGTTTGGATAGTATTGACTCTTAGCCAAATGCCATCCCTATTAATAACTTTAGAAAAAAAATCAAAGAGAGCACAAAAGTAACAGTCACATGTGTGGGCCCTCAGAATATTCCCAGGTTTGTGCAAATCTGCTCGTGATCACATGACAACTATTTATTTAAAAAAGCTTATTTCTTCTGTGAGGAAATAGTAGGTTCCCATCAATGACTACAACATTTCTCCATACAATAAGATTTTAAGCTGGGGAAATTCCAGGAAACACTGCTATTTTTCAGAATCTCTTGGTGACTCCTGTGTCCATTGCAGAGGTCATTCCTATCTCTCCAATACTTTGAACATTATGAAAGTCAAGTATTTAAAATTATAATGTCCTGCACTAAAAATATAATGGGGATCTCATCTTACTAGAAGCTCCTGTATGGATGTGATGGATTGGTGCCTCTTCACACTAGATTGGGAGAGTGCCCAAGAAGTGCTGCACGCGACTGAGTGACATTTCTGCTCTTTCAGGAGAATGGGTATGCAGATAGATGCTTCTCGTGGAAGAACAGATGCAGAAAAGCCTGTGTGTTATGTGAGTGTATGTGAGGTGGAAGGGAGGATAAAAACGATTCACAAGTTAGGCCGAATAGAGGAGAACAAAAGCTGTCATCCGTCTGATCATAAGGCAGGATATTTCTAAGGAATAGAAGATATTTTATATCCCAAGAATAACAGAGCAAAAAGCAGAAGATGATATGCTAGTGACATGAAGTCAGGATCTTGAGGCTTTAGGGTCCTGTTATTCCTCATGACCACTCACCTATTAATAATAAGCCAGAAATAGAGAAACAGAGACCACATTCTTCATCTCCTATAAGTTGACACAACCATTCATCTTTAGTGAGATGGAGGTCATAGAGAAACCTGGTTTTATGAGCAAGAGGAGTCTAGAAATAAACACTCCCAGTTTGCCCTTAGTCATTACGAATAAGACAGCAAAATTAATTTATTTTAATGTTATACCCAAGAGGCACATGTTTTCCTTTCTATGTGATTATGAAAATACTGAATGTCCCCTGAGGAAAGAAGTCCTTTTTTAGACTTCAAGAACAGACTACCCAATTTTCTCCAAGTTTGTTTTTTCTCCTTTGAGAGCGCACTTAATTTGTTAATGCAGGAGTGCATTTGTCACCAATAAAATTCATCTCCACTTGATAAACAGACTGCCTGAAATTAGTCCTGATAGAAAGAAAGCTAGGGGGAGTGTACATGGTTGCATGTTATGAAAACATAATTCAATGGTTTAATTTGTATTAAGATTTTTTATATCCAGCTATTGCATGGGCCACCTGAAAAAGATACTGAAAGACCATGCTTTTATTTACTTCTGCCAAGCGTTAGCTTTTATGATTACTGATCAAAAAAGCAAACTGTGCTTTAATAGGGGCTTCATTGCCGTTAAACGGAGCTGAAGGCTATTAGGATGTATTGCTTTCAACATTGTTATGTATCAACAAGTAGTGAAATTGTGATTATTTGTAAGAAACTATGTTAAATGTTTTGAAAGAAATGAAAATGGATGGGGACATGGTGGCCCTCAGGTTATGGGCAATCTAATAAAGACACCCACATGGACATAAATAACTGCCTTACAAGGCAGAGTGGATGAATTGTTTGGTTAGAATACTTTTTTGGCTGCAAATAACAGATACCCAAATTAAATTAGCTTAACAGTAAGGAAGTTAAGTGTCATGCGAAAGAGGAACTACAGAGTTGGGGCAGACTATAGTGGCTCAACCTTGTAGTCAGGGATGCACTTCCTACCACCTCTCCAAGCTGCCAATCACAGCATTGGTTCATCCTGAGGCTGGTGGCCTTGCTGGGAAATGGCTGCCAGCAGCAATCAGAGCAACATGCTTCTTTGTTCACGTCCAGCAGGAGAGAAAGACTGAGTTCTTTCACCAAAATCCCTTTAATTGTATTGCATTGGCCTGTGTCTGAGCTCCCAGCTGATAGAAGGAATGGGGTTATCTTTGTTGACTTGGACCATGCACAGAGTAGAAAAGAGGCTGGGGACCTGAGCACAATGTCCACCCAGGTGTGGTAAAGGAACTAGACCTGAAGAAGCTCCCATCATTCACAAAACTGGGTAGCTTCCTCAGGGTTTGGTGGGTTATCCTGAGATTCAGAATTGCCAGCAATGGAAAAATAGGCAACACTTAGTATGGGAAAAATGTTTTTAAAGCCTCTAAGAGATGATTCATTATGCCTCCATGACATTTCTAAATTTGGGTAAGAGGAATACCTCAGTATTCTCCCTTTCTCCCAAAGTCAGATAATCATTCTAAAGTGGTTGCCAAGCATTTCTTAAACTGATATTTCTAGCTCCTTCCAAAACAGTCTGTCACTAAACTCACCCACTCTACATAGGAGGGGGAGAAGGAGCAGTTGCTGTGATATTACTTTTTATAGAGATGTTAATTCTTCAGTTTTGTCAGATTTTGAAGGGTAATAAGATGCTTTCAATCTTATAATGCCTCTTGCTTGTGGGCATCCTGCCCTATTCAGAGTTTACATCTGGTCCTTTGCACTTAATTGTAAGAATGCTTTTTAAAATTTTTTAAATTTTTAGTATTTACAGTATGCCATGTGCTGGGATAAGCTCATTACAGGTGTTATAAGCTCATTACATGTAAAAATTCATTTAATTTTTATTGCAATCCCTGAAATATGAATTATTATTATCCTCATTTTACAAGTGAAAAAAACTGAGCCACAGAGAGATTGAGTAACTAATGTAAGATCACTTAGCAGTTAGTGGCAGAGTTGGGATTTGAACCTAGGCAATGAAGGTCCAGAGTCTGTATTCTTACCCCAATAACAGAATTATCCATAAGCTATCAAATTTCTGCACCAAAAAAGAAGTAAAACTTTAATGTTTGGCCCAGACATACCTTAGGTACTAACAAAAAGTCTTCATTTTTAACTACCTTCAAGATATTTAGTCTTTCAGTTATCTGTTCATTCAACACCTCATTAATCACTCACCATTTGGTAGTCACCATGGTGGGTACCTGAAGCTTACAGTCTGGTGGAAGATACAGAAAAATCAAGTACAGTATATAAGAGCTATGTAAGAGACAGTAACAGGTGCCACTGGAGCACAGAAGTCAAACGTGAGGCTCGGAAAAGGCACATGGTTAGTTTCAGCTAAGGTACATGTTGAAGAATGAGTTGGCTAGGTGTCATGGAGAAGATAGGACCCAAAAAGGGTAACCGTGGCGAGTGAGGGAGGGGGATAGCAGAGCACAGGAGACAGAAGAAGGGCTGTGCTAAAGAATTTGAATTTATCCTAAGAGTAGTGAGTATAACCAGAAGGGTAATCAGAAAACAAAAACCCAATATTCAAATAGGTCAATAATGAGGAGGAGAGTATTGTTTCTGAGAAAAGTTGGAAGACAAAAGGAATTAACATTTGTTGATCATCTAATATACAAAGGATGAGTATTCAATGTTTTGGGCATCCTGTGTCATTTAGTAAGAACTTTCTAAGGCTTAATTTCCCCCAATACAGAGCTCAGAAAAGTTAGGTAACCTTCCTGGGGTCTCAGAGAAGACCTAGAGTTTGAACTTGTATCTGATTCCAAAACCAATACTTTTTTCCACCGTCCACTATGAAGATTCCCGAGCTCCTCCAAGTCAAAGACCAAAAAGAAGCACTCCTTTCTACAAACTCTCATTCATTCTGTGAAATATATCTTCTTTAAATAATAATAATAGTTACACATAAAAGAATGAAATGTCACTCTGAGAAGTTCCTCTTCTCTCAGGTCGTTTAGTTCTAGGCAGCAGAGAATAAAGACCTGAATATATAAGAAAACAATATTAAGAAAACACACAAAAAAAACCCAAAAACAAACAAACAAAAAACACCTCGTATTCAGCCAGGCTAGAAACATGATCGGCACTGAAAATATCTGTTCTGCTTCCCATAGAAAAGAAAAAGAGAACCACCACCACCACTGCCATCATCCCCCCACCCACCCACCGCCATGTCCCCAGGCAGAGCATAAAGTTCCCAGAGCTTCCTTGAATTGCTCAGTGCATCATTTTTGCATTTGCAAAATACACTTACCCTAAAGAATGTGAGGTCCATTCCTACTTCTGACAGGGTGACCCCACGTGCCTCAGCTTCTAGCTGGGGATCCAGCTTCGGGAGAAGAATGCTCATTATTTGCTAAGGCTAAGTCTTTGTTCGTTATGTTCCCATGAATAACTTATAGCTGTGTGTCCTCATGGACAACAGCTTTGACACAGCTGACGTGACAGCATCATACACCGATTCCCGATCCACCCTCCCAGGAGAAAATGGAATATTTGCTTGTTTCACATTTCACCAAGACAGGCTCTTCAACTATTTATAAGTTGAATAGAAATTTCCACTACTTCAGCTGACACAACTGGCTGTACCTAACAACTGGTAAGGGACCCAGCCGGAGCCTTTGGAGGCCAGCTTTGGCAAAAGCCAGTAGTGGCAGGGGAAGAGGACAAGGTCTGCACCGAGGGACTTTCTCCTCCAGCAGACACTCATTTATTCTTCCTCACCACCACCACTACAATGAAGGACACCCCCACCCCCGTTTACAGCTTGTCTAGAATGGATTTTGCTAATAACTTTTCACAAACATGCCTGTGGGTATGTGTCTGTGCCTTATCAATACTTATTAAGGACTCACTGAAATTGACACCAGTCAATGTCACAGTACCCCTCTTCTTGCAGAATAAGAGTTGTCACCTCTAATTCATCCTATTCAATTCAAAACAGATTCATTAAGGACTTTCAATGTATTGGTTCTGGGAATTTAAAGATTAATAAAATTAAGTCCTTGCCTTTCAAAGGCTTAAAACCTACTAGGGGAGCAGACAAACAGGAAATATTGACTGAGATAACTCCTCTGCCACAAGAAACCCCAATGGACAGAAGAGGTTACTTAACAAAACCTAGGGAGGGTTATTTTATTGATAACACATGCAGACTCAGGGCAGCATACATTCTTATCTTATTTAACCTTCACAACAGCCCTCCCTGAGGCTGGTCCTATGATAAACCTAATTTTTCAGGTCAGGAAACTCGGGCTCAGAGAGGTTAAGTGATTTGCTCAGTCTGACAAAGCAAGTGGCAGATATAAAATTCAAACAGCCCAGTCTAACCACAAAGACCATGCACTTACTTATAAAACTGTGTTGCCTCTCCACAGCAATTTGCAGAGTTTGATGTTCATGATCATATCCATTTATTATTCAAGAAATATTTGCTAAACGTCTGCTATGTTCAAAGCACAGAAAGCGATGCAAACAGTACTAGGGAGTGGTTCTGAACTTCCAGCACTTGCTTTTGACAATCATCATAGGCAAGAAGTTTGGGATGAGATCAGTCAGTGTTTCTGGAAACATTTGTAGAATATGCTTATGTACCAGACACCATGCTTGGTTCTAAGAATATGGAGTGATCCTCAAAAAAAAAAAAAAAAGTGTCTCTGTCCTCCTGGAACTTATATCCTGGAAAATATGCAGATAAGCACACATTGCATTGAAAGTGGTAAAGGCTATGAAGAAGAACCAAGTTGAGCAAGAGTGAGGAACTGAGGGGACAGATTGGCATTTTGAATCAGCTGATCAGCAAAGCTTCTCTGAGAACTAGAGAAGAAACCTGAATAAGGAGAAGAAATGAGTTATGTGATCATCTACATGAAGGGTATGTATGACTAAAATAGGAGCAATGGCAAGTGCCAGGGCAGCAAGGTGGTAACATACTTAGAGTGTACCAAGAATGTCAGTAGGCCAGACCATGATGAAAGAGACTGAGAGCAATAGGAGATGGGTGGAAAGTCAAAGGATAGATCCTCCAGGACCTGCCATCAATGTACAGGGTTCCCATTTGCTTGGAAAGGCGAAGGGAAACCACTGGAGAACATTGAATAGGGAGGTGACATGCTCTGATTAACTGTTTAACCTCAGTCTGGCCACTGTGTGGAGAGCTGATTATGGGAACACATGAGTAGAAACAGGAAGACCAATTAGAAGACCATTACACAAGCCTAAATTTGAGATGGTGGTAGGTTAACCAAAGCAGAAAAAGCAGAGGTTGTCAGATTGGGGGTATATTTTTCATGGTAGTGCTGACAGACTAGATCAGATGTGGGCTTTGAGGAAAGAGAGAAGAGTGAATGCGCTCAAATTCTTGAAATGGTGCCTGGCACAGAGTTTGTACTCAATATGTGGAAATTCGGTTGCCTTCTCTCAGAACCCAACACAATTTACTTGGGGGAAATAAGTCATGTACGTAACTAATTAAACACAGAATCTGCAAGAGGGGCCTTAACATAAGTTTAACCTCATGGCCACAACCTAACCATGAGCAATTCTTTAAAAGAACAATAAAAAATGTGTTAAAAAATACATTTTATTCTTAAAGCAGAGAACAGATGACCTATGAAGAAAAAATGGAATGACATTTAATAAGTTATGGGTACTTAATTCCATTTTAAAAATTCTAGTTATAATCACTAATTATTCCACTACTAATACACAGGATTTTGCTTTAATAGAACCAGAACCGCTATGGAGAAATTGCTTCTTACAAGCCATCTAGGATGTTAGGCCATGGTAACGGTTTATGGTTTTGTAGCAGGGTTTGTAAGGTGCATTTGAGAGGTGCCTGGGTGGCTCAGTAAGTTAAAGCATCTGCCTTTGGCTCAGGTCACGATCTCCAGGTCCAGGGATTGAGCCCCTTGTTGGGCTCCCTGCTCAGTGGGGAGCCTTCTTCTCCCTCTCCCTCTGCTCCTCCCCACCCCACTCATATTCTCTCTCTCTCTCAAATAAATAGATAAAATCATTTAAAAAAAAAGATGCATTTGAGATTGACTTGGTATTGATTTAGAATAATTGGCCTGTATAGCTGGATACAAATGAAATGTATCTCACCTGGATTACAGCAGTAACCTCGTAACTGTTCGACTTGCTTCAAATTTGCCCTCTTACAGACAATTTTCAACAAGATGGACTGATTCTTTTAAAAATAAAAGTCACTTTTCTGTATCTCTGCACATCTCTCAGAATAAATACCAATATCCTTATAATGATCTACAATATTTTTATTAGTCAAGGGCCTCGAAGGAATATAGGTAGTAAAATTAAACTGGTAATTGAGAGGAGTTCAATAAAGGGATAATTTACAAAGGTGAGGGTGAGGGTTAAAAAAAATCGTTATAGATGGTGCACTACCCTGAGGCTAGCAACAGTGGGGAGCTTTTACCATTCCTGTCCTATTGGAACAAGAGGAGAAAACAGTTACCAATGACCTGAGCCCAGGGGAGTAGCTTCATGGAGAGAGGGCTGCCTGATAGGAGTTTTGGCCTTTGGTAAAAAGGTAAAGTCAACAAACAGCAACCCAGCAGGGAGAAAGCCAGAGAACAAATTTCCTGAACTTACTGTTCTCCAGCCCTCAGATTCCCTGTCTGTAACTCACATTGGCTATCACCACTGATAGCTGGTGGGCAGAAGAACTTGTTGATAAAGTCCATACATGTTGGCCCTCCAAGGCACTGAGCAGGGTGGAAAGAGAACAGAATGGATTCAGAGAAGCAAATGGAAAATGCTCAGCTATTGCCCTATGTGACCTGCCCCTTGCTTCTTCTTTGTTCCTTCTGCTACAATCACCCTAGCCCCTTTGATAGATCTTAGGGATGCTGTACAACTATTGTGTTATTGTGGTTTCTGTTTCATCTGCTTGGAATACTTTTTCTCTAAATATTGATACAGCTCACTCCCTCACTTACTTCAAGCTCAATTGTCACCTTCTCTATGCAACCCACTTGCAAAGCCTATTAAAGATTACAAACCACCTCCCTCAACATCCTAATCCCCTTTTTTTTTCTTTTTCCTCTTTATATGTATTACATACTATAGTACATAGGATATAGGATAGCATACTGCATTATTTAATTTTTTATTATATCTGTTGTTAATTGTCAAGCTCTCCTACTTCTTCACTAGGTCATAAGCTCTAAGGAAATGATCTTTGCTGTTTTTTTTTTAATTGATATATTCTAGTGCCTAGAAATAGTGCAAAATTCATAAACAGAGGGAAATAATCACCTTAAGTGTTCAAATGCTCTCATAAATAGCATGTTGAATTTTGCTTAGAAAGTTAGGCAGAATAGGTATATCAATACCAATCAGTCCTGCTCCTTTCCCCACTCTCAAGAGAGAGATTAAGGTTGAGATTAAGTGTGACCAAATGTTGAATGAATTTCTGTCCCTCAGTAAGTCCCTGCACATAAAACTATAGCTGAGTGGGAGCTCATTCTTCTACATCTCATTAAATTCATTCAGTAAATGATGGTGAGCCAAAGACTATGTTTTCTTGAGTCTGATCTCTTTCAGCAAAGGTGTATGGAACCATATGAAATTCTGATGATACCCTTTAAAACCACTAAGAATTCTTAGAGAAGAATACAGTGAAATGACTGTTGAGGCGGTACTCGGTTGTGCTGGAGGAGAAATAAAATCATGTATAATTTTACAAAACTTTAAAAATTGAATGGCCAAAGGCCATTGATATGATTCTATTTGTGTATATCTTCAATCTACACTTAACCAGCATGAAAAGATCTAGGACCAAAATAAAATGTTTATCCCCATAAGTGAATAAAGAAAGATACAGTGCACCAAATATATAAGATTAAACAATGGTTATTTTAAAAATATGTTCATGAGGACAATTATGTATCTAATAAACTTATGAGGGTAATAAAACTGAGTATAGCAAAACTACAGTGAGGAAAATTACGTTCTAATCAGGCCTCTCACCAATTTAAACCAGGTTAGAAGGTAGGTAAAGATCTCATCTTCCCCATCAGTTCTTCCCCCACAAAGCAGGAAACTCAAGAGCTATGCAGATGTACAAAGCCTCTAGAGTTCTTAAAATGAAGGCATATTTTTACAGTGGCATTAATAGCCATAAAAGCTTTGCCAGTAGCATTTACATGCATTGTAGTAGCATTTTTAAATGTTAGTTCAGCCTCTAATAAGAAATTGTAAGTACACAGGGTCTACAAGCAGAGAATCGCTCTTCTTGAAATACCTAATTTATCTGCAAGCCAAAAGAAAAGGCTTCTCTTCAGAGATAATATCGCAATATTCCATTTAAAGTTACCCAAAATGACAAAGGGAAGATCTAACTAGGGAGTCGTTGACCTCATAATAGGAAGGAACTTCCTTTAAACTCCCCATTAAAGGAATATTTTTAAAGTAGGCTAGGTAGATCCTTGAAACAAGAGTCTCCTCAGATGTCTAGTTTTTGTACCCTCCAGGCTGTTGTGCCACTCAGCCACTTTATCCAATTCACCAGGGTCATGGCTTCTGAGAGGTGATATGGTTAGATAAAGAGCTGCTTCTGTACATCTTTGCCTTCATACATTTCCACCTCAGGCAATTCTTTTACAAGCTCACTCCTTGAATAAAAATCTGGGGAATCAACCCAGAAAATAGAATGTGCCTTGAAATTAGATGTTTTCTCTTCTTTTTTCTAACATCATAAACCAGATAATGATTTCATACATGTGTGAACATCAAGAACTATGAACTATGACTGTGGCTCATCAAGGACAGACAATTTAATCTTAGTAAGTTGCAGGGTAGGCAAGGAAGTCGTGACAAGAGGAATAGGTGTCTTTCACATATATGCATAGAATCAGACAAGTCAAAATTCCATTTGATTTGGTGTCACTAGAAAGAGAATATTGATCCATAGGAACCCCTAGAAATTAGATTTTTTTTCTTCTGTTTTTAGAGAATTAGCCCAGGAGACTCCTTCCAGGCGGGGGGGGGGGGGAGGGATGATACATAGATCTCAACATTTAATTGCATTTGGACCAATTATGAAATAAATGTGTTTACTTGGAGATATTTTTCAGATTCATTTTTCTGTCACTTTGATTTGTGTTATGATGCTTAGGGCTTTAAAGTATGAGCCATAGGAACCTTGAATTTGGAACGCCTTAATCTTTCATGGAACACGTGAACCGCTCTTCCAAAAAGGGTTTTATTAGATGTATGCAATATTTTGATAGACATTTATGGAAATAAGCACTACTGATGGTAAAGATTAGTACTTCTGAGCTAAAGAGAAATGTTACACAGTGGGAAAAGTAGATACAATTTACTAGCTAAACTATGACAATTAAAATATAAGTTCCACTCAGAGTTAATGGTGGCCTTGTTCATCATTGTATTCCTAATGCCTAGCACAATGTTTGGCCCTTTGTAAGGCTCAATAAATAATGTTTATCAAATAAGTGAATAGTACAATAGATGAATGAATAAGTAGTCTTCCAAATCCAAATGAAATTATATTCAGAAAATAGAAAACCAGCTTATTAGAAGGCACTTAAAGCTAAATGAAACTCTCCTTTACCTGGGGCGCCTGGGTGGCTCAGTCAGTTGAGCATCGGGCTCTTGGTTTTGGCTCAGATCATAATCTTAGGATCTCATGATCCTTGGATTGAGCCCCACATTGGACTCTATACTCAGCACATAATTTGCTTGGGATTCCCTCTCTCCGCCCCCACCATCTCTCCCCCCACTTTCATGTATGTGCTCTCTCTCTCTCTAAAATAAATAAATAAATAAAATCTTAAAAAAAAAATAAAAAGAGGGGCACCTGGGTGCCTCATTTGGTTAAGCCACTGCCTTCAGCTCAGGTCATGATCCTAGGGTCCTAGGATTGAGTCCCACATCAGGCTCCCTTCTCAGCAGGGAGTCTGCTTCTCCCTCTGACCCTACCCCCTCTCGTGCTCTCTCTCTCTCTCTTATTCTCCCTCCTCTGTAATTAATTAATTAATTAAAAACTTTTAAAAATGAACAACTACTTCTCTTTGCTCTTCATTTGCTTTCATTGAGGATACACATAGACCATAATTAGTTCTCCTGAACAGTCACACTCATAAGGATAGTAATTTATAACTGATTACAAAGTAGTAAATTGACTTTCTGATACAGATTAGTCCTTTGTTCCATGAGGTGTGGGTTGTATGAACAAGTTTTCCTGGAGTTTCTTCAAAGATCTGACCATGTAGGTTCTTAAACTCAAGGAAATTT
>NW_024424564.1:27882159-27955962 GCF_017311325.1 Ursus maritimus | reverse complement strand
GGGGGGGGGGGGGGGGGAGGGATGATACATAGATCTCAACATTTAATTGCATTTGGACCAATTATGAAATAAATGTGTTTACTTGGAGATATTTTTCAGATTCATTTTTCTGTCACTTTGATTTGTGTTATGATGCTTAGGGCTTTAAAGTATGAGCCATAGGAACCTTGAATTTGGAACGCCTTAATCTTTCATGGAACACGTGAACCGCTCTTCCAAAAAGGGTTTTATTAGATGTATGCAATATTTTGATAGACATTTATGGAAATAAGCACTACTGATGGTAAAGATTAGTACTTCTGAGCTAAAGAGAAATGTTACACAGTGGGAAAAGTAGATACAATTTACTAGCTAAACTATGACAATTAAAATATAAGTTCCACTCAGAGTTAATGGTGGCCTTGTTCATCATTGTATTCCTAATGCCTAGCACAATGTTTGGCCCTTTGTAAGGCTCAATAAATAATGTTTATCAAATAAGTGAATAGTACAATAGATGAATGAATAAGTAGTCTTCCAAATCCAAATGAAATTATATTCAGAAAATAGAAAACCAGCTTATTAGAAGGCACTTAAAGCTAAATGAAACTCTCCTTTACCTGGGGCGCCTGGGTGGCTCAGTCAGTTGAGCATCGGGCTCTTGGTTTTGGCTCAGATCATAATCTTAGGATCTCATGATCCTTGGATTGAGCCCCACATTGGACTCTATACTCAGCACATAATTTGCTTGGGATTCCCTCTCTCCGCCCCCACCATCTCTCCCCCCACTTTCATGTATGTGCTCTCTCTCTCTCTAAAATAAATAAATAAATAAAATCTTAAAAAAAAAATAAAAAGAGGGGCACCTGGGTGCCTCATTTGGTTAAGCCACTGCCTTCAGCTCAGGTCATGATCCTAGGGTCCTAGGATTGAGTCCCACATCAGGCTCCCTTCTCAGCAGGGAGTCTGCTTCTCCCTCTGACCCTACCCCCTCTCGTGCTCTCTCTCTCTCTCTTATTCTCCCTCCTCTGTAATTAATTAATTAATTAAAAACTTTTAAAAATGAACAACTACTTCTCTTTGCTCTTCATTTGCTTTCATTGAGGATACACATAGACCATAATTAGTTCTCCTGAACAGTCACACTCATAAGGATAGTAATTTATAACTGATTACAAAGTAGTAAATTGACTTTCTGATACAGATTAGTCCTTTGTTCCATGAGGTGTGGGTTGTATGAACAAGTTTTCCTGGAGTTTCTTCAAAGATCTGACCATGTAGGTTCTTAAACTCAAGGAAATTTTATAATTTCAGAGAGCAGCCTGTGAAGCTTGTGGTAAACAGCCATCCCCCTCTACAGTGCATGTATGCCATGTAAAGAAGTGTACTTTGTACCTTGTGGACACCCCTTCTATCAAGAAAGGAATGTCCGTCACGATTTCAGTGCTCTGATACATTTAGGGAACTTTGGTCATCTCTTGTTTCTCTAAATTCCACTGCATCAGGACATAATGAATATATATATTTGATCATCAGTAAACCCGGATTTTATGTCACCACTACAATCTTTAATTTGACATTGTCCTAGGGAAGAAAGTAAGGATGAAAGTTTTCTCATAAATCCCTGTTGAAATCTCCCCTAATTACATGCATGCATGCATGCAAGCACTTGTTATTTCACTATCCAATATATTTCATGTGCATATAGCCAGTTAGCTTCTCTTATGTTATCAAGCACACTGAGGTGAGGAGGGCATTTGGTACATTTCAGCTAACTGTATTAGTCTGTTAGGGCTACCGTAACAAAATACCACAGACATGGTGGCTTAGACAACAGAAATTTATCTTCCTACAGCTCTGGATCTGGAAGTCCAAGATCCAGAAGCCAGCAGGGCTGGTCTCCTCCAAGGCGTCTCTGTTTTGCTTGCAGATGGACACCGTGTTGCTGCTGGCTCTTCACATGGTCATCCCTCTGTACATGCGCACCCCTGGTGTTTCTTTTGTGTGTTCAGATTTCTTCTTCTTACAAGTTCAGCAGTCAAAATGGATTAGGGCCCACCCAAATAGCTTCATTTAAACTTAATCACCCCCTTTAAAGGCCCTGTCTCCAAATATATTCAAATACTGGGGGTTAGGGCTTCCACATTTGAATTCTGGGGAGGCTCAATTTATCTCATAACACTCACTTAATGCTGTATTACTACGGGATCGTATATAATATTTACTGGAGATGTAGGCTTGGAGAAGTAGTGATAGAGATACAAAGCAGGGTTGTATTGTATGAGTTAGGTAGGTCAGAGGGTAGAAAGTAATAAGGCAGCCATAGTGGGATGAAAGACTGTCATTGGAAGAAAGTAACCAATAAAAGCAAAGGTAGCTCTGCCTTAAATACCATAGCCATCTGTGAAAGAACAATAGATCTTCAAATGTGGGTGTTTCTACCTCAGTCTTGTATAAACTAGACCCTTTCCTGAGTAGAAATGGATTTACCACAAAACTAATGAAATTCAACTTCAGCACCCCTCAAAGCTCTTTCTAGAGTCATTGCTCCTATTTTATAATTATAATTTTGTAGTCTCTTTCCTTAAGAGGGCTTTGGACTCCAAATAACCTGCATCTGTCCCTGATTGCAAGTATTTTCAGCCATTTTCATAGACATTTGGGACATTTCTTAGGCTAAACTCTTAGAAATGGGTATTTACTTGGAACAAATTACAACTGCTATGTATTATAAAAAATGTGGCTTTTGAATAATAATCTTTCATTGCAATAGCAGTTACTACAACCTACGTTTTTATGAATTTGGATCTTCAACTGACTTTCAAACCACAGGTGCTCAGAAACGTCCTGGTCATGTCATGTACTAGTCTCTTTGTTACTTTCTCTCTCTCTCTTTTACATGCACACACACACACACACACACTCTCTCTCTCTCTCTCCATAGACAAATTTATTTTTATGCCAGCAATCAGAGCTGGGCAACTAAACTGTACAATTAATTTAAAAAGTAAATTGTGTATGTTATAGTTGAAAATACATGTTTGAAATCTTCCCATTTCCCTTTTATGAACTGTCCTTCTCTCATTTCTTCTGATAGTTCCCTGGGTGTGCACGTGTCCAAGCCTGGCCAGTGTGACATTTTCTAATTTTGACATTAGCTACGAAACGATTTCTTACTTTCTCTAAAAAAAAAAAAAAAAAAAAGAGTATAAACATTTTAAATGATGCAAAATGTTATTGCAGCATAGACCTTTCCAGAGGCATTACACATGGTGAGAATCAGTTTCATACTGTTCCTTTAGAAGATTTCTGCATTTCATTTTTTAGTTTTGTACATAGCTCTTCCCAGGGACAACCCTGCAATTTAAGACAGAAAGGTGGCTCTTAGTTGAAAAGCAAAAATAGGAAGTGAGATGAGATCGGTGAAGCAAGACAGTTCAATTTGCCTAACAAAGCAAAATTCCCGAATTGAGTTACTCTTAAAGCACTGTAATCAGCCATGTTTCTTAAAATGCCTGGGTTATATCTAGCCCCACTCACACTATGGTAATTATCAGCTGCCACCACGCAGAAGTGCTGCATTCCCTGCTACTTTTTTTTTTCTTCAAAATGTCAGCTTGTAATCTGAAGGAAAATTACAAACCCGACTTTTTTTAGGAATGTTTAAAATAAACCCACAAAAGCACCAAGCTTGTTACAATTACTGTCCTGCTTTAAGGGAGAAATATCCCAGGTGGTGTTTTATCTCTGCAGCATCTATATCTAAAGTTTAGCCACAATGAAAGGAGCAATAGTGCCTTATATAAGTGCAGACCAATGCCAGTTTTTGGAAAAGCCAAAACTTCTTTAAGAAGCTTTTGGACTTTGTTCTAGATAAATATGCACTACCCGAAGGATCATCACACTCCTGCTACTTTAATAACATATCACTGCAAAAAAAACTGCAGTATCGATCATCATTTGTAGATGCTGAAATAATGTGCAGAGGTTAACTCCCTCTTATTTAATGGGAACATAAAACCCATATCAAGTGGAATGTTTTATGCTAATGGCAGTATTTCCAATTAAATTGCCAATATAAATCGCTTTGACATGCCATCATTCTTTATTTTAGCAATTACTTTTACACCATACACCTTAGAGCCTTGTATCCTTCAGTTTGTAAAAGAAAAGTGAAATATCAGTCAAAACATAATAGGCAGAACCCTACTGAGAAAACTTTTTAGCATAACAAAATCCACATGAGTTCAAGGTACCAGAGGTTTACAGGAAGCCTTTAAATGATGGAAGCAAATCACTGAGAAATCCGTAAATTCACCTTTTCTCATACATGTTAAGCTAGACCTGGGACAGTAGACTAAAGACTTGGAGACAGGAGATCTCATTGTGGTCCCTGCTCAGCCATGGCTCAGCTACTCATGGCTTAGTAGCCTGGATGATGCTAAGCAAATCTCTGGCCTTGGCTTCCAAAAACGAGGTTCCAACTCCTACTTTTCTGCAACAACAAGTTCCATAAAAGACGAAGAAAAACTAGGTCGCTCCATGAATTCAATGCAATTCAGGACGCAATTTCCAATAATAGCTTCCTCCTATCCCTTATAAAATATACCTCATCCCTGTGTGTGTCCCCTGTTTATACATCCAAAAGGGAGAAAGAGTATGAAAGGTAGTGCTAGGGTTGTATCCCAATTACAATTTCCTGCTAACTGTGTGACCTTGGACAATGGACTTCGCTTCTAAAGTTCCAATTTCTTCATTTATAAAAATGGGATAATATTCTTTATCTTGTAAAGTATGGATAATGATTATAGATGGTATTTCTAATTCATCTTTTATCATACCTTCAATCTAGTAGCATTCAACGAGTAGTTATTATATGTGTGTGTAGATAGGTAGATAGATAAATACATAGATACATAGATAGATACATAGACAGACGTTCACGCATATGTAATATGCACTCTACCAGCCTTGGAAAATATTGCTTCCAGCTCCGACCAGAAATGGGAGTCAGTAATTCTTATGTTGTTGAATCAGACATTGGGAATATAGGTACAGAGAGACAATATAAATACTGTGCCCCCATATATAAAACCAATATTTTGTGGAAATCTTTCTCCCTCAAGAAATTTAAACGACACTGAAGTGTAAGTTTAGCATTCCGCACAAGCATATGACCAAGTTATAACAATAGCCATTCATTGTCTACAGTAATTTACCTGATCTTCCTGACTGGGCAAAATTTCCCATCCTCTGCCCCCCTGTTGTGCATCTCTCTTAAAATGGAGTCCCTTTTCTTTGATCAAAATGAAATTAATAAGTATGCTCCCGTCCCAGAATTTCAAAGGGAGCTTGTTGAACCAACATTTATTTTTTTCTTACTCAATACTTATTCGATAGAACAAAATAGGTCCCAAAATGAGTCAAACATGGATCTTGGCTTCAAAAGCCTGGTGGATTAAAGAAGATAAAGCATGTGCTTAAGTAACTGTAAATACAAGGAGAAAGATACAGGTGGCATAAGACATGAACAGCTAAACTGCAATGGGAATTCGAGGTAGGAATATGTTCATTTTCAGTTGAGAGGATCCTAAAAGACTTCATGGAGAATTTGTATATGATTTATGAAAGATGAGTAGGATTCAGATGTTGAGTGATGATAAAATGATGTATCTTGGATGTATATCAGAAACATGAGATAGCAGAATTTAATTGTAATGATTAATTGTATTACAACTGTTACATTCCTTTTGAAATATGCAAGTATAATGATGGTTCCATTCTCACATTAAAGAAGAAGGAAATAGTTATTTACATACAGTCCATTGGGTTACTGAGTTATTGCATTGGCTAAGTGATATTTTTACTATAATAATACCACTTTCCAAATATTAGTCACTGATTATTGTTTTTATGTTCAGCAAGTTCACCGTCTTTGTCACACAATAAGGCCTAGGGATTTGGAAATGTCAAATTGTATTGAGCAACAAGAGGACAGATTTTGCATAAATATTTAAGTCTTAGGCACAAATTCATAACTCTGGGCACTAGACAACTGAGGTAATTGGAATCACTCTAGGTCAATTTTTAGTCCAAATTTTGTTTTTAAAATAGTCTGAGAAAACTTAACTTTGAGGCTAAACATCTCTGGGTTGATATTTTGTTTTGTTTTCCCTATTGGGTGAGCTGTTATTTTAGTTGATTTTGGTTTAAGTTTTTCCCCCTTGGATATGTGCTATAAATCAGGCTTGTGGCATTTTGCATTCCAGTGATGCCTTATCTTGGCTGTACAACTGTTATCTCATCTAAATCCCACAGCTGTGTCACTTCCTAACGACCACCATCCCTGCAAGACAGCTGTTGCTCTTAATTGGCAGGAATAAAACAGATGAGCATTAAGAAACTAGCCCGGATGATGTGCTGCACAAAGAATCCACTTCCATTTTTTTTTTCCAAACTATTTGAAGCTAGAAAGGCAGGGTAGGAAGCCTCGATCAGAAATACATGGAGTCCCTTGGTCTCCCACTCAGAATTTTGTAACTGAAATTGCAGAGTCAAGCTGCCTCTTGGCCAGTCCAAATGAGAGCCCCACCCACAAAAACACTGAAAAGTAATTTGAAATCTCTAGCAAATTTTCCTGATAAGCTGCCAAAGGAGAATTCTGTCATCAACCCGTGAAGCTTCTCAAAATCCACTTTCCCCATTTTACCTTCCATGGCACAAACATCACAGTAGTTACCCCAGTGTCTAGTGACTTGCTACTCAAAGTGTGGTGCATGGACCAGTAGCATTGGCATCAACTAGGAGGTTGTTAAATACATCCTCAGGTCTCACTGCCGATCTAAGAATCAGAATCTGTATTAACAAGTTCCCCATGTGGTTATATGCACATAACATTTTGAAAAACACTGCTTTTATCTATGAGTTCTCACACTTTAGTGTGTATAGGAGTCACCGGAAGACACTATTATGGTGCAGACGCTCAGGCCCCACTCCAGGAGTTTCTGAATCAGTAAGTCAGATATTTGGATACCATCATGATTCCATAACCAGAACCTCCAGTGGTCTGTTGACCACACTTCGGTCTTAGTCCATGAAAACTACAATCTCTTTATCTCACCGTGCACTGTTTCTCAATCTCTTTCCTTCTCTGTTACCTTTTCCTCTGCACTTTTTAATTAAGTCAATCTAACCTGTCACTGTGTGTATTTTACTGTCTTATAATTGTACCTTAATTAACCTCCCTATAACTATACTTCTCTTCCTCCATGTTGTCAGTCTTGTGATCTTCTAAGTGTGTTATCACCTCACTCAAAACTTCTCACTCTTTACGTAATGAAAAATACCATCAAGCTCAAGCTAGAAGAGTCACTCTTAGCCCTGGAACTCTTTTAGGTAACTCTACTGCTTAAACCTTATCAAACTGTACAAGCCATAGAAAAACTAAACTCTTCTTTTAGAGAAGAATGGAACAATTTATTTATCCTGGCCTCCCTTCCCCTATGGCTACTATTCAGGGTAAATGCTGAAGAGTCGATTCAAGACTAAGCAAGTAGAAGAGATATAAGCGAAGAAAAACAGGCATATGGGGAGTGGTAATGAAGACACACCCCGCATAATGAAATATATAGATATATTAGTAGGATAATGTAGTTTCAGAGAAAGAGCATTGAACTTGGAATCATAGAATATAAATTCTTTATCCAGTCCTCACAGGCACTGTGGTTTTGAGCGTATAATAAATAACCTCCAGTGACTACAGGTTCTTGTCTATAAAATGCAAGTAACACCTACACTACCTGCTTCAAAAGGCTTTTGCAAGGTCCAGTGATCCTTGATAGAATCAAATCTTAAATAAGATATTAATTGCATAAACATCTGCTGAGTGCATTAGGTTGATGCCATAGATACAAAGGAATGAATACAGGGCATAGTTCTACTTTCAAGGAGACCACTGCTTAATGATGGATACAGGTATATAGACAATAATGGATGTAATGAATGTTGTGCTAAAAGTAAAAGTGAACAACTAAAGAGATCCTAAAGAATGAACACATTTTTTTTTAAAAGGGGTGGGGATGCCCACCATAAATTTGCAAGTTCTTTCCAGTATTATACTACAATTCTTTTTTTTTTTAAAGATTTTATTTATTTATTCGACAGAGAGAGGGAGACAGCCAGAGAGAGAGGGAACATAAGCAGGGGCAGTGGGAGAGGAAGAAGCAGGCTCTTCCTCCTCCAGAGGAGCCCGATGCAGGGCTCGATCCCAGGACCCCGGGATCACACCCTGGGCCAAAGGCAGATGCTTAACGACTGAACCACCCAGGCGCCCCTATACTACAATTCTTTATATCATTCTAATATTAGGATTAATGTTTCTGGAATAGTGATAAATATCAATGGTAATGACAATAGTATTTATAAGTAGTCCATCAAAATGTTTGTATAATTGATATGTAGAAAAAAAAAGTGCTGGTACATAAGTGTTATAGTTTGACGAGGAACATGTAAAACAAATTCAGAGTGGTTAAGAGGTATTTTCCCACTCAACAGAACCTACAATCAGATTTCAGAGTTATTCACTATTTAGCATTCACTCTTCTTTTCAATATAAGAAAATACTAAGCCTTCCATTAGAATAGAAACTGTCATTGTAAGCAAAGGGGTTGTCTGTTTTGTTCACCGCTGTATCCCCAGTGGCTAGAATGTTACCTGGCGGTAAGTGAAGCTCCGTAAGCATTTCTTGAGGGAATGAATGATAGAACAAGTAAATTCCATATGAAGCTAATGACTGGCCGGTTACACATGCATACTTGTTCTGTTCTACGTGGGAACGGTCTATTTGACATCAATGAATGGCATTCTCGGTTTCAAACATGGAGGTAGCTTTTACGTTTTCAAATTACAATATGTACTTAAATCAGTGAATCCTCATCTAACTATTATTCAAGGGAAAAGGGAACCAGAATCTTCAGGCTCCCTTGCTGAAGGTATTTATTTAATTATGAGTTTTTAATTGCCTTCATATATATCTCTTCCCACTTTTCTCCAGAGTACTGGTAATATATGAAGTTAAATAACATTTCAAAGATGAATTTCTGTGACTTTTCATCTTAACACATTTCTCTAAGTAATAGTTTTTCTTGACTTTTCATATATGGCAATATGTAACTTCCACAGATAAATCTCATCTGCAGAATGAAGGTGTCGGGCAAGATGATGATAGGGGCCTCCTCCCTCTCAGCTCTGATACTCTATGCACCCTGCAGATTCCTCTACTTTTAAAGAAATCACTTTTTAAAAGGCTTTGGAGAACAAAGAGCTTAAGTAAGCACTTGAGTAATTGTGCGATTGTTTTCTTTTATCTTTCATTTTAATTTTAGGTAGCTTTTGTTTTGTTTAAAAAGAAGTCACAAAACAGCTTTTCTTTAAAAGAAAAGGGAATCATGACTGCTCCAAGGAGAAAAAAAGATAGTTGTATATAAGGCAAAGATGAAATATAAGTGAATATAATACCATACCCACAATTAGTATTATAGATGTTCCTCTTTGTCTACTCTTAATGAGAAACTTCTCTTTGGAGCCCAATAAAGGATACTTTATTTCATGTGACTTCTTATAATTTGACTACTCTTCAAAAGCCCAAGGATATACATGTATGGGAACAGTCATTAAATCAAGGCAGTTGTTGTTTCCTCTTTCAGAAACAAGCTTAACCCGGACATCTTATAGATTTTCAGAGAAAAGTCAAATAACCACAATCTCTCTCTGTCTCTATATGTCTTTCTTTCTCTCACACATACACACACACACACACACACACACACACACACACACACACATAGAGCTAATGCAAAATAGTATTTCTAAAACCTTCAAGGACTTGGTATGTACCAGGGAAATCATTTAGGAACAAGGGAGTAGGTTGTAGTCCTCCGCAGAGCTCTGAGATGTGAGGTGGCAAGTATAGAGTGTGGTGAATTATCTGCCGAAGATGGCCACCAACAATTCCTTTCATTCCTTTTCAAATGATCTCCCCCTCCCCCTTGAACCTGGGCTGGACTTGTGACTTGTCTGAGCCACCAAACAAGAAGTCGATTAGCCCACTAGAGAGAATGTCCATAAGGAAAGAGGTTTCAGAGAACGCAAGAGAAAGAGGACCCTCCCCCCCAGACCTCACCCTTATCTAGTCCAGTTGAGGCCACCTGGGATTTTCCAGGCCCAGCAGAGCCATCTTAGCCAAATCACCTGAAACAGACAGAGCTGCCCCACCAAGCCCTGCTAAAATAGCAGTGTCTTGAGCAAATAACTGAAATAACAAATAACGAAAACAAAGAATAAAAAGCTAAAACCGTAGGTAACCAAATAGTGAATATTCCAATTGTCTATTCAGTAGAGTGTATTAAACAATTATCCTTGGGCTGTTATTGGCTGGGAACAGAGGACTGAAAAGAATGCCTGCTTTGGAAGAGTTCACCATCCAATGGGAGGAGCATTCCTATAAGAAGCTGTGGGCAGGGGGTGTGAGAGGAGCTGCCTTAGAGGCACACTCACAGTGCTGTGGAAGGTGGGACCCCACCAAGCAACTAACTACCCTCCTGGAAGTTGATCTGTGGCCTGGTCCAGGCAAGAACCAAAAAAGAGGTGACATTTCAGCTGTGTTTTGAAAGCTGAGTAGGAGTTTCCCAAGCCAGGATTTGTGGCTGAGAGGGCGGTACATTCCAGGGAATCTGGTTCACTTGTCGGGAAATTCATGCTCCTTCTTAAAGCCTGGACTACATGTACTGGGTATATGAGTAGTACCTGCTAAGAGATTTATCTTTTTCCAGAGTTAGAAAAATAGGAGAAAGTATATTCATCTTCGTGGTAAAAACTTGTTTTTTGGTTGCCTAAACTCTCACTCTGCCTCCAACTTTGTGGCTGAGAAAAAGAAATTCATATGACAAATGGACAGACTGTTAAAAAATAAAAAATGTGCATATTCTCTCTTTCTCTCTTATCTTGCTTTAGACAAATGCTAAATAAAGAAGGTTGTTTTATTTATCTTTGTTCAAAAACAGTTCTGAGTGTTCTTAATTGGATATAGAAGCATTTTGCTGTTTATTGTGGAAGAAAAAATAAATTTCTTTACTGACATTAGTGATTTTAAAGGTCAAACATACAAAACATCTTTTATTAAAGTAGATAAGCTAGTTTATAGCTCATATTCTGTAAGCTGGCAGATAAAGAAAACTTACAACTGGGTAAAACTAGTTGGCCTCATAGGTTGCTAGAATGCTATACACATTTGTTGCCACTTCATATTAATTCTTTGTGCATTTGCAACCACAAAGTTCAAGTTTTTTAAGGCATCTGCAATTCAGAAGCTACTGAAAAATGGAGGCACCAAACCCTGTTCTTCAGGAATTCTCCTCTCTTCACCCCTTACTACACCTATTTCCTTATTTCTTGGAGTTGACATATGAGGTTCATGGACGTTTAGAGAATGCCTCAACCTAGCCGTGTGCCACTCAGACTAGAAGCATGGGGCTTGAAGGGAGCATGCTGTGTGAGTCTACAAGCATTACCTCACTTCATCTCAAAACTGCTCTGGGTTAGGTATTAAAATTACCATTTTACAGATGAAGAAACTTAGACTCAGAAAGATGATTGTGTTTCCCAGGAAGGCACAGCTGATAATCATGTCTGTCTGATTCCAAATTCTGTGTTCTTCCACCCAGCTGTGGTTTTTCCTTAAGGATTGTTAAGATTCATTTTACTTCTAGAATACTAGTTGAACCTCTGCTCTCAAAAAAGAGAAACATTTTTAACAAAGTCAGAAGCATTGGCATAAAAGAATGTGCAGCATTTGACCTGTACTGTAAGATGACTAGAGTATGAGATGAAAATAATCAAAAGCATAGAATATAGAGGAGGCAGGGAATCAGATTCGAAATAGCACAACTTTAAGACCTTGTAGAACTCTGTTGGAATCCCAGTTTGGGCTCTTGCTAGCTTGTGACCTTGCACAATTTATTTAGGTTCTCTGAGCTACATTTTCCTGGATTATAAAATGAAAATATTAATACTTGCCATATCCCTCAGGTTATTAGTAGTACTAAATTGTGTAATTATCTCATTTTTGGTACTCAGAAATGTCAGCTTTTTCCCTTCACTGCAGAAACTGGAAAAAATAATACAATTATAAAATTTCATCACCTACAAGTAAAGGTCTCTAGTTTGAAAGGTGAGAAAGAAATGAAAGATCGGGAACTCTTTTCTGTAGTCATAAAAATATTTTCCATCAATGGTCGAAGGAGTCTTGCTCCCAGTTATGCTAAGACCGTGTTTGGAACATTATGTTGAAGACAAGAAGAGAGTTTGTTAATGAACAGGGAGGTAGATGGTTGGGGTGGGTGCACTGGGGAAGACTGAGGGGAACATGCAAGCCAGGTCAAAGCTCTGGGTAATGAAAAAGAAAATGTACAAATGAAAGCAACACATTCTTCCCTCAGCCAGAGTGGGACCAGGGACATCATCATCACCACTATCCAGCAGGCCAGAGTGGCTGACCAATTACACAAACTGTAGCACTAATGAGTATTCATTACACACCTACTATGGGTCAAGTTCTGTGCTGGACAATGAGGAATATAGAAACAAAACCAGGTCAAATAGTCCTGTGATGGTGTGTATTTCTGTTCACTGAGTAGGTGAAGGTGAGTCATGAGAAACTGGTTAACCTGTAGCATTGATCCCTGAGGTATGACATTTTGCACAATTTCTTAGGAACTAGAAAGGAGAAAAATACTCCCTTTTAGAAATAACATGTTGTGAGCATTTATTATGTGCCAGGCATCATACTTAGGGTTCATGAACATTTCCTCATTTAATTCCCACAACAAGTCTATTAGGTAGATGCTATTATTCTCATGTTATAGATCTGTAAACCGAGGCTTAGAGACATTCAGTGAGTTGCCAAAGTCACAAGATCTTAAGTCTTAGAACTAGGATCTGATCTCAGAGTATCTAGCTCCAAAGTCTGAACTCATGATGAAGGACCTAAGAGTGGTTATAACACTACTGAGATGTTTCTGTTTTAATTTCATTTCCAATGAAAAGATTATTCACAGTTTTTTTTTTTTTTTCAGAAATCAAGAATTAACTAACAACTGTTTCTCAAAGTGTTGGCTAATGACAGGATGGTATAACAGAATCTGTGCTCTCTCTCCTAAGTTAACTTATAAAGGTCTTTTGGCAAGGTCAGTTTGCTTTTTAACACACACACTGCTCCTTTGCTACTCTGCATAAAGACATTTGTAAATTATTCTGGTTATCTTTAGAATACTTAAAATTGTTCTCTGGTATTTATATAATCAGCAAGAGATAATCAGATGATCTTTTTTTTTTTTTTAACAATGAGCCACTTCCTGTTCATTATACTTACTATGTTTATTTATGGCATAAAACCCATTTTCTCTGTTGAAGGTCACCTGTGGGTTGGTGTGGAGGATTTCTTCCCTTCTATTTAAACCACTTTACCAGCTTCCAGCATTTATATGACTGTTGATTAATTATGGCCCTGTCTCAATCATTCATGGAAGAAATAATAGCCTACAGTTCCTTTTACCAGCCATTGGGTTATTCATAGCTCAAAAAATGGCATAAAGTTTTAAGTTCCGACATATTCAGAGGCTTGTAACAGAGAAACCATACCTATGCTGTATACTCCCACCCATCTCAGAGGAAGGGAAAATGTTTAAGGTCAGAAGCTACCTGACATCAGAGGTCTAGAAGAGTTTAAAGTTTCAAGTCGTAGGCCAGATTTATGGTTGCACTTGTTAGGAACTGGAGCCTTCCTAAGTAAGTACCAGTCCAATGGCTCCACATTGCCTTCCCACCTTAATGCACTAAACATGTTGGCTTTTCAATAGGAGAAAGAGCCATTTTCCTTATTAGCCTATAGTAAAAGGCCGTACCTTTCATTCTACTTGCACCTAATATAAGAAGCTGAGGGGACTGCAGACACTTTCCCATCCCAATGTGAAAGAGCTCATTGCCTATTACAGAAGATTTTGCGGAGCTTTGATGGCCTTCATCCATTTCCTTTATGTTTGATAACAGTATCCCTCCCTTGCTTCAGAGATAGGCTTTGAATGGCTTCAGCCAATTAAGAGACCCTATTCCCATGTCCATCCTGATTGAGGTAAACACGGGACTCTGACCCAATGCAGACCAATAACACATAAGGAGACTTTTGATGGAGGCGTCTATAAAAGAAGATCCCTTAATCTTCTGTTGACATACCCTTCTTGAAAAATGTGAACAAGGACACATAAGGCCTCCAAAAGAGAAGCCAGCTAGAGTTGAGAGAAGCCAGATAGAAGTGAGCTGTCGTGAGCCGATAAATCTTTGTTACTTTAGCCATTGAGTCATGTCCTCTGTTATTTGCAACCAAAGATTCCCAACAAATACATCTATGACCTTGACCACAATTAAACAGTAACCATGTCACCATAGTGCATTATGGGATCTCACTATGCATGTTCCTCATCTACTAAATTCTCCTATAATCAAAAAGTTTTGCTTGTTCTTCCCTGGGTTCCAAGAATAAATAAAATGAACTGTACCAAGAAGATTATTAAGGAATTTTAGAATTTTCTGTATTCTAAAAATACTATTTTGCTTGTATTTTCCTCATGTGGCTCTAGGCTGATTATATTCATATTTCAGTCCCCTCCATGAACAATAGCCTGTCAGCATTCAGTAGAGATCTTATCAGCTCCTAGGCAGAAGTGGGGAGAGAAGCTGCCTGTGTTGACATCTATAGCTTTCCTGATTTTTGTTTTCTCTCCCCTTTTCTCCATCCTTCTTCCCCCACTCTTAGAAACATTAGCTTTGCATACAGTTCTGCCAAGGAGACCATCCTAATCCAGAATTAAAGGTCCTATCTTGTTGGCTTTTTTCTTTTTTCTCTTTCTATTCTTATTTTCTAGGCCAGGACCCAGAGATGACTTAAAAGAACAAGCCATAATGTCTACTCCACACTCAACTCCCAAATCACTTTGAGGCAGCACTGTAACTTTTTTTTTTATTGTATCCAACTCTAAAATTTCACAGCTTTGGTCCTAAGCAATAATTTCTACGTTACCAACTACTTTCTGTCTTTTTCCTTGTTGAAAAAAATCCTTTGTCCCCCAGTTGAATAAATTCTCATCTTTTTCATTTTTATTGCCTTTATCAATGTCCTGTATCACTTCTCACTGTTTAGCATTGGACACATCCATCCATTACTACGGCTCTAAGCCCCCTTACCATAACTATTCTCAGGAATTTCAAGCTTAAGTTATATCTTGGTGTCTTTTCACACTGACGTTTTTGTGATGATACTCCCAGGTCTGGAACTCTAGGATGGTTAAAAAAGCCAATAAGGATATTGCATATTGAGTTTGGTGCTATGAAAATAAATACACACAAGCTACCATCCTCATATAACTCAACTGTGTGTTTTGATAGAAGTGGACTTTACAATCACTATTAGTTAAACTTTTGGAGTTTCTTTCCCCCCAAAAGAAATGGCAGATATAATCAACAATTATGTTTGCTTTTGCAATACTCTCAAGTTCCTAGCCATTTGTAATTTAACAAATAATTATAGAAATTTCCTGCTTAAATGCAGAGACAGAGCCTCTGGAGGTGGTGGGGGCAGTGCAGAGGAACCAGCACACAAGCAATAAATTCAGTAATAGGTCAAATAGCATGCAAACAAGAATTACTTATTTAAGAAAGAAAAGCCTTTGAGCATCAGCAAATGGCCCATGTATTTGGCATATATATATATATATATATATATATATATATATTTATATTTATATTCTCAAATGCCATATTACCACATTATAGAAATATAGGTGTATCTGGATAGTTGGATGCCTTCTAGGAAGAGAGTTCTTTCCTAGTTGGCATACTCCATGGGAAATCAAATTAAAATCATCCCATTCATACTTTATGGCTTGAGAAGGCTTCCCCTGATGACCAGTATCTCCCAGAATAATTCAAGACCCGCTGTCATGTTTCCATAATACTCTACTTTTACTGTCAGTTCACCCTTTAGATCATTTGTTTAGTGTCTGTCTTTCTAACAAGTGTGTGAGCCCCTGCATTCATAATAGTGTCTGGCATATAGAAGATGATTTGAAAGAAGAAGTGGCAGAGAGAGGGGAAAGGAGGAGAGAGGGGAATGATTAGTTCTTTGCTTGGTATATTAGTTATTTGTTACTATGTACCAAATTACCCCTAAAACTTAGCAGCTTACAGCAACACACACTTACGATCACTCTGTGAGTTTCAGATCTGGATTTGGCTTAACTAAATCTTCCAGCTCACGGTCTTTCATAAGACAGCAATCAAAGTATCAGTCAGAGCTACAGTCATCTCAAGGTTCAAATGGGGCAGGATCCATTTCCAAGGTCACTCAGTGGTTATTGGCAGGATTCAGTCCCTTACAGGTTGTTTGACAAAGGGTCTCAATGACTTGTTGGCTGTTGGCCAGAGGCTCCCCATCCTCACCTCCTTGCCTCATGGACCTCTCCATGGGGCAGCTCACAACATAGCAACTGGCTTCCTCAGAATGAGTGAGATAGCCAGAGAGTGCCAGCTAGGAGAAAGTCACAGTCCTTTTTAACCTAATCACGGAGGTGATATTCCATCACTTTTGTCGTGTTCTGTTTTTTAGAAGCCAGTCATCAAGCTCAGCTCATTCTCAAGAGGAGGGGATTGCACAAGGGCATGGATGCCAGCACTTGGGAATAATTAGGGGCGATTTTAGAAGGCTACTTAGCACACTTAGACATGGAATCCAAATAAGAAGAGTTGGTTAAAAGTGTCTCCTGTTGAATAGAACTGGGCTAAGTTATTCTATTATATCCCTCTCCACCATAGGGAGGATTACTCTCAATGTGACAATAATAATAAATCCATTTGACACATCTATTTTAAAGCAATTATTCTATGTTCAAATGCCACCTGATTTATAGGTATCTTTTGAAGTGGTTTTAACAAACCTGGCTTGTATTCTCAGGCAAGGCTTTTCTACTACCTCTGAGAAATTGAAATCGCCAGACTTTGATAACGGAGGGAAAACTGGACAGGAGACACACATTCCAGTAGGAAACAAGTGTGCTACATTCTCCATATTTCTCCTAACCCGCAGGACGTGCTGTGTGTCTGTAAGAGAAAAGCATGTAAATGTAGGCAAAAGTCCTGTGTAAACCAAGAAAAGTATTTGTGGGTGGCTTTAAATGGTGAGTCTCTTTCCCTGAAGGAGTGGGTGTGCCACAATCTTGACCAGCAAGTACAAGCTAATGGATCCCTCTATAGCTCTGTAGTCTGATTGCTGCATTCCAAATAACCAACCTAGGATGTTGTTATATACACCGTAGTCTTAAAATCACTTTAGATGATTGCCCTTTTTCTCTCTGGAATTGGTTAGGTATTTGGATGGGGTAAAAAGAAAAAAAAAAAGCAGTTATATGGAAGTCCTTAAAAACTCTTTGATGGTATACCACTTTAATTATTAAGCTTCTTCAGACGCTATAAGCCAGAGAGAAAAGAATTAGAGCCAGTTACTTTGTGTCCCTGTGGCCCTGAAAATCCTTTGGTGGCTGTAGAGGTGCTTGGAGTTATCCTGAAAGCTTTATCATAATCCAACCATCCTCCCAAATTCTCAGTTGCTTTTATTCGGGCACATTCAGAGGTCAGTCTATAATCCAATGTGACTGCAAAGAGAAAATGCATGATCTGCTTTTTAAACCCCAAACTAAAGCCCCAACCTGGTAATTCATGCAAAGCATAAGGACCATGAGATGCCATAAAGCAAAATCCAACATCCCCAGTAATCTCTCAGGATTTCCACTAACACATTTCCTGTTTACAAAGGTTAAGTCGTATTTGAATAGTTTATGCCACACTATCTATGAGACTCCATCACGCCATATACTACAGTGGAATAAGCATTATTATTTTACCAACAAGCTTGTTCTCTAAAAGATCTGTCTTATCCATGATTATTGCCACTATACAACAGCATACAAGCTGACCACCCTTTTATATACTTTGCACTCAGAGGAGCAATTTCACTGATAAATCACAAGGTAACAGCCAAGCCATTAACTTAATGACTCAGGGTGAAGCCTGAGTAGAAGCATCTGTAAACAGCCAGACAACAACAGGACAACCAACCTCTCAGATAAAAAAAATCCCATTTTTCAAGTACCGATTCAAGCAGGGTAGAGTCCTTTCTATGGAAAACTATCTTTTAGGCACCAGCTCTGTTCTGTACTCAAACCTAGATTCTGGCAATCTATTTCCAGTGAAGCATGGGTATGTTGTCTCATTCTATTTCTTCCTAATACAGAAGACCTAAGACATTCTAAAGATAAATAAGCAAAAAATAAAAGACTACTTGATTGACATTCAGTAATGGACCCTCAAATTTTGAGCCCCTAAGTAAATTTTGAGCCCCTTTAGAAGAGGTCCTCTTAACTTCCAGCTTCCTATTTCCTCCTTTTCATAAACTCTTTTATCCGCCCTGGGCTCAAAGAACTGAAAACATCCATATGTAGGCACACAAACCAAGTTAGAAAAACAGCAGTACACCGTGGCTGACATAAGCTATAGTTATAGCTATCACCAAGTAAAACATTAGTAGAAAGTTAGGATTTACTCACGATTCCTCAGCCTCGGTTTATTTACCCATTAATGGGAATAGTAACACAACCTTTAAGAGCTATTGAGAGACTTAAAGAGATCTAGTGTGTTTAGCGCATGACACTCAACACATGTCCACGTCTCCATACCCAGACCACAAAACAGAGGGATATGTTAGGAACTCCCAGGCACTGTTGTCAGCCAGAGCTGATGAGACTCCTAGTTTTGCCACTTACTAGTTCTAGAAACTTGAACAATTTGCCTAACCTCTCTAGGCTTCAGTATTATTGTCGGGGATAATTGTTCCTACCCAGCTGGATTTCAGGGAGAATCAGAGCTGAAGCAAGGAAGGAGCTTACCTTCTGCCTGCCACGTAGAGGATGTTAAATGGGAGTAGTCCCTCTCTACTGCTAGTAAAACGCTTCCATTTGCCGCACGATTGAGTTCGAAATTCTGCAGTCATAGAGGCAGCACTTCAGCTGTCCCCAGGTAATTTCCTTCTGTTTTGTGCATGTGGCACGGAGCAGGTCAGGGAAACTGACAAGGTGAGAGTGCCCAGATCTAGACCTTGGTCTGGGTCCAGAAAGTGTGAAACCTCTGATTCTGAGAGCATTGTTGCTCGGGTGATTAATCAAAGATGATAAAGGTTTTCCAGGCAGCAGTGATAACTGCTTATCACCATTAAATACACAGAGAAAATGTATCAGTGCTTCTACGCTGTTTCAGCATTCCACAGATAATTACTGAGTGTTTACGATGTGGTACGCATTATGCCAGCGCTTCGAGAATAGCATCACTGCTTGCTTTCTTCCCCAGGAAAGGTGACGGCGGCATCTGTGTCCATGTCCAGAGCCCCTCCCTTCCCACTTATGGCTCTAGCAAGATAATGATAAAATGATAATAGCACCTCCTGGTTAGCATTATTTTGAAATGATTACTTTTGGCTCCAAATGCCAAATCATGAGAGCCATACCACAGCCTCCAGGGACCTCAGCACGCAATAAATAGGATCTTCTGAAGATGTTTAAATGAAGGAAAGCTTAGGGATCACCTGGAGTGATCTGCCCGCATTGTCAAGGGAGTGAGACAAGCCCAAGTCATCAACTTAGAGTATTCAATCTACTTAGCGAGAGTGGGAAAAGAATAGAGGACTTCGGTCTGCTCTAATAAAATGCAGGTCTCCGGGTTGTTATTCAGCATCCTTAAATGTTACAAACAAATGTCAAAACGGTGCTCTCCAGAATTCCCACACGTTCACGCGGAGTGCTCTGCGGCCTGCTCAAGGCTCGCAAACGTGTGTGAGCGTATCTGAAAGCTCGCGTTCCTCTTGTGAGGGATGGGAATAACGAGCTGGTTATGACTGTCAGAGTGAATGCTCTTTATAATTAATAAGGCCTAATAAAACCACACCTTAGTACTGTTGTTACTGTCATCATTTTCTGACGCAGAGATTAAAAAGTGACTGGAGTTACTCGCATAAGTCATATTAGTACAGAGCATTGAATGCCAGACTCGGGGTTTGATCGTGTCGAATAAACACTGGCTAGTTTCCGTCTTGTTCTGCTTGCTTTTTGCTGGGGATTGTATTCTTTTGACAGAGTTTTTAGCAAGATTAGCAATAGTAAGCAGAAAGATAAGAATGGTGGGAAGAGAAAAGGGGTAGGAAGGCGGAGAGCTCAGAAAAGAAGCCTTAAAAGAATCTCTCTCCCTCTCTTTTTATTTAATGTCGCCAGAGTCGCCAGCTCACCCTGCAGCTTGCAGCTGTGATGCCAGCATAGCGTGCAGAATTCCCGCGCAGCTTGCTGAGCCACTTCATTAACACCCCTCCGTGCCATACTTCTCATTAATTCAGGGAGCTCATTTGAGCCAGGTGTCAAAGGGTGGCCAAATGGCCAACAGAAGGGGCAGAGTAACAAAGGTGACAGGGTAGGTGGCTCCCCAGAGGTACAGCAGGGTAACTGCTGAGAAGCAACAGCCGTGCTGTCCTACCTGGTTTGCAGTGAGCAGGAAAGGCACAGCGTCTTTGGAGCAAATGAAGCCTGCAGACCGCAAGGTGAACAGGCAGCATCACACGCAGGAGGTACGACCAGAGACAGCAGAGGGTCACTGGAGGGCTGGGCACCCAGCAGGGAGGACACAGAGCTCAGGGCAAGCTTCAGTCTTCTCAGTAACACTTATCCACATGGATGGACACACCATCTGGGGCAGCATTTTTCTTGTTGCTGTATTGATTCGGCTCTTTTGCCTTTTTTAATATAAGAAGCAAAGACCTCTGTATGGTCTAGATGTAGATATATAAGCACACATACACCACAAATTGTGCTAGTGCAAAACACAGATGTAATGCCTCCACTGAGCTCTGCAAAGAGTTTTCTTAAATTTCTAGCCGATCCCCTTGGCAAGGTATCCCTTGCTCTCATAACTTGGTGGAATATTTTCAGATCACAAAGTATCCTTCTGTTTTCAGGACCACTTCATTACATACATCAGTGAGGTGGCATGTTTTCATCTTCTAGGCTCAACAGAAGCTGAGTTTTTAATAAAGAGAAAATGATAAAGTAGGGCACCATTAAAATACAGAATTCCTTTCCTGATTGGTTTGTCGTGTTTCTTCACCTCACCTTGGGAATTGTCTTTTGTAAATTAAAAGATTTTGGCTTCTCCTGGGGGAAACTCAGCAACTACTAGGATTGCGAAAACCAAATAAATCCGTGCTTTTGTTGAAATGCAAAAATCAAAATGGCACTTCTTACCCTCTCAGAAAAAGCCCATTTATGCTGGAATACAGCACCAGCCTTCTGCCAACCTTTGTCAGATAGACATGTGACATTTCCTTTGCCACGTTGACAGTAACAACTCTGCCACATCTTCTGAGGTTCTCCTTAGTACCCTAACACTCAATGCTGCATTTCCCTGGCCTTTATTATGCAATAGCAACTTTTAACACTCATTAAATATATATGTCACTGCATATGTTTTCTAGGCCTATGGATTTGTTTTATAAATAGAAAAATACCAGAAATAGTTCTTCAAAGCTTTGTGTCTTTAGAGAAATGCCTCTCTATAGAAATAAAATAATTTTTTTAAAAAAACGAAAAAATCTTGCTAGAATAATCGAATCATACTACTCCAATTGTCTTCTTTGTCAGACCTAGGTAATCTTAGGAATATGGTTAATGCCTTTAAGTTTGACCAATCTGAATGATTTATCGTAACAATTTTATCAAGGTTCCCAGTTTTGCCTCACAGGACATGCCCACCAAGTTACTGAGAAACTGCCTCAGCCAGAGTACCAAAGCCCAGTTTTCAGCCCTTGTAATCTTTTGTCGGAATGAGATGGAGGCGGAGACTCTAAAATCCAGTCACACTTATTTCAAAGATATTTTACGGAGGTCCCATTCCAGTTTCAGGTGTGACTCTGTTATCACCGTTGATTTTATCACTAACATTGGTGATAATTGTGTACTAGCTACCACCCTGAAGTAGCAAACGTGTTTGATGCTAGTGTTTCTCTTGGGCCACTCGTTCACTAATTTTTTTAGCCAACAAGTATTTATCAAATGACTGTTATGTAACAGGTGTTGTCCTAAATGCTAGGGGCACAGATGTTAGTAAATTATAATCCCTTCCCTCATAGTCTGCTCATAGTTTAGGATGAAAAAATGCCATGGAAATTTATAGGATAAATCAGTGCTATAAAACATGTGTATCCAAAGTGCTCCATTTAAAAGGAACGGACAAGTGGTTAGTTATGCTTGCTGGGAAGCAAGAGCAGGTGACAGTTTCATATTCAAAGTAAAACTGGTATTAAGGATGGCACGTATTGCATGGAGCACTGGGTGTTATATGCAAACAATGAATCATGGAACACTACATCAAAAACTAATGAAGTACTGTATGGTGACTAACGTAACGTAATAAAAAAAAGTAAAACTGGAAGGATAAGTGAGGAGGCAGAATATTCATTTTTTCATTCAACAAATATTTATTGAGTGCCTATTGCAAGGCAGTGCTGTTCTAATCACTGGGGATATATCAGTGATCAAACAAAAAATTCCTGCTCTCATGAGGTTTTTATTATAGTGAGAGGAGAGGGATTCAAAAACAAAAACTAGGGGTACCTGTGTGGCTCAGTCCATTAAGCACTGGTTTCGGCTTAGGTCATGATCTCAGGGAGGTGAGATAGAGCCCCCCCCCTTTCTGGTTCCATGCTCAGCGGGGAGCCTGCTTGAGATTCTCTTTCCCTTTCCCTCTGTCCCTCCCCCTGCAAGCTCACTCTCTCTCTCAAATAAATTAAATATTTTTAAAAACCCAAGTACATAAAATATATGTTTTTTCAGGTAATCATAGGATTTATGCTTATGAATTAAAAAAAAAAGGAAAGGATCAAGAGTGTCAGGAGTGGGAGAGGTTGCAGTTTTAAATAGGTGGTCAAGGGAACCTTCTCCGAGATAATGACATCTGAGCAGAACCCTGAAGGAAGTAAGGGAACAAGCCATGCAGGTATCTAGGGAAAGAGCATTTCAAGCAAAGAGAACGTTCAAAATCCCAGAGGCTGGACTTGGCTCCTATTTTTGAGAAACAGCAATGAAGCAAGTGTGGCTAGAGCGTAGCAAAGTGAGATCTGAGGACTGAGCATCCCCTTAGAGGTTATGCTAAGGACGCAGGCTTTTATTCTGAATTCTTTAGGAAGCCAGTGGAGGATTGGAGCAGAGTGAAGGCTTCCATTCCAAAATTATTGAGAACAGTCTGTAAAGGGGCAGGGGTGGAAGTAGGGAGACCCGTCAGGAAGCTACTGCTGTAATACGGGCTGGGAATGGGTCAGGGAAATGGGTTCCAGGAAGGCAGCAGTGAAGGTACTGAGAATTGATCCGTTTCAGGATTACATTTTGAAGGTAGAACCAACAGGAGTTATTGATAGATTTGATAAGGGTTATGAGAGCCAGGGAGTCAAGTATGTCTTGGAGGATTTTAGCCAAAACTGTAAGGATGGAGTTGTCACCGCAGAGCTCACCTGTTAAGTGGATGAAAAAATTTTGAGCCTCTCTATGTGTTAGCATCTGCATGGGGGAAGGAGGGTAATTAAACATCGCTGTTTAGCATGACCCATTTGTATCACAAAGAGGCATTTTTCCACAAGTTAATAAGAATAAAACTCCACCTTCAGAAGAGAAAAGACAGACTAAAAGCTCTATGCTCAGTGATTCAGAGACAAGTCAGAGAAAATCCCCAGTGATGTCAAAGATTAGATACAGTCCTCCCTCTCCAAATTTCTGGATGATTCCAAAATAAAAAGTAAGGATCAGAGTAGTCGTAGATTATATTAAATCAGTAGGGAACAGAATTACTATATACAAAAAAAAAATTGAGTAAAGTTAACTACGACTGGAATGCATACAATGCCAAAGTGGGAGAAAAAGTTCTTAAATCCGAATATAATAGGAGTATGTAAATAAAAAAGATCATTGTGCATAGAAAGGAAAACAGAAGGTCTGGGTTCTCTTCCTAGCATTGACCTTCAGGCAAATTAACTCATAGCTTTCAACAAGGATATCTTTACCCTGAGGGTATGTATGTGCCGCTGCTAAAGAGCAAAGTTAAGTATTACATTTAAAATGACATTTAAATCTCAATTTTGCTGAGGATAAGAGGTTTCTCCTTTAAAAAAAAAAATCAAACAAATATGACTACATAATTGACTGAAAAAAAATAACTGTTAGGATTTTTTTCCGTTAAACTGGCCTTTATTTATTGAGCACCTACTACGTGCCAACCACTATTCTAGGCAATGGGCATATACCAATGAAAAGATAGCAACAGACTCTTACTTCACAGGTCTTGTTACGGTGAAGACAGACATTGGACAAGTCATTAGGGAATCAGGCATGAGTTTCCAATAAATCGCACCCTTGTGGCAGGCCCCAGACCACCAGCGATGTACGGCATGAGTGTATTCTCTTCTCATATTAGGAGTGCTTGGGGAAAATGTGTCGTGAAAACTAACTGACTTAGGAATCTTGATAGCTTGGAATGGAAAAAACATTTAGAATTGTGTTACTCGGGTCCTCTAATCACCAAGAGTAGATTAAATAAGCAAGCATTTTATTAGGGGAAATTCCTATGAGGAAAGAACTGGGACAGAGTGGGAGGAAGTTGGAAGAGCCATCTGATCATGATACACGTGTGACGTTAGTAGGAGAGACGGACCTGATGGAAGGTTGGGTGGAAACACTCCAGTTTGCCGTGCAGTCTAAGGCATTTTTGTACTGAAACTAAATGTTATCATCTCTGCCACCCTCACTTACTGGCTGGGAGCAGCTAGTGGGGGGCATGGCCTGTGTGTGAAAGTTGGGACAGTTGTCAGAGTGCAACAGACAACAGCTGAGTCTTCAGCCAGTGCTGCTGAGCTTTCTGGTCAATGACACTCGTTACAATGGAAGCTCTTTGAGGTGCATTCTCATGGCTGCTGAAAGATGGTGGTTGGGTTTTTTTTCTTAATAAGTATAGTCTTTGGAGTCAGAAATAACCTTGGTTGACTCCAGTCTCAGCCACTTAATAATTTTCTGACACTGGGCAAATTACTTGAGTCAACTGTAAAGGTTAAATGAAATAATACCTGTAATGTGCACCATACGGTGCCTAGAACATAAAAAGTGATCAGTAAAAGTGAGACCTGCTTCATTTCCATTTAGCTCTAAATTGCATTCATTTGTTCAACATGCATTTCTGAGGATCTACTATGTGCAAGGTATAACAGGAAGATCATGCAAAGGGCCTAAGACATAGTCTGCTCTCAAAATTTATTTACTGAAAAATGTAAAAGCATAAAGCCCTACTAAATGCCAAAATATAATGAGAAGGAAGCAAGGTTTTCAGCAGGGGAAAGGAGCATTTATATCTTACTATGTGTATTGTTGCTGAAGTTGATGGCCTGAAAATTCTGAGAAGCAGTTCCACCTTCCCAAGTGTTATGGGTTTATGATACTTGGGTGACCCAGTATCATGCGGGGTTTATGGACTCTGTTGAAGAAGGGTCTGGGAAGACCCTCGGTGGAGTGTTGGTGGTGCACCCTCATTTACGCAGCTCCTTGCCGTCTGAGTGTCTGGCTTTTCCAAACCATTATGTTGTGCCTCCAGCCCTCCCATAGGAATTGTCTGCGTGTTAAACTGGAGAGAGTGCCAGGTGTCAGTTTGCCCCTCGGCATGCTTCCCAAAAGCCCTGTCAAGGCCCTCTTACTGGTGGACCAGAACACATGTATTATTGCTCCTGGCATGTGAATGTGTAGTCAGCGCATCCAGATGGCACCCAATTGAAATCAATTTAGAGAGGGCTTGATTATATTTCAGTGATGCGAGAACGTTGTTCCCAAGAATATAGAGAACTCGGTAGGTGTTCTAGGGAAATAATTATAATAATAATTAATTAAATGATGTTCAGTTGAGGGAACCAGCTTCAATTCTCAGCATGATTTACAGACTTGCTGTATGACACTAGGAAATTTATTTGCCCCCATCTAGGTCTCATGTCCTTATCTGTGAAATCTGTGTGTGCAGGGTACTGTGGGAGGAGGGGGCAAAGAAAGATGACTGTCGGTTACTGGGCACCTAAAATGTGCCCAATACTAAGTTAGGAGCTCTGCAGTCACCACTGCAATTAATCATCAAACAAGCTTTTGAGGGAGAATCACTTATTCCTGTATGCATTCCTTCAATAAATTCTTATTAAGAGCTTCTTTTGTACTAGCCACTGTATTAGGTGGAGGGTATAAGATAGTAAATGAACAAAGCTGTCCCCCTTATCATAACATGATCACCATTTCAGAGATGAAGACGCTTGAAGCTTAGGGAGATGAGCTACACGGGTATTTAGTGGGTAGAAACTCTGAAAAGGTCCTTCTGACTCCAAAACACAGGGCTCTTTCTTGTACGGCCACCTGTGTTTCTCAACCTTATTTATTTATTTTTTCATAATAATGAAAGCCTCCTTTCTCCCACATAGGCTTTCTAGACCTTTTTTCCTAATTGTTTTCCCCACCCCCATGAAATAAATACTAGATTTATCCCATTGGTTTCAGCCTTGGAGAACTTAGTTTGTAATGTCTAAGATAGGTTTGCCCCATTGAGCGTGATATTCCCCCTGTTGAGAATGGATGTGGTATAGAGTATTCACCACATTCTTTGTATCTTTATAGGCTCTAACTCTTTTCCAGGCCCTATGACTGTTGGAGTTAAAAAAAAAAAAAAAAGTATGAGGTGAGACATAGTCCCTACTCTCAAAGAAATGAAAATTATAATGTAGCTCACACCATCAGGTTTACAAGGCTCCTAGCCACAAGATCCCATGATTCCAATTCTTGACATGATTCCAGGATTACTAGACAGAAATTACAAAGAGAAAAATGAACTACCGCGATCTAGCAAACAAGAAAAGGTTTCCTCGTTGCAAGTTACTGAATAGCTGTGTGGTGACCATTGCATGCCGCGTCTCACAAAGCAGGGTAGATTCTTTCTTATCTTGGAAATGTAAGGGAATGGATCTGTTAGCAGCCACTCCAAATGGGTTTCCATTGCCTCCTCTCTGTATCTTTTATATCCCCACTATCAGCTAGAAGGCCTTGTTGAAATTCATTTGGCTCACAAATGGGCTCATCATAAATAATATAGACCCCTCTCGTATCACTCACCTACTCCCCATTAATGACACTGAATGGGCACCATTATGGGCTCTTCTTTTATTCAGAAGAAAGGATTTTGATGAATCCATTGCTTACAGACAGAAGGAAGAAAAGCAATTCAAAACCACAATTTGAAATTAAACCTTCTGTGGTCTGAACAAGCATGATTGTCAGTTCTTTTATGCGTTTCCAACGTTGCCACAATTAATATTTTAAAAGGAGCTTCACCAGTGAAATATTTAGTAACAGAAATCTTAATATTCTTTTCCCGGTAGCCACATTGCATTGCTCGGCAAAGTGGAGGAAGCCCCTTCAGAGTGGCAAATGCCCTGCCAGAGGGAAGTGGGTGTACGACTGCAGGGGCTTATACTTGAGCCTCTGCAAAGCCCTTCTGCCTTCACCTCTCAGAGGGATGCCCGGGATGCTGAGGAAACAGCTCCCCTCTCTGCCCCTCTACCGGGCTTAGGTCTGGCACCCTAGGGGATAACCACAGTTATTTATAGATAATCCCCTCTTGGAAAGGTCAGATTTTATGATGTGTTTATGACCCTCTCTGACCAAATAAGTTCACTTGGATCAAATTCTCTCGGGGGTAGTTTTAAACAGATTCAATTCATTTCTGAAGCTCTGCCTGGTGAAGGCTGGAAAGGCTGGGCTCTGCGGTCAGAACCAAAGCTGAAGAGAAGTTGACATTTTAAGGTCCATGTTTGCTCCTCCTAGCTCCTCTTTCCCTGGTTAGAAAGCTTTAACCTGTCTCCAGCTACGTCTTTTCATTCATGCAGAAAGACCCTGAGACAGGATTCTTTAGATACTGGTCACTTATCACGTCTTTACTGGCCAATGAGAAAGTTCAGTGTCACAGATCAGCTTATGTGAACATGTATTGGGGATGGGTGTGGGGTCCCAGCTGGCCAGTCCCAGGCTGAGTCAAAAAGCAGACTTTGGCACTGACTGACCTCATGCTTTGTTCAGAAATGTCATGCCCATGATTTCACCCCTCACTTCTGAGTTTCTCTCCTGCCCCACCTCTCATGCAGGTTCCTGGGCCACATTTTCAACTCATGGCTCAACATTTTGGGAGCATCAAACTCTTTATATCTAACACAAAACAAATCCACACATTTCTATTTCTACAAATGGCAACATCATCTCTCCAGTCACCTCAGCTCAAGAACTTGGTGTGCTCTTTGATTCCCTTTTCTAGCCTTCCCACCTCCTGCTCAGCTAGCAGTTTTGCTTCCCTCCCTTTCCCTTTGCGCTCACTGGCCGTAGTATCTCCTCTGCATTGTTATCGGGAAAGCGGTCCAAGACCTTCACCTGTGCCTTTGATGCAGTCCCTCTTGGGTGCATCTCCTCCAGGGATGAGGCCATCCAGTACTCTCATCTCTTTAGATTCTCCCTCTCCTACCAGCGCCCTGTTAATAGGGCTTGGTAAGTCTTTACTGCACCCTGACCTTGTCATTTACTGCCAGAGCGCTTTCATCTTCCCTAAAATTAGAAATAATATCTTCCTTACAAGGGTGTGGTGAGGATAGTTCAAAATAACCAATCCAAAGTGTCTGGCCCATTGAAAGCACTTAAATTCATGCATTCAACAAAATCCTTATGAGTTTCCAAACACTGGTCTAGGCATTAGGAATAATATCAGTAACATGAATTCATCCTTACTACTCGTGAGCCACTGTTTGAACTGCTTTTTACACATTGACTCGTTTAATAATTACAACAAATCATTACAATCATTGTTGATTATACAAACAGTGACAATTATTATTTCCAGATGAGAATACCAAGGTATGGAGAGAGTAAGGTCAAATAAAAGTCAAACCCAGACAGGTCTTAACCACTGTACATACTTTCTCTAAGAATGTCTCAATCTCTAGCGTCTCGTGCTCTATAGACAAGAAAATAATTACAGCACAGTGTAATAAGTGCTTAGGGACACCTGGGTGGCTCAGTTGGTTGAGCTTCTGACTGTTGATTTTGGCCCAGGTCATGATCTCAGGGTCATGGGATCAAGCCCCACATTGGGCTCCAGGCTCTGCACTCAGCAGGGAGTCTGCTTCTCTCCTTCTCTCTCCCTCCTCCACCCTGCTCACACTCTCTCACTCTCTCTCTCAAATAAATAAATAAATCTTTTTAAAAATAGTGCTTAGACTCAAGGAGTCCTGGGCTATGATAGGAACATAAAGGAAGGACAAATATTTATGGAGAAGGTCAGCAAAGCTAAGCTTTGAAAGCCAAACGTTAGTTTCCTTTTCTTTCTTGGTCTCTTTCCTCTTCAATGATTCTAACCTCATTGCCAGAGTAATCAAAGTGCAGCTCTGGTATTATCATTCTCCCACTTAAAATCCTCAGATTTTCATTGCCTATCCAATAAATCCAAGCCCCTGCAGTTGCCATTCCTGTCTTTTCCCCACATGGTGTCCAGATCCCTATCTGTACTCCCGTATCTTCTTTCTCCGGAAGGCCCTTTATCCTATCCATCCCCGTGTCTAACGCCTCTCTGTTCTTCAAAACTATTACTGTTAATTTAAACTTCCACTAATTTTTCCTCTAAATATCATCCCTCTCTCCCTTGAAATGCCAAGACTTCATTACATTCAACCTTGTATTAAAGATTTTAATATATATATAAAATATACATATATAAATATGCATTAATATAAAATATACATATACATTTATATACATATACATGTCTCTTTTTTTTTAGATTTATTTATTTATTTATTTATTTATTTATTTGACAGAGAGACACAGCCAGTGAGAGAGGGAACACAAGCAGAGGGAGTGGGAGAGGAAGAAGCAGGCTCCCAGCGGATCAGGGAGCCTGATGGGGGGCTCGATCCCAGGACCCTGGGATCACGCCCTGAGCCAAAGGCAGAGGCTTAATGACTGAGCCACCCAGGCACCCCCATATACATGTCTCTTATACTGGATATGAAGTTCCTTGGGGACAAAGATTCTTTTGAATCTTTATGCAAGACACGATGCTGAAACTATGCTAACTGGAGATCCAGAAAGTAGGAATCTTCACAGACTCCTCTATCACTGACATCTCTGCCCTTCTCTCCATCCCAGTCACCCCAAATCCTATGCTTATTTCCTGCTAAACAGTTCTTGCCTCACCCACTCCTCTTCATTCCCGCCACCCCAGCTTTAGGTCAAGCCATCATCTTCTATTACCTTAACTCTTGCACTACTTAAATTGACAACTTTAACTATAAAGGGGCAGATATATTTTTTCTGGCTTTGAGGGCCATACAGTCTGTATTGCTACTACTCAGCTCTGGCCCAGGTAGCATAAAAACCAGACAACACCCAAACAAATAAATGTGGCTGTGTTCCAATAAAACTTTATTTATAAAAACAGACAGTCGCTAGGCCAAATTTAACTCCAGATGCCTAATTGTTCCCAGCATTACACTCAAATCCATCATCTAGGTAGAGTTAAAATGATGTTTCTAACTATAAATCTGTCATGTTCCCCAAAGACCCATAATGACTGACCTTTGCCTTTATTACAAATCTCATTTCCTTTTGTGTCCTTCTCTGTCATTCATCTGACAATCCCTACTCATCTTCCAAAACCTAACCCAGAGCTCTTCTTCTAGAATGGCTTCCCTATCCACCACCACCAAAGCTAGTTATAGACTCTTCTCCTCTATCTCTATACGTTTCATGAACTTCTTTGGATTTGAAAGTATCACAAACTGAAATTACCAAATTTATTTGGTAACATGGTAGTCTCACCTACTAGACAGGGAGCTCTTTGCAAAGAGCAGGAATGTCTCATCTACCTCTATATCCTCCCTTTTCTGGTACATGTAAACACCCAACAAATATTCTCTGCTTGTACAATGGCTGTTTTCAACTGAGAAATGCAGCCACTTCCCAAGACCCAAAGATAAGTTTGTCTCAGTGTTAGATAACATCAGGCCAAGGAGTCAGGGAGTGGCAGAGTATAAAAGGCAGACACCGGTGATTCTGTTCAGGAAGTAGAGAGCAGTTCTTTGTGGAATACTCAGAACAGTGTGAGGCAATAATTGCCTTTTCATTCGTTTTCAAAAAGATCGGAAAATCTCATGTCTTGCCAAGTGGCCTTGTATATATTTCCTCATCCAGATTAACTACTCAGCAAAACCAAGTTGTGGGTAGGCACTAGAAAAGATTAACTTGAATGGGGTGGCAAGCCAATCATGTTTGTTGGTGCTGAGTTTATAAGAAAAGAGAAGAGGGAAGTCAAGGAAAGGACAATGAATTAATCCAAGATAAAACAGAATGGAGGAAAGTATTTTGTTCCCATTTAAAGGCTATGACTTTTGTCATGCACAGCCATAAAAGGGCAAGATAAAGGCAATGAGAATTAGAAGAGGCCTTAGCAGCTCTTCTCTTTTATTCATGGTATACACAGTAATCATATTCAATCTGTCTCTGTCTCTCTTTGTCTGTCTGTCTGTCTCTCTCTTTCTCGTGTATATGTGTGAGTGTGTGTGTGTGTGTGAGTGTGTGTGTGTGTGTGTGTGTGTGTATGATGGACCAGGTGGATTGGCGGGTAAAGCATGATAGCATGACCTTGGGAGCGAGAGCAAATCTCTTTCTGAGTAAGATGGATCCATCACAAACTGGTCACAGATATATTCCTTTTTCCTTTAAGCAGTGACTCTAAAGAGAAAAAAATATATATACAAGGCAGTGGCAGAACACCCACAGTGAAAACCAGAAACAACTTGTAAACCACAAGTACATCCACTGAGATAGGTTCATTAGAAGGCTCCTATCCATAGAAGTTATATCCCTGAACTCTTTTCTAAGTTATGAATTCTACGTATCTCCAGGCGTCTAAATGTCAGGACTTAAAATCTAACTCCAACACTGCTCTTAGATTATAGAAGGGAAAAAAGAGAAATAAAAAGTCATGTCTATCTTTGGGTATGAATTTTTTTCTCTACAAGTCGTTTGCTTTGTAGAGTATGAGATGTCCATGTGTTGTAGCACCTCGTCTCCACACAGTGAAGGGCAAAGCTCAGCAGGTTTCTCGTCAATTGACTGGGACAGAGAACTATGGAGAATTCAAGCACACACACAAAAACAAAAACAAAAAACTTACTCAACAGGCCTGAAATATCCAGACTAACTTTCTATACTGGTGAAATTACTTGGATGACTCTTTAATCTCTCCTCTAAATGCTATGAAAATAGAACCATGTCACCATTTTATCCAGCTATAAAAGGGAGCTCACTCAATTTAAATAAGCAACACTTGTTTCTTAATCTTCACTGCATGTCTGGGACTATGGTCCAAATGCCAGGTAACTGACGTTGGAAGAACCATCGCTCATGTGCCATCTTTACTGTAAGATTCAGCAAGAAGAAATGTCCATCTAGAATGCACTCTTTGAGGATTATTGCAGAGTTAAATAAACAAGCTTTACATGAAAAAAAGTGAAGAGAAGATACCTGTACACAGATCATATAATCATCCCCTAATGGTACTGTGACTACGAGAAGACCAAGAATTAGAGCTGATTGTTTTCTTCCGGCCTCATTAATCTATTTCTAAGGAACCTCAGGTTAATTTACATTAGCCTCACTATGCCTCTGTTTGCTCACCTATAAAGTGAAACACTTAATTTCTCTACCTAATTCATGGGTTTGCAGAGATAATCAAATCATACATATGTCTGAAAGTGCTTTGACACCTGTAAGATATCATACAGGTGATACAAATATGTGAATCACTGTTGTTTTTACTGATACATTATGGAGAAGAAATGATCAACACAAATGAGAAAATTCGGGGTCGTATAGGCCTTTAACCTCAGTGATCTCAGGAATAAGCCTCCTGTATACTTGGATGGGCAAGTGTCAGTATAAGGATGCAACTCAATTATCCATTACATTAAGATAGAAAATAGGTGATGTCTGAGTTCTTTTTCCAACTTTGAGATTGTAATAGGATTCCAAATATCAATGTCTCCTGAAATAGTGTATTCCCATTGGGTGGCTGCTCTTGTAAGAGTGTTTTTATGAATGTGAGTGAGAAGTTGCCTTTTAATTATACCCAACTCTTCACTTCCTAGATTAGCAGGAATAGGGATGGGAGAACCAACGTTACTGAAGCTTAATTAACCATTACTTTCTCTGAAATATTCTGTGCTCTTAACCACCACCTCTAGGTTGAAATTCTGAGCTCTGTTGACTTCCATCTCACCATCCTTTCCTGGTTTTCTTCCTAATTTGGGGGCACTCCTTTTTAGTCTCCTTTTCTGGCTCTTTTTCCATAAATACTCCTTAGATATTGGCATTCCCCAAAACTCTGTTTGGCCTTCTTCCTTCACATCCTAAAGTTAACATTGAGTGATTTGACTATGTGTATGTGATGAATATAACCAATTAGGGTGATAACTGACCATTTTTAAACACCAGGTAAATCATCTCAGCCTTGTTCTTCCACCTACCTATGAAACACTTTCATATTGTATAAGTCTCCTCATATCTGTCATTTCCTAAATTTGTACTTTTTTAAAGATTTTTATTTTTAAGCAATCTCTATACCCAACACAGGGATCAAACCCACAACCCTGAGATCAAGAGTCACTGACTCCAGCCACTGAGCCAGCCAGGCACCCCTGGCATTCCCTAACTTTGAAAACTTTATCTCCCGCTGTGGCCTCCATGTACCCTAAGATTCAGATAGATATCACATTTCACTGAGAAAGGCCTGAATATTAGCTCCAGACTAACCCAGATTTATTTTAATTATTTAGTTATTTATTTTTAATTTCTGGGCTCTCTATTCTTTTTTTTTAATAATATTTTTTATTATGTTATGTTAGTCACCATACAGTACATCCTTAGTTTTTGATGCAGTGTTCCATGATTCATTATTTGCATATAACACCCAGTGCTCCATGCAATATGTGCCCTCCTTAATATCCATCACCAGCCTATTCCAGTCCCCTACCCCCCTCGCCTCTGAAGCCCTCAGTTTGTAAATCCTAGCTCCACTGTTTACTGGCTCTGTAAAAACAGCCAACTCACCCAGCCTTTATGAGCCTCCTATTCCTAACCTATGAAATATTTGTTGTGAGAATCAAGTTAGGCCATATATGTTAACCTTTCTCAGCTCCTAACACAACTTAGTTGCTTAACAAATCCCAGTTCCTTTCTTTTCCTCTTCAGAAATGTTCCATTACTTAAATTTTCTCAAAGATGCCAGGATTTATTTTCCACATAACTGTATTGTTGCACATACTTGTTCCTTTTGCCTAGAACGCCCTCTCTTTACCACCCGGTCTTCGTGCCTGCCAGGCAAACTATTACACAACTCTTAAGAATGTAGTTTTCTGGATGCATTTCATTGATAAGACCACATTATAGTCAGAGCCAGGTACTTCTACTTCCAGGCCCTGGAAGCAATTTATTTCTATGTCTATTACTTTATATCATAAATGGTTATTTATATCTGTCTCCCCCACTAAGACATGAGATCATTGAGAATTCCATGTACTCAAAAATCAAGCAGTTGGATATCGTAATTCCAATGAGTAGTTTGTATAACTGTAAACCGCTGAGATAATACAGGCTATGTAAATAAATATTACATTAGTCAAACCACATTTTGGTAGACACATCATTTAGATGGTACCATACGTTTATTCAGTTTTCATATTAGGTACAGGGAACACAAAGATAACCTAGATATTGTGCCCACCCTCTGGTGTTGACAGTAAAATCTTATATGTGCAAAGATTTACATTTCAATTAGTAGACATTTTATCTTTTATTTGTTTTTTGCAAAAAGTTGTGTAAATGTTGCACGAATTTTAAATTTCTCTTTAGATCAACTATATTCATCACCAGAAAGAAAGACTTGTACAATCCATACATGAAAGAACATTTTGAGAAACAAGGAGTTGAAAGCCAGTAAGAAAACTTACTGGCTCAAGTAAATGGATGTCTAGTAAAGAGCAGACATTACAGTAGGTTAATCAAACAAGCCATCACGTCATCAAGGGACCAGCCTCCTGACTGCAAAATAATTGCCAATGATAAACAAGGCTACATGCTCTCTTTTTTCACATGAAGAGGGAAGTGAAGGGTCGGTCATAGAACAAAAGTCCTTCCTCGGTCTGATTGTTCAGAGGAGCTTACAACTTCAACACTGAACCAATAACTGGTTCCAGAGGAAGGGCACAAAATGATGGGCCTACTCTGGATTCTTGAAGCAGTCATTAGCAAAGGGAGTAGGATTCCATGCTTGCATGGATAGAGCAAATCAGAGTCCACCTTGGAGCTGAAATTTAATGGCACTAATGCTACATAACGGGAGAGAGTGGAAAACTGGAAAATCAAAGACAATATCCACCTACTACACTATATAATTAAGTCAGGAGAGAAGGCATGAGAAAGTGATAGTGAATCTTTAGCCTTCCCAGAGGCCTAGGAAAGACTACTCTGTTTAATAGTTTATTAGTTATTTATTACAGAGGAAATGGAAATACATTTATAAGTTCACTTGATTAATTTGCTCATTGTTTCTTCCTTCTCATAAAATACATTTTCAGAGTATGTGAAGCTTTTCCTTTTTCTTTTTTTAACTGAAATCTACTTTGAGTGCCCAACATCATTTTGGCTCCAGAGTTATCTTTTATTAGTTATATCAAATGTCTGGATTAGTAATCTTAATTTTAAAAGTAAATATCACAATGACCCACCCAGCTGTGATAGCTTATTCCCTGGAAGTGCTTTTTCAAAAACTTTAAAAAGAGTTTTTCTGTTTAGTGAAGGAAGTGTTCTTTCTTTCTCATCCTTCTCCAATATCAATAAATTTGAACATTTTTAAAATGTAATTAATTGGGTGCTTTATTTCTTAGGAACACTGCTAGTGAGAAGGAAAACTATACCCTTGGAGAAACTAAATAAATTTAAAAAATCAAGAAAATGAAAATTTAGCCCTGATGTGAATAACTAGCCTTTCCCCTACCCAAACCCAAACCCCAGCAATAAAGCACACATGTGTGCATACACACACACACACACACACACACACACACACACACATTCACACCCATGAAGCATCTAGGAATGAGGATAGAACGAGGTATTGTTCTAAAGTCAAAGCATGGCATTTTGCTGGGTATATGGGTATACAGTTGTTCATTGGCAGAAGAAGAGGTGTGAACCATCAAGGTCAGTTTGAGCCACCCAATTCAAAGTGTGCATTCCATGGCTGAGGTCCTAAGGTTGCGGGATTGGGGAGTTAGCATAAGAAAGAGATCAAATATCTCCATAGTTCCTCTTTTCTATTAAGTGCCTTTGGAAAATCATTGCTATTAAATACAGGCTGTGACCCCCATGAAGGCCTCATATAAATGACCTAGAGTTTATTTTTTAACTTTCATTCTCCTTATGACTGCTTAATTGTTATCAATTATCAGTTCTCACTGTTCCCCTGGAACAATCCTTCTGTTTCTAAAAAAGAACATTTACCAGTAACAAGATCAAAGGGTGCCAGGTTTCAGGTTTCCAGCTGGGTGTTATCACTCACTCATTCCATTTTCTGCTATTTATGTTCTAGCCTTGACTCAGGCTAGTGTAGCAGGGAAGGGACTCATCTCAGCTTTCTCACATTGTGATTGTGAAAGAGGCAGCCTAGACTTAGCCATGAGATTCATTCTGTAGGAATCTAGACGGGCTGCTACTGCTGTAGAAGGAACACAGAGCTATGGTTTCCAGAGGAGGATTCCAGCCCATAGACAGGGATAAGCTTTCTTCTCCCTTAGAGAGAAGGAACATTCTTCTCCCACTCTAACTATCAGACCGGCTCAGAGAAACTTTGCTGCTCAAGGCCAGGTCCCTCATCTCCAGTGTGCAGACTCATTAATCATAGAATTAAATGTCCTTACAGAGGCAATATCAGGCTAAGGAAGTCTACTAATGTGTGTCGGAAGACATCACCTTACCTTAGTGCACAGCCTGGTATCTCACGGAAGCAATATAGGATATATCCTGCGGGGGTCTTTTGTGAAGTGTTGAATGAGCTAATCTAGGTGAAGCCCTAGAACAAAGTCCAGCATACAGTGATTATTATTATATATAATTATAATTATTATAACATGAGGCAGCCTGGTGTTGCAGAAAGAATAGTGCTCTGGACAGCAAGAGCTCTAGGTTTGTGTCCTGACTCAAATACATTCTACTCATGTAATATTGGAGAAGTAAGTCAAGCTCTCTGAACCTCAAACTCCTGATCTAGAAAATAGGAATAATTTAACTTCTCATGCAGGTTTTTCAAGGGATGATGGAATCAAAGAAATAGAGGTTTTAGGAGCCTTTAATGAGCCATGAAGTGTGGTATAAATCTTAATGATTGTAGACTGCAAGCACATGAGGGCGGAGACCTTGTTTAGAATCCACTGAAGTGCCCCTTGACAGAATAGGCAACTGCATACTATCTGCTACACAGATCATAATTCCCTTAGCGGCATCACCATCACGGCCACTGTTACCCGCTCTCCCTGGAATTTGCTCTTCCTTCTCTAATTTTGTTTTCATTCATTTAATCAAGGCTGATACTTGGCTGGTATTCTCAGTAAAGGTAATGCTCATTGGTATGGAATAACTACTCATGCTTTTATTTACTTGAATACTTGTTTTATATTTACTACCAGAATATAATATCAATAATGCCACGTGGCACATTATAACTTTTCAAAACAATGTCGCATACATTGTCTTACTTAATCCTCACTACAACTCCGTGAAGTAGGTATTTTTATTACAACCCTTACTTTAGAGGTGAGGAATTAATGTAATAAAACTAAGAGCAAAATGAGTCCTGTTTGCCTGAAGAAAAAAAAAAAGTGGAAATCAATTCACAGTGTAGCATCATGCTTAAAAGCACACACTGTAAAACCAGACTGCCTAAAATTCAGATTCTAGCTCTGCCACGCACCCCTGTGTGACCATAGGCAACTTATTTCAACTCTCTGGTGGCTCAGTTACCTCACTTATAGAATGGATGGAATGAAAGGTGGTTGAAAGAATTAATAAAGTCAAATATGCAAAATATTTAGAAGAGCTGCAATTTTCTGAACGAATATTAGATATTATCATAATTTAATGTGACACTCAGCGTCCTGGGCAGCATAAACCCAGTCTACTTTTCCAGAACACTCTCCTCTCTGCCTTTGCACACATCCTACTCACCAGCCATCTTCAACCACAGCAGACCTGACATGATGTGTAACGTGTTGTAGACGCTTGATAAATACCTGTTGAAAAATAAATAAAGGAAAGAAGGTAGGCTGGCAGGAAGGGAGAAAGAAAAGGAAGAAGGGTGGGAAGTAGGAAAGGGTGGGGAGGGAAGGAGAAAGAAGACTTATTAAACCATACCATCTTTCTCCATTTAAATGCCTCACCCGCTTCATCAAAGCCATTACAGAATTTTCATTTTCCTCAAGGAATATAAAGTATAATGAACTTTTGTAGAGTTACAAAACCACAGCTTTTTTTTTAACCTGGTTTGATGTGCCTTTTCCAAATTGCTTCTGTTTATCTCTATATTGCCACTATAAAGACTTTTTACCCCCATCATAAACTCCCCTTGAGTATTCTACAAGATATTTTGATATGTATTGCCAGTGAGATGCCACTGAATTAGCGTAATTTCCATTCTCGGCATATATGCATATACAGAATTCGAATCACTCAAAGCATTTTCAAAAGTTTCCAAGCCTTGAAAAGAATTGTATTCTGTTTCCCTGCATGAGGTTAGGGTCCTTATGCTGTCCAGTGCTGAAAAACAAGGAAGAAAGGATAAAAATCTCAAACACTGTAATTTACCTACTCTTTCCTATGTTTTTAGAATTTGTATCTCTTGAAAAACTAATTTTAATTAGGTCCTTTAAGAAAACATTTCTAAATTGTGAATCATTATTTAGCCTTCCTTAGTATAAACTTTGCTCTTTATATAATATTTGATACATAGAATATCAATAAATTATAAGCAAAAAGTGCTATTAGATCTTTTTAAATGAGTGAATATTCAATATTTTTGAAATTTTCTTAACAGCATGCTTCTAATTTAATAATTGTTGTTTCTGAATAGACTACCTAAAAGAAAAATTTTAATAACTATTTAAATTTTTAAATATTTGGATTAGGAATAGCAGTGAAGGGGCGCCTGGGTGGCACAGCGGTTAAGCATCTGCCTTCGGCTCAGGGCGTGATCCCAGCGATCTGGGATCGAGCCCCACATCAGGCTCTTCCGCTATGAGCCTGCTTCTTCCTCTCCCACTCCCCCTGCTTGTGTTCCCTCTCTCGCTGGCTGTCTCTATCTCTGTCGAATAAATAAATAAAATCTTTAAAAAAAAAAAGGAATAGCAGTGAAAATTTATGTTACCATACTATTTCCATGGGATCTCAGACCCAAGCCCTGATTTGGTGTTGTGTCTCTTTTTAAGTTGGATATTACATGTTCTCAGGAAGAAAATGTCTCAATGGGTGAGAAAAAAGGGAGGCATTCCAATGTTTTATTCATTTCTTCTCACATAAGTCAGATGACATTTGTTTCTAGTTTCGTACCTGAAACAGATTCAAATTAAGGGAATTTATACACAATACTCGAAAGGACATCACAGAAATTAGTTGAAAGAAATCAGTATCATGCTTTTTTTTTTTTAAATATCTTCCTTGCCCAGTATGCCTTTTACTGTAGCTCATAAAAGTAAGCATTCTTTGCCAATTTATATTTAAGGCTTACATTATAGTCAATACACATCCATTATTCCTAATTCTAATATATCTTATTTTATCGTCCTATTTCATGCCTCTAATAAACCAAAACACAGAACTGAGGTCTAACTACCACATCACGAACATGAGATTTTTGTCTGTAGTAGAATTTATTAGAGGGGAAAAAAAAAAAAAGCTCTTCTTTTTCTCTATTGTCTATTTTCTTCATTCCTAAACCAACATTTCAATGTTAGAGCCACCCAACATTTTGTGCCTAGCTATTTTCTAAAAGGTGAGATATATTATCTTATAAAAAGATGTTCTACTTATTCAAAGTGCTTATTTTAAATGTCTTCTAGGTTGAGGTGGCCTTTTTCTCAGGTATCCTACAGAGAAATAAAATGTAGCAATGTCCCTATGGCAGAGGAGAAAATTTTTCATTGTTGCTAGAGTTAAAACTGTGAGTATAAAATAATGACTGTATGTTGACTGGACATTCCATTGCTCTCTCAGTAAAGGTGTGGAATAACTTTTTCATAGTTACTTGGTTTATTGGCTAGTAACACAGTCATAAAGTCCCTTGGCAAGGAACTGATTTTCTTTTTTTAAAATTTAGTCAAGAATCTATGATTTAAAGGAAAAAAAAGAAGAAGAAAAAGAAAAAGAAAGTCACTTCCTGGAGGCCTGCCTGGTTAAACAGGTTAAGCAGTATATTTTTTGCAAGGTTAACCAGAGTGTGAAGGTAATGAAGTATCATGGCTCACATGACATGGTGAATAGAGGAAAGCTCTTCTTGCTCGGACTTCCTCCCCCAAGCTTTATGCGTTATCTGCAGGACACAGTCATCCCGGCTCAACCAGTTCAGATCCTAAGGGTTGGTGAGAGCCATATATGAGGCAAGAGGATTAAATGATATTTGTTTAAAAAGTCAAACAGGTTAAAATTCAACATAGTTCTTGTTTTAAAGACTCTTTCTTCTTCCTAGAAATATATCAACTTCCTAAATAATACAATGAAAGGATTACTATAAGAGATTCAAAAAGATCATGCCACACATGAAAAACAATTGAAAACTAGAGAGTTTCAGTTAATTACAAACTTTATAGATCAAGTATGTGGCTTCTGGAAGACAAGAGAGCTGAAATTTCAACTCTTCCTTTTCATGGCTAGGTTCCAGTCTCCCATATACTACTAACAGCCAATCTGCAAAGGCTCATCTGTCTCATTCTTGTGGGGTTTACATCTATAACAGAGGTAGCCATGCCCATCCTCCATGACTCTCTCAAGATACATGATAGTGCTCCTTTTGTGTCCCCAGTTTACAGGTAAACAAGCACCTTCTATAGCTCTTTGGGTGTCTAGTTGTCACGAAGTGCTCTGTCTGGGGTGTTGCTAGAGTTTGTCTTCACGAAGTAGCAAAATGATTCATAGGGAGCATCTAGAAACAGATCCGCCAAGGTGTCTGCTGTTACGTTTGGGCAACCAGACCCTCTAGTAGGTCTCCAAGATAGGGTACTAGGATTTTTTTTTTTAATCTGATAATGTTCTAGGGCATTCATGAAAGAATCCTCAGTGCAACCCTATTCCTAGGTCGTGGCCCTAACACTTCTGGAACCACCACCAATTTCCGAATTAATGTTGGGATGGATCTGAAGCATAAGAATTGCACCAGTTCCTGAGCTTTGCTCATTTGTATTCCTTTCTCTCCCCAACTCTCCCCAACCCCTCAGAACAAACAAACAAACAAAAACCCACTTTCATTTCCCCTCAGGATCTGGCTCTTTCTTTCTTTTTCTTTTTTTTTTTTTTCACTCTAATACAAAAGACCTCATGTTATTTATTTACCCCAATATTATAACTTAAAGTTCCTCCAGGATGCACCCAGGCACGAGAAGATGAGACCCATACATTCCTTAGAAAAGCAAGGAGGCGTATCTGCCATTCCATCCTGGCCAATAACTCCCTTTTCATCTCCCTCCTTGCTGCCAGATATTCAGGAAGACTTCTTGCTACATCAATAAAAACAAAAGTCTAGTTATGTTCTCAGCAGTTCATTCTTCAAGTTAAGTCATTGGAAAGAAGCACATGAGAGTGAATGAGTCCTGCATCTGAAAAGAATCAAAATCCCCTGTTCTGTCAATGAGGCAGGAGAAAAAATAAAAAGAGAAGAGAAAGTGTGGAGAAAGGAAGAAAGGGAAGGCAAAAAAGAGAAGAAGAGAGGGGGGGTAGAAAATAAGATGCGAGGAAGGGAAAAGAGGAAAATATGGAATGAGAAGGACTCTCAAGGGAGAGAAGAAAAGAGAAAGGGAGTAAGAAAAATAAAATTTAAATCATGTGATAGAATACCTTAGAAGGCAATGCTTCAAGTTTCTAGACATCTTTGCAGTGGTGATATGATCGACGAGCCTTGTCATAAAACAGTAAAATAACACCATACGTTCAAAATAATAAAAGAGTGCCCTTGGTGAAGCATATGACAAGCCCCATGCACTATGAGCTGTAAATGGGTACATTAAACTTGGTGACCCTGCTGATGTGGTACGTGATTGCACACCCAAGACTGTTCTAGTGGTGATGTTTTGTTGAAACCCTGCCATGTGACTTTTGAACTCAGAAACTCTCTTCCTTATTCATTAAATAGTCTGCCCTCTTGCAAGTAGTCTGTGTGTAGCTGGTACCTTGACTGGCCCACATGACATTGCCTTTGCCTCTTGGGCTTTATTAAAGTCTTGGATGACCGCATATGTTCCTACCAGATAAGAAAGCAAAATGGACTCACTGAACTTACAGTTTGAATAAGGCAGCAAATCAAGCTCACTTAACTGAAATCTTGCCCACAGGAAAATAAACCATCATTTTTAGGGTGATGATCATAAATGTTGATTTTCCTAGTAGGATTAACCAGTGACTTACTGGTTCCCTAATGGGAAATCACGAATGCTCAAAACCAGCAGAAATCTATGTGGCCAGCCATTTCAGTTTGCCCAGGACTGAGACATTTCCTGGAATATGGGACCTTCAGGACTAAAAGAGGGAAGGTCTTAGGCAAACGAAGAGAAGTGGTTAACTCTTAAAGACCTCCCACCATTCATCATCACCCTACTCACCTTCCTCAGACTCAGCCTGAAGATCTCCTTGGCAATTCTCTAAAATTGAGCTTCTACTTTGTTTTATATACATCTGTTTATGTAACCTGTCCCTCCACTGAGTCCATGAACTGAAACTGTGTCTCATTTGTTTGTTTATGTCCCTGAAGTGTGCTACATTGTATGGCACTTAGAAGACCTTGCTGAACTGAGCCATCTGAGAATAGAGTTGATCCTCTGCTGAATATCAACCCCATAGGGACTGTTCTATCCTCAAGAAAGAACTGTATTTTCTGCATTGTGTATGCACCGCCTGGCTACCTAAGTGGAACTTAGCTTGAACAGGAATAGAAGCCTTTTAAAAGTTTTACCTCCTACTGAAACTGTGTGGTTTTCTGAACGTATTCACAGTGGCTAAGGGCACAGGTCAAGAGTCAGACGGGTGTGAGTTCCAAGCCCAGGCTCTACAATTTACTAGCTTTGGAGCCATAAACAAGTTAACTAACTTCTTTATGTATCACTTTCCTCACCTATCTCTCTCTTAAGTGGGAAGACTAAATAAGATGTGGCAGGCATAGCTCTTAGCTGTCTGGTAAGAACCTAACACATGGTAGTTTGCATTACTCTACTTGGGATTTTCTTCATAAGCACCAAGAGAGCAAAGATGAGAATAATTAGAACAAAGTATGTATCATAATGTCTCCTAAGCTCTTTTTAAGCCCATCATGGATTTTTTATTTTTTTATACCAAAAGTACATCCTTATAATTATGATATTCTGCCAGTGCCTATAGTAAGCATAACATAGTCTAAGGCAACAATCACCAAAAACTGTACTATGTCCATGGTGGGAGAATATCTTCATCTCTCCATCTCTCCCTTTTTATTACTTAAACTTCCCATTGCGTGAGCCATTTACTCAATTTTCGCTGAACTTTTCACAAATCAGAAAGTCACTGGACTTAGACCAACTCCTGTAAAATTTTACTGCTCTCTGAGTTATTGCATAATGATTCCTAAGAGTTAACGTTTTACTTTTCTTCTAAAATAAGGGATTTGCTTAAAGGAAGAAATCTCATTATAAGTACTAATGATCCTAAATCCATTGCTTTATTACTCTTCTAAGAACTGATAAATTTATCTGCACAAAGTTTAAAGTCATCAGTAAAGCACAGGTTATTGGTATATCACCTTTTCTCCTCCTTTTCTTCCTCTTTCTTCTTTTATCTAATTACATATTTAATGTTTACATACCCAAAGAATGTATCCTCTTTAGGAGGGGCAAATTGGAAACAACACAGAAATAATGCTTTATGTAGGAATAAATGCTTAAGGTACATTGTAACATTGTTACATCTTCCAAAATGCTCTGTTCAAATGTGAGTATAAAATGCTGCCACTATAGGCATTTCTGATGTCATGTCATATATGCATTCCTACAAAACAATACATCCTGCAGAAGCATGCACTAAAAATGATAGAGCACATGTAAAACAGGGAAAAACTACTAAATACTCAAGTGACATTGAGAATTCTGGGAGGATGGTGGTAGTGGCATAGTTTTTTAATCCTCCAAAATCTCCCTTAAAAAATAAATATAGCAGTAAAAGGATACCAGAACACCTACAAGAAAACTAAGTAACAAGCTATCCCCTGAAAACTAAAATCCAAGCAGAAGAGTACAAACCACCCTATATTATTCGTAGTGATATGTTAAAATGAAGGCTATAAAAGAAAAAAATATAGTATGTAATTGATACATGCTCTGACAATATAGATACAGTGCAACTATCAAAAATGGGAGGAAAATGGGGAGACCATATGAAAAGTAGAATAAGCTTGCTGACTATCTTATTAATAATTGGGAGCAAAAGATATTGAATCAAATCAAATGCTATTGAAAGATGTAGAACAGTAGCTGATATGAATGTATCTTATGTAGGGACACAATAGACATTGAAGGGGAGGAAATGAATGGGTTTTTTTTTTTTCAGCTTTATTGAGGTATAGTTGGTACTTAACTGTAAGGTTTTTAAAATGGTTTGATATATATACATTTTGAAAGGATTCCCCCCCATTGAGTTGATTAACAAATTAATCACCTCACATATTTTCCCTTGTTGGGAGAGGGGTAGAACATTGAATTTCTATTCTTTTAGTAACTTTCAATTATACAATATAGTGTTAGCAACTATAGTTACCATGTTATACATTGTACATTAGATCCTGAGACTTTATTCAACTTATTACTGAAAATTTATACACTTTTGCCAATCTATTTCCACCACTGCCCAGCCCTTGACAACCACTTTTCTACTCTGTTTCTATAAATTCAACTTTTTTATTTTTAGGTTTTTAGATTATACATATAAATGATATCATGCAGCATTTGTATTTTGCTGTATGGTTATTTCACTTACCATAATGTCCTCCAGGTTTATCCATGTTGTCCCAAATGGCAGGATTTCCTTCTTTTTAAGGCTGAATAATATCCCATTGTATACACACACACATACACACACACACAAAATGAAGGCTTGTAAGAGAAAATATATATCAAATTTTCTCTATTCATCAGTCAACAAAAATCTGGGTTCTTTCCATAATTTTGCTGTTGTAAACAATGCTGCAATAAACATGGGAGGACAGATATCTCTTTGAGATAATAGTTTCAATTCCTTTGGATATATACCCAAAAGTCAGATTACTAGATCATATGGTAGTTACATTTTTAATTTCTTGAGGAACCTGCATAATGTTTTCAATAGTGGCTATACCAGATTACATTCCCACTAAAAGTGTACAATCATTCTTTATTCTGCACATCCTTACCAGCATTTATTATCTCTGTCTCTTTTACAATAGCCATCCTAACAGGTGTGAAGTAATATCTTACTATAGTTTTATTTGCATTTCCCTTATTATTAGTGATATTAATATCACTAATAATATTAGTGCTGGCCATGTGGGGTTCTTTTGGTTTTTGGTTTTTGTTTCAAAACATGTCTATTCAGGTCTTTTGACCATTTTTAATTTTTTTATTGTGTTTTATTTCTTGTATATGTTGGATATTAGCCCCTTACTGAAATGAGGTTTGCAAATAATTTCTCTCATTCCATAGGTTGCCTTTTCATTTTGTTAATTTTCTTTGCTGTGCAGGTTTTTTTAGTTTGATGTAGTCTTTTTTGTTTGTTTTTGCTTTTGTTGCCTTTTGTCTTGGTGTCAAATCCAAAACAATCATTTCCAAGACCAATGTCAAGGAGCTTATCTGGAGCTTATCTTCTATAATTTCATGTAGAAGTCTTATGGTTTCAGGTATACATTTAAGTCTTTAATTCATTTTGAGTTGATTTTTGTGATGGTGTAAAGGGTCCAGTTTTATTCTTTTGGATATGGTTGTTCAGTTTTCCCAACACCATTTGTTGAAGAAACTATTCTTTCCCCATTGTATATTTTTGACCCCTTTGTCGAAAATTAGTTGATCACATCTTATGTGTTTATTTCTGTGTTCTCTATTCTGTCCCACTAATTTATATGACTGTTTTTATTCCAGACCGTACTGTTTTGATTACTACAGCTTTATAATATAGTAATACAGTTTCGTAATATAGGTTAAAATCGGAAAATGTGATGCCTCTAGCTTTCTTCTTTTTCAAGATTGCTTTGGTTCATTGGGGTCTTTTGTGGTTCCATGCAAATTTTAGGATTGTGTTTTTCTATTTCTGTGGAAAATGCTGCTGGAATTTTTATTGGGATTTCATTGAATCTGTAGATTGTTTTGGGTAGTATGCACATTTTAACAGCACTGATTCCTTTAATCCATGAACACAGACTATCTTTCCATTTATTTGTCTCTCAATTTCTTTCATCAAAGTCTTACTGTTTTCAGTGTACAGATCTATCACCTCTTTGGATAAATTCATTTATAAATATTATATTCTTTTTGATGCTATTGTAAATCGGATTTTTTCCTTAATTTGTCTTTCTGATATTCACTATTGGTATATTGAAAGGCAACTAATTTTTTGTATATTGGTTTTGGATTCTGCAAATTTACTGAACTGATTTAGTTCTAATAGTTTTTGATGGGGTCTTTGAGGCTTTCTATATAGAATATCATGTCATCTGCAAAGAGACAACTTTATTTCTTCTTTTCTGATTTACATGCTTTTATTGCTTTTTCTTGTCCAATTGCTCTGGCGAGGACTCCCAGTATTATGTTGAATAAAAGTGATGAGTGACCATTTTTGTCTTATAACTGATCTTAGAGGATGATGTTAGCTGTGAGTTTGTATGTATGACCTTTATTATATTGAAGTGCATTCCTTCTAGACACAGTTTGACGAGTGTGTTTGTCATAAAAGATATTGAATTTTGTCAAAAAATTTGCATTTATTGAGATTGTATGATTTTTTATGCTTCATTTTGTTAATATGGTATATTATAATTACTGAATTGCAGGTGTTGAATCGTCCTTACATGCCTGGAATAAATCCCACTTCACTGTGGTGGATGATCCTTTTAATAAACTGTTGAATTTGCTTTGCTAATATTTTCTTGAGGATTTTTGCATCTATGTTCATCAGGGATGTTGACCTATAATTTTCTTTTTTGTAGTGTCCTTTTTCTGACTTTGATATCAGAGTAATGCTAGCCTTGTAAAATGAGTTTGAAGGAGAAGGGTTCCCTTCTCTTCTATATTTTTTGGAAGAATTAAAAAAGGATTGGAATTAATTCTTCTTTAAATGTTTGGTTGATGGGACATCTGGGTGACTCAGTCGGTTAAGCGTCTGCCTTAGGCTCAGGTCATGATCCCAGGGTCCTGGGATCGAGTCCCACATTGTGCTCCTTGCTCAGAGGGGAGCCTGCTTCTCCCTCTCCCTCTGCCTGCCATTCAAATAAATAAATAAATAACTGTTTGGTAGAATTCATCAGTAAAACCATCTGGCCCTGGACTTTTTTTGTTGAGAGGTTTTTGCTTACTGATTTGATCCCTTTACTAGTGATGGGTCTGTTCAGATTTTTCTGTTTCTTCGTGATTCAGTCTTGGTAGGTTGTATGTTTCCAGGAGTTTACTCATTTCTTCTAGGTTGTCCAATTTGTTGGCATATAATTGCTCATAGTAGTAACTTTCAAAAGTAGGTCATAAAAGTCATTCAAAAGTAGGTCATAAAAGGCATTTGTGTTTATGTGCTATCAGTTGTAATGTTTCCCCTTTCATTTATAATTTCATTTATTTGAATATTCTTTTTTTTTCCCTTGGTAAGTCTAGCTGAAGATTTGTTGATTTTGTTTATCTTTAAAAAAAAATACAGCTCTTAGTTTCATTGGTTTTTCATTGTCTTTTGAGTTTCCACTTCATTTCTTTCCACTCTGATCTTTGTTATTTCTTTTCTTCTACTAACTTTGGACTTAGTTTGTTCTTCTGAGAGTTCCACTAGGTGCAAATTTGGGTAATTTATTTGTGACCTTTTTTGTTTTATAATGTATGAGGTTAATGCTACAAACTTCCCTCTTAGAACTGCTTTTGCTCTATCCCATAAATTTTGGTATGTTGTGCTTTCATTTTTGTTCATGTCAAGACTTTTTGTATTTCTCTTTTGGTTTCTTCTTTGACCCATTGGTTGTTCAGGAACATGTTGTTTAATTTCCATATATTTGTGAATTTTCCAGTTTTCTTTTTGTAATTGATTTCCAGTTTCATGCCACTGTGGTCAGAAAAGATGCTTGATATGATTTCAATTTTCTTAAATTTATGAAGACTTGTTTTGTGGTCTAACATATGCTCTACATTGGAAAATGTTTCGTGAACACTGGAGAAGAATGTTTATTCAAATGCTATTGGGTAGAATGTTCTGTATGTGTCAGTTAGGTTCATCTGGTCTAATATATAGTTTAAGCTCAGTGTTTTGTTTTGTTTTTTATTATGGTGAGAGTGTGTCTCAGCTTTTCCTACCCATTTCAGTGTGGGTATATTCTCATTTACCTAATCTGTAGTAGACATTCAGCTAGTTTTTGTATTTCTTTCAGAGGTATTTTTTCCATCTGTAGCTGTACATTCAGTGTGTTGATGGAGGAGGAAGATTCAAGAGCTTTGTATATTGCCTCTTGGTTGACTATTGGTATTTTTCTAACCATTCATATAAAGGAAGCATTAAAATAAAAAGATAAATATTCCTAAATACCAAAAAATACACTTAAAAATAGAAGAAGTAAATAAAGTAGCCCACATAGAGAAAAACATGTTCTTATATGAAAAAGGCAAGGTGGGAAAAATTGTGTAGTGCATGCAACTATTTATTTTTAAAAAGGAAAATAAAAAAGGAAGGAATGTGAATATATACATATTAGCTTATATGAAAAAAGCAACAGAAGTATTAAACATAAAATTAAAAATAATTACCTAAATGGGGAAGGTTCAGGAACATAAACTACACTTCTTTAAATCCTTTTTGTTTAGGATATTTGACTTGGAACCATGTGAATAGTTTTTATTAATTACAAAACAATTTTTAAGCCGTTTCAAAAATGAAACATAAAATAAATATAATTATTTATCCATGAGAACCACACAGAGAATACTGTTTAAGTGACCAAAACACTATCATTTGGCTGGTATCCCTAGTAGGATGTACCTTAGGACAAAAAAAAAAAAAAAATTGCCAAACAAAATGTTTAATAGTTTCAGGTGATCATATTATGGTGGTAGTATTGGTATCGCTAATCTAAGACTGTTATATCAGTATCGTTGAACAAAATAAATGAAAAAGTATGTAGTATTTCATATTCAATCATTCCTGATGACCTTGAGTACTAGGATTCTCAGCATAGAAGAAAGGAAGTATAGATAGAAGATAGAATGAATTCAATTTAAAAAAAAAAAAAAAACAGTGTTCCTAAATTTGAACTGGGAGAATCAGTGTGAACTCAGAAAGTATTTTACCTTTTTTTGAAAATATTTATTTCAAAATTATATATAATGTGTGTATACACATGCACACACACACACATTAGTATTCCTAGATCCAGATTATGGTCTCTACATACCATTCTCAAAGGACTCAAAGGACAGGGCCTTTGAAACTTCCTGGTCATGTTGACTTCTCTTTGGGATTGTTACAGAGCTCCCTTCCTAAGTCTGGCTCTTTCCAGCACTTCAAAGGACTCAAAGGACTGGAGCAAGAAACGAGTTTCCTTGCTATATACTAAGTAACAAGGAAACTATCACAACTACAAGGGTCATATTAGCAGGCCTCAAGAGCCAACATGAAGAGGCTTCTGCTTCTCTTCACAAATAAAAGGGATAATTTGAGCATTAATAATTATACAAAGTCCAAGAAATGTAATAACAAATATTTTTAATCCATGAGGATTTAATAATTCTAACAAAAAAATTTTAACTCAGTCACCATTGGTTAATAAAAGCAAAAATTCAAGCTTTTCCTATGTGAACTGAACTATCAGTATGGTTAATAAGAGGAAGTTTTGCTTTATGGAAATACTTCAGCGAATATGTGAAGAAAAACCATAAACTTAGAATACCGCAATTTTGCAAGTTGTAATGAATTAATGGTTCATTAATTGAGCATCAGTGGCTCCTGACATCACAAAAAGAGAGTCAGCTAAACATTTTGTGCCTCCTGATGAAAAAGCACATTGTTTATGAAGTAGTCATGTCAAAAAAGTAAGACCTAACCTGAATTGGATCAAGCCTGTGTATGCCACTGTCAACTTGCAAAACTACAAAAGGTGGAGAAATCCATTAACTGACACTGCCAGGATGCAATCAGCACAACCCAGAGTGTGAGAAACCTTACAGGACAAAAAGCCCAGTTTCTTCTACAAATAAACTGGAAAGGGAAAAAAAAAATGGAAAGACATATCAACCAATTACATTGTATAGACCTAACTTGGATCCTGACTTAAAAAAAAAAAAATGAACAATCAAAAAATTATGGCAGATAAGACAATGGAAATTTGAATACTTATTGCATATGGATATTTTATATTAAAGAATCACTGCTAATTCTTTCACTTTAACAATGGTATTGTAGCTATAATAAAAACAAATAAAAAGATTCCTTATCTTTTAGAAATACATAATAATTAAGGACTTGCTTCAAAATAATATGGAAATGGGAAGTAGGAGTGTAGATAAAAATTTGTTGTTCATGAGTATTTAATTATTGACCCTAGGTAAACATGGGAGTTTATTATACAATTCTCCCAACTTTTATAGAAGTTTGAAATTTTCCACAATAAAAAGTTCTTTTAAATGACAGTACACACACACACACACACGTATATAACCGAGGCACATATCTCAACTTCTCATGTCTTGATGGTAGAAAAAGCCTGAAAATATGACCTAGCATAAAATTATATCTAGAACATTATCCACTCTTCCTAAAAACCCAGATATTTGCAGTGATCTCTGCCAAATGGTGAGATATTATTAGTCCACAAAAGAAAGGGCAATAGAAAAGAATGTTTTCATAATTTGTATTGTATACACTATTATCTGTGCCAAAGGAGCCCATCTTATCTTGTTGGGAGCAATATGATAGTGGAAAGACAATTTAGTAAAGAACTCAATTCACATGATGGGTCCTTCCTACTTTTATCTTCTTAGAGGATGTAGATTATGCTCCTGCCTCCTTTAGCCTGGAACTTCCAGGACCTTAAATTTTCTTGAGAAAACTCTAGCAATTTAGCTTTTCATGGCCATGGAGGGCTCCTTCAGTAAGGAGCTGGCATCAACATGTTTTACATGCCATATGAATAAAGGGAACTTAAGGGCAGTGGGTGGTATTCATGCCAGGCCAGATGGGTACTCTAAGTAAGCCTTTATCTCTGCTGCCAGTTTGCCACGAACTAGCGGACAGTGATGCATAAAATGCCCCAAGATAGAGCCACAGGCAGGAAGTCCAGCAGTGTCACCTAGCCTGCCCCTATCAGGCATGTATGCTGAGAGCCCAGAAGTCCTTTCCTAAGGTCCCAAAACACATGTGTTCATCTTTATAAAGTATTTATATAAGAACAATACATTTTCTTAATATTGGTTCTATTTCCAAAGCTTCATTTATAATGCAAACAATGATACTTTTGTGGAAGCATAAAAGCCTGTTTTCTGTAATTAGAGTTTACAGACCAGAACACAGAACATTTGGAATGTCCGATAATTGACTTTTATAACATACAGTCCCAATAAAACACTGCCAGGATTCCATTGTTAGTAGCATTGTTTCAAGACCTTTCTTTCTTTCTTTCTTTCTTTCTTTCTTTCTTTCTTTCTTTCTTTCTTTCTTTCTCTTTTTCTTCTTCTTCATCATCATAATTGCTGTTCACTTAGCACCAATTATATGCTAGGTCAGCATATGGTATTCTTGGAGAAATAAATTCTTGCATAGTATTTCCACCTCCACTTTCTTTGAGGAGAAAAAAAAGCACAATGGACTGTAAATAAATGAGAATAAAATTATAAGTATTACCTTCAATCTTCCCAAAGTAAATATAAAAGTAAATTGTTCTCAAGCTCCAGTACCATACTACTAACAAATTATTTAGAACCTAGTACATCTCACTGTCTTGTGATTACTGTTTACCTGTTTGTCACTTATTTCCATAATTCTATAACTCAGTAAGGACAGGGACCAGGTCTATCCAACCCACCTTTGTAGACTCAGCAACTAGCACATAGCAGGGGCTCAAATCATGTTTGTCAAATGAATGAGTAAATAAATGAATGAATCCATGAGCAAATATAACTCACACTGATCACATGGTGCCAAGATATGATATCAAGTCATTCTACCAGAAATAATTCATACATTGTCTCATTTAATCCTCACAAAATCCCTGCAAAAAAGATATTATTCCCATTTGATATATAAGGAAATTGGGGCTCAAGGGACTGACTCAATCTCACATGGTGAGGAAATGGTGGTAGAGTTAGGAGTCCAATCTAGGCCTGATGGATTCCGGAACTCTTGGTCTTTCTGATTCCCCAGCCTCCTGCTTCTGAGTGTTGTACAGTCTCCTAATGGGGAGGAAAAAAAGAAGCTGGTGGAAAGATCCTGACTTTACAATTAGGGAAAGTTGACCTCAGAGTCACATACAAGAGTAAGGGCACTGCCCTACTCAAGCAGAGCAACTGACTCTCAGCCATTTCTAGTCTAATACAAGGAAAAAGTTAAAATATGCTCACATTCACACACATTTGCCTTTGTATGGCTTTCGGCTGTGTTCTTTGTTTTGTTTTAAACATAATGTTTTTCTCTCTTTTTAGTCATATCTCTGAAATAACAGAACGTTGTGTTCTGTATCAGATCTCACAGCTGTACATAAAAGAGTATACCTCAGAGTCTCCTAGTTTAAAAGATATGGAAATGCAGGATTCTAGTGAGTCTAAATATTTCTTTATTACGTTTTCAGGTTGAAAGAAAGAGTTTGTTCATCTTTTTTTCTTTTCCTGGGGCTGTTAAACATGGTAACTCTGTCCCTTCTTACCTTCGTAGCTTTTTTGGAGTTTCAAATTGTCCGTGGAGCCAACCTCAGGATTGCCTGTCATACAGGCATGCAATACGATACATACAGTTAGGTTCAGTTCTGTTCTTTTTCTGGGACAGAAAATGAAAGAATAGGTATTTTTCATGCATTCAGCACTCACAGGGGTAAAGAAAAGGAAAGGAATTATGGTCTGGCCCTTTATTAGTGAGGTGCTGCTTTTGTTAAGCCACTTGTTTTTGTTTTTGTTTTACTAATTATTAATGTTTCCCAGATGTTTTTGCTTAAGAAAGATCCTTTGGACTGTGAAGGCAAATATGATGTCATAATAATACTGAATTTATCATACTCAACCAGTAAATTAGTTGGTATCTACATACAAAATAACCAAACATGTGCCCTGAAGGATTCAAAAATAATCCTCTATTCAAAAATTAAAAATTAGTTAAAAACCAAATACCCATTTGTTCTCAAGTACATAAGTTTCATTAAAAGTTCAGATTGGAAAATGTCTATTCACAGATTAAAAACAATACCACGAAAATGCTATTTTCAATCATGGTGAGGTATATTTTCAAAGGGTTTTTTTAGAATCAGATGGATGTTTGTTCCTGATTGAGGAATGAGGAAATGGTTTCCATACATAACAAACAAATGAACTATTCCTTTTCTTCATATCTTAATGAATCAGAGTCTCATAATCTTACATTAGCTATCAAATACCTTTTGAGATCTATTTTAAAGGAATTGCACAGTTAAATAAGACGAAAGTGCTAATATGTTACCAAAAATGTCCCTCTTATCTTCTCAACAAATTATCATCACCTGATAATTACATTATTTACCAATTATTAAACTTGTACAGTTATCAAAGGACCCTTTTGCCCTTTTGGTGTTTTAATGCTCTATCATTGTTTCTCTTTCTTTCATAACCTTCTTTAAAACTCTAGCCCTCCATGAAGCATTTTATCAGAAAATAAGAAAATCACTCTTCTGCACAATATAATTACAATTATTTTTTAATACAACAAAAACTCAATGATCTTTATTTGTCTGTCAGTTTCTTTGTACTAGAACTATATTTTGTCTCTATTTTGCACAGTACTTTGCCAGGCACACAGGGGAGTTGAAGAGATAGTAGTTGATGGTAATTATGATGCATCCTGTGCCTGTTCACAAGGGACATTTGCTAAAGATTAAAAATAAATTCACAACTAATTGACTACCAGCCATAAGCTATACTGCTGGGATACTAAACCATCAGCTGGAAAGAAAATGACTGAGCAGATCTTGCCAAGGATGAGCCCAAAGATTAAAAACAACTTCCCTACTTGCCTATAACACAGCTAATCGAATGAATGGCAACTTGAGTATCTCTGTAATTCTCCAAAAGGCCCACCTCAGGATAAGAACTTTAGTTGCAAATGTTGAAGCTCATCCCCCAAAGCTGTCCTTTCAAGCCATCAGTGAACAAATATTTATTAAACACCAACTATGTGCCTTGTGCTTGTAGACTCTGGGAGACAACCATAAATAAGATGCCCGTAATTCTCTCCTTTGTGCTGTTTACCCTAGCAAGGAAGGAAATAGTAAGAGACTGTAAGTAGTGACACAGAAAGATGAGGAAGAGAGTAATAATGTATTCCAGTGTCAGAGACACCTCAGTTCCTTCTTTTCTATTTGTCATACCTACCTCAAGTTGAAGGCAGGACTCTTTATTTTTCTATACCTCGTACATGAAAGATGATCCAGGAACTCTCAGTGATTATCTTTCCCAAGGAAACATGATTCACAATGGTATAAGAACAATCAACTTTACTAACAAATCATGTGAATGAGCAATAGAGAGGCACTGAAAAGTTAAGACTGGTTTCTTTGAGGGCTTAATTCTACCTTAGAAGCTAACCCAATCAGAACAACCCTACAGCTGAGACTTTTCTCTCTCCTCTTCCTTATCCTTTTCTTTTTTTTTCAGCTGGGGGATGGGGCAAATCTAGACATTCTCTTTTCTTTCCTTCGACCTCTTGTCTGCCATCTTACCCCCTCTTTCACAAAACCAGAGGTCATAGATTATGGTTCTGTGACAAGAGTTATTGATGTATACCAATATCTAATCCTCCTCTCTTGTTGGTTAGATATTTCCACGCCCCCTTGAAGTTAGGTGTAGCCACATGACAGTCTGGACAAAGGAAGGTGAATGACACTCTGGATCAGGCATTTCATGGCTTACGTTTGACGCCCCAGCTCTTTCCCATCTCCTGTTGTGGGATAGCTTGGTGATTAGATGGCAGTGTCGTAAGATGGTGGAGTCTTCTTCAGCTCTAGTCCCTATATGACAGTAGTAGGTCAAGTTTTTTCTGACATTGTGTATGGGAAATAACCTGAAATTTTGAGGTCGTTACCACAGCGTAACTTGGACTATTCTGACAGATACAGATAGAAGAGGAAAGAGACTGACTAGTACATACGGTCATAGGGTGTTAGCAACAGAATGCATTTATGTAACAAGTATTTTTTTTTAGTTGCTGCTGAATAAGTACCAGGAATATAGAGTGAAGGCAATAGTCACTGCCCTCCAAATGCTTGTTGTCAAGTAAAAAAACAAAACAAAACAAACAAACAAAAAAAAAAAAACCCTGACAAATATACAAACAATTATGATAGGAATTGGAAAATCTTTTTTGTTTTCTAATTAACTGAATACACTAAGGAAAAGTTTGGAGGAATTTTTGTCTAACGGGTATGCAACTAAAAGTTAGGAGCCCAGTCCCGCCATGTTTATGTAAGTCATTGCTACTATTATAAGTATTATTATCATCATCAGCCTATTTATTATTAAACAATATGTGTGACTTTAGGCAAGATACTGAACTTTTGTTTGCACCTTTGAAATAGAGGAAAGATATTATTCCTCCCTTTTAGATTAATGAAAGTGATTAATACCCAGTTGTCTATGTACTTTAAGTTCTAGGGCAAAAAGAACGTCCCAGGCAGAGTGTTTAGTGGAAAGATCCTGGCTGTGCTGTTGGTAGCTGTGTACAATTGAGCCACTTCCCTGAGCCTTGGTCTTTTCATGTGAGACATTCCACAGGTGTCCAGTGAGCATTCAGTGTGCACCAGCTACCATGCTATGCTCTCGGGATAGGCCAGTGAGCAGGCATGGTCTTCCCACTCTACAAACCAGTGGAGAATATGAACTTTAAACTTTAAGTATTATGATAATTAATTGCATAATTACAAATGTATTAAGAGATGTAAGGGGATTTTATGCACCATATGGTTGAGGAAAGAGAGTCATCAGGGATTGCTGATGATTAAATGAGTCTGGAAGAATCTCTAAAACCAGCATAACAATATTTACCTTGAAGGTGGCTGTAAGGATTTTAAAAAATTAAATATAAAATTCCTGAAAATAGTTGGTTCTTAGTAGATGTTAGTCATTGAACAGTGTCTTAAAAACCTGTGCGTACGTGATCAAAAGCAAAATACTAAAAGGGGAATAAAGGATGCAGTTTTTTTTTTTTAAGATTTTATTTATTTATTCGACAGAGATAGAGACAGCCAGCGAGAGAGGGAACACAAGCAGGGGGAGCGGGAGAGGAAGAAGCAGGCTCATAGCAGAGGAGCCTGATGTGGGGCTCGATCCCAGAACTCCGGGATCACGCCCTGAGCCGAAGGCAGATGCTTAACCGCTGTGCCACCCAGGCGCCCCTAGGATGTAGTTTTAAACCACGTATTAATATATACTTTACTACTATCGTTGTCACTATCAATATTAAAACATTGCACTGAGCCATTTTATAATTGTGTTTTTATGTTTCCCCTGACATCTCTCAGTTCAACCACTGGGGAAGCCCCTGTCTTCCTGTCTGCCTTGTTTTGGTTTTGTTTCATGTACCTTTCCTGGCAACGGGGTCCATTTAGTTGACTGGTTACCATAGAAGCCTGCTTGCTCTGAAGGGTAGTAAGTGTTCTAGGGAAATCAGCAAACTACAGGAAAGGAAAGACTGAAACACTCTTGCCCAGATTGTGAGTCAACAGGTAAATTTGATTCACTTTATTCCACATTACTTCTAGGTGGGGTCTAATCTGGGGTACAAATGGCAGCTTACAGCTTTTACTGCTTAAATACAGGTGTTCTATCAAACCATTTTTATCTCTATTTACATGGCTATAACAGATTAAATAAGCAAGTCTCTTGATTTTACCACTGTATTTTATTTGATGAATGAATAACTTTCTTTTATTGCTTCATAACTAAACTTCACAGAATTTTTAGCTTTAGTTCCTATTGCATGGGGAGTGAAGAGGAATTATAAAATTGTGTTTGATGATGGAATTATAAATGACATACAGAAAAAGACTAAAAACATAGACTTGCTTGATAAGGGGCATAGAGAGGGAGAAAGATATTGAACATCTGTATCCATTAGACTTTCAAGTTGAGTCTATAGAAAGAAAAAAAAGTTATTCATAAATACACAATTGAGGGCTGAGCTTAAGTCAACATGGATTTTGACTGAGCAAATTGTTTCATTCATTTGTAGAGATGGGAAACTAACATATACTTTGTCAAGCATATATTCTTTCCCAATGACCTTTGAAGTAATATTATTGTTATTCCCATTTTTTGAATGAGGAAATTAAAGTTAAGTTCAAAGAGACAGACAGAGGTGCTTTTATACAAGGATCCTACATCCTTTAAGAACAAAAACACAGTAATTTTATTATTTCAGTTGAGTATATGAAGCAAATTAAGATTTAGATAGTTCCTAGCATCTTAGGAAAAGTATAACTTTTAAAAACACAAAGAAGGGGCACCTGAGTGGCTCAGTCGGTTAAGCGTCTGACTCTTGATTTCAGCTCAGGTCATGATCTTAGGGTCGTGAGATTGAACCCTGTGTTGGGTTCCATGCTGGGCATGGCGCCTGCTTGAAATTGTCTCTCCTCTGTTCCTCTGCCCCTCCCCCCTCTTAAAAAATAATAAAAATTAAAAAAAAAAACCATAAAGAAGACAGTGGTGACATCCATTGTGCCATAAAAGCAGAGTTACACAGGGGCAAGAGCACAAAAAACGGGCTTTGCTCTGTTGTTTGTCGAAAAGGAAGCACTATAACATTGGCAAACACAGCCGTGCACTTTCATTCAATGGAAAGAAATCAGCAAGTCCTCTGGAACAGGTTTGGGCTTAGTGGAAAATCATATCCTGGTGCAAAAGTAATAGCCATTGTAGATAAATAACCATTTATAGCTTTTTATCTTGGTTAAACTGTTATCTTCCAGTTTGTAAAAGGTAATTTGGGTTTGTTGCAGAGCTGTTTTAAGAAAACACTCTGCCTCTTATGAAACCCATCTCCCCAAGCTTTGCTCAAGAGTTTGAAGGCATTCTGTGAATACCTTGGAAATAACATCTCTGAGAGGCAGACTGTTAGCCCTGAGTAACATCTCCTTCTGTTGAATTATATTTTCCTTGCCTAAATAGCAGGAGGGGCTTGAAGGCAAGAGGGTGTCCCTGCAGAGAATTTCTGGGCTTTTCATCCCTGAAATCTAAGATATGCTTTAGGAAACGGCAGAAGTTCAGCATCCAAATCAATTTAACACTTAATGGGAAAAGTGCAGAACCATTGGAACAAAACAGCTGATAAAGCACTAGATTACAAATTTGCCACATGGTGAGATGGCCTCAAGACAGGTGAGCGGTAAAGCACATATTAAAACCCTTCCCCGAGGTTCCTAAAATTAAAGTTTACTCCATTCCCAGCTATTTTATCCTCAAGAGAAGAATTTTAAGGGTTTACCCACACGTGGGTTTTGCTACCGGAAAGTCGAAACAGAAAATTAACATTACATACAAGAAAACTGTATATTTCTTTATTGTGTTAAAATACGCATAACAGAAAACTTACTATCATTTTAAGTGTGCAGTTCAGTGGCATTTTGTACATTCATGTTGTTGTGCAGTCATCTCCACCTTCTGTCTCCAGAACTCTTTTCATCTTACAAAACTGAAACTCAGTATCCACTAAATAATAACTCGCCATGACCCACCTCTCCCCAGCCTCCAGAAACCACCATTCTACTTCCTATCTTTCTTTTTCTTTTCTTTTGAACTCATGCCCCACCCCTGGGGAACCACGATTTTCTTTACTGTTACTGTACATTCAAAAAAAATCTTTTAACACACACCACCTATAAATGTGTAGAGAGCAAGATGGAGTCACTCATGTCAAGCAGTGATATAAGCAGCCAAGGGCATTACAGCCAAGACCAGATATTGCCAAAACCAGCACAGGTTGACAACACCCAGAACTGATAGGCAGCAGAAGCAGAGGAGTCTGCAAAGGCCCAAGGCTGATTAAATCCCTTTAAAAAGGAAGGATTTCTGCAGCGAACTATCAGTGTCTAGACACTGATCATTTCATGTCTGACCACATCAAAAAGGCAACTGCCACTGCCACGGAAGGCTCTGCCCACTGATCTCTGAGCAGAACGGAGATTCTCCACGGCTTGAACATAATAAGCAGCACGTGCCATGAGATGCCCCGGACTAGACTGAGAGCTCATCTCAACTGTGCACTCACAGACTGACTTTGAGTTCGGTTCCTGAACTTCCTACCCCTGGTCGTATCTTGTTTGTTGTATGACTTTTTATTATACTTTGCCTTGTGTGGTGCGTAAGAAGCCAAGGTAAACATGTAGTGAAAGGTCGTTGAGTTTGGAATCCTGAACCTACTTCATAATTATGTTAATCTTGCTGTATGATTGAATAAAGCTGACTTTGTGGAAAGACACAGTTCGCGTTTCTGCTTTCATAGCATGCTCACGACAAGATGGAATCATAGCATATTTGTCTCCCTACCTCTGGCTTATTTCACTTAACATAATGCTCTCCAGATTCAGTCATGTTCTAGCAAACAGCAGGATGCCCTTCTTTTTTACGGCTCTGTAATATTCCATTATATAAATATGTACACATATATTTATGTATAATTCCAAGATATATATACCACATTTTCATTATACATTTCTTCATTCATCTGTCAATGATATTTCATACTGCAAAATGCTTTTCATCTCTAGAATGGCCTTATAACATCAGGTATCACTATTCTTACTAGCAATGAGATTCCCCTAGCAAAACGTTTACCAGCTCTCTTCTATACACAAGAGAATTCCACCCACAGTAATAAATGGAGACTTCACCAATCATAAGGTGTACAACCTAGCAGAGTATGGGTGGGGGCATCCTAAGATCAAGTACAATTATTAAAGAGACAAAATCTGAAGTCTCCATGCCTGTATACACTTGGTAAACAGCTAGGATATAAACGCCAGCCCAAAAATGCTATTGCTTCCCTGTATCTTGCATACTCTGTATAGTTTGCTCTGAATCACTGTTTAAAAAAAAAAATCCCAATGATTCATTCTCCTCTAATCTTAGTAGAAAGCGTTTCTACACCAAAGTGGACTTTATTTTCCTTTCTACTCTCAGTCAGCATGGAGTCAGAGAAGAGGTCAAGAGTCTGCTTGTTAACTCCTTCTGTACCACAAATCACCACTAAGACCTTGAGTAAGTCATTTCTCATCTGGGCCCTCCTTCCTTCATCTGTAGTGTGGGCGCTGAGCTGGAAGATTTCTAAAGTCTCTTCCAACTTGAAGATTCTGTGGTAATACAGAGCTGTTCCCAGGTGCCTGGCAAAACTCCTAGTTTCTGTCTCTGTTGTTTCCCATGTACATTTAAATTATGGGTCCCTCAAGTAAATTTCAATAAAAAGTCTCCTTACCCAGGGTTAATTGCAAGTTTTAAAAGGGGGAAGGGGAGAACCCACACAAAGAGTTGTTGAAAACCCAGAGATTGCTACCAGGATTAGAATCAGCACTCTTGTCTTGCCAAAATTCCTCTCTGAAGTCACCCAGGCCAATCCTCTTAATAAAAGAGGCATGTTTATCTGGAATCATCACATCCAGCCTAACAATGGTGGGAATTTCAAGACATTATGAAGCTGCTGTCACGTGAAATTGAACTTTTACATCATATCCAATATTACTAGCATCGCTTGCTAAGGGGCAAAACCAGAAATGATCAGCTTTTAACCAGGGGGGAAAAAGTGTTTATTGAAATCCAAGAAGACTCCAGTGCTTGCCCTTGATACTCCCTGGGCTTAGGACCATGGTAAGAGCTTTGTATGCCACAGACCCTCTATTCTGGACATCATGTTCCACGTTCTATCAAACATTAATGTGAGTCCACATCACATCCTAAATACATTTTTCTTTAAACGGCAAAAAATTTTAAAAATTATCATTTTCTTTTTGTAATTCTTTCATTTTGAGGTTTCTCTCTCTTATTTTATAGTCTGTAATTTTTTTTTCAGATCTTGGATATTTTCATTGGCTTCTAAAAATGTTTTATTGCCTCTGGTGCCCAAAGAATTAAAATCTCCATGATTAGCCCCGTGTCCAAAATTCTTCTGAAAATGCACCAAATCATCAGAACTGGGTCACAGAGTAAAGACACCGTCTGTGACACCTCTTCCAGATATCCCAGCAGCCAGCTACATCCCCTGAACCCAGACTGTCCTCTGGAGCCTCCAGAGCCAGTTCAGGCTGGGTTTGTATTTGAGGTCAGGACCCCTAACCTCCTGGTTAACCATATCAGGAGAAGAAACAATGAAATGAAAGTCACCCTTCAGAATATTTCAGTTTGAATGTTTCAGTTTGAAAATCATTCCAATATGGCCCTAAAAGGACTTCATATCTTCCTGGAAGTTGGTGCTTCCTGCCACATTATAGACGGACCTTTGAAATGGAGCATTGCCCACATGCCGTGGTTGTACTGAAACAGTGCTCAGGTTCCAGGGGTGGGAGTTTTCAAGGATAGCAACCTGACACCTGGGAAGGCAGGGATTATAAACCAGAAACTTTGTACTGTACTTAGTATTGGAAAAATAGTCTGCCAGAACAGACATCTTCTGTATTCTGACACCTGGTATCTAATCTAGAAAACATTCTAATTGTTCTCATTTTTTCCATGACAAAATACAAGCTATTGCCTGAAGAGGGGAAAAAATTTTCAGATAATCTTGATTACAGGGTCAAGGGTCCATTTAGGACAGCAGCTCTCATTCAGCGTTGTCTTAGACATCAAGAATGCGTTTCTCTAAAGCTCTCCTTGAGGGTTTCCAAACAATATCACCTTGAACCTTCATGAAATGGACTGAGTCAATCAACCCAATGGTAATTGACACAGTAAACCTGTTCAAGAATATGCAGTTTAGGGGCGCCTGGGTGGCACAGCGGTTAAAGCGTCTGCCTTCGGCTCAGGGCGTGATCCCGGCATTCTGGGATCGAGCCCCACATCAGGCTCCTCTGCTATGAGCCTGCTTCTTCCTCTCCCACTCCCCCTGCTTGTGTTCCCTCTCTCGCTGGCTGTCTCTATCTCTGTCAAATAAATAAATAAAAATCTTTAAAAAAAAAAAAGAATATGCAGTTTAAAATCATATGTGTGAAAAATTTCCTCTTAAAATGTCTTAGACCTCTGGAAAATGCTGCTCCCTTTCCAAGCCTTCCCTGTCCAAGGCTTGTTAGCACCCAAAGATGCCTTAGGTGCTTAGAAACCTTCCGAGGTAAATGGATCCTTTTTCCCTAAACCAGAGCTAGAACACACGCCAGACAGTGGTACAGTATTAACTCCATATTTTCCTGGAATACCTGAAACACACGGTCTCCATCCTCAAGAGAGGATACCGCTGTGAAAATGACATTGGGTGATAAATAGCTGTATTCAATTCCTACTGATAAATCCGCCTGCTTTCTTTATCCAGGACGAATGGCAAATGGCAGAGGGGGAATGAAGATATTGGGGAAGGCCTTTGCCAGCCTACCCGGCTCTTCTCTTCTTCTAAGAAGAGTGTTCACTGCATTTGTAAAAGAAACTAAACAAATGTCTGTTATTTGTATTTCTTCTGCCTACTCCTTAGATGTAAGTCACAGTACATATACCCATTTCTATATTTCAGAAACGTGCTGCCTGGCCTTTCTTTCCTGAGTTCTGTATTAGTCCATAGGAGAAAATGATTAACATTTCTTCTTGTTCTTCTTCTACCTTTTTTGGTTTGTTTGTTTGTTTGTTTGTTTTCTTTTACGTCATACCCCATATGGTCCTGCTGACCTTATCAGACTTGGGTTTGTCTGGCCAACATGATTCCCAGATGTCTCCCATCGCTTCTAGCCCTGGTCAGGTGCAGAATAGTATCTGAGATGGCATGAGATTTGGCTTCAGGGGAATTAGCAACTCTGTTCGGAACAAGATGAATGCTGGCAGCCCAGGGTGTCCCCTAAAAGTTCTAGCTTGTAGCCCAATATATTCCTGCATGGCCCATACCTACGGACCAATTCCAGGGAGCCTGGATGGCAAATCAGCACCACACGCATGCGCAATTCACAACCCTCGCTCCCGTGCCCGCACTCAGGTATTCAGGGATGCTGGGCCAGTGTGAGCAGGGCTCCTTGGCCCAGCGCAGAAGGCCATGTTCCTGGCGCCAGCGATTCCCCTGTTACACTCCTGATGTTGGGGTGGGGAGGGTTGTTTAAGCCAGATTCCTTATGGCCCTGTGCTGGGAAGATACACAGGGCCTCAGTGGGGGTCGGGTCTCCGGGTTCCTCTCATCAGCGGCCTTCTGGCACTGCTAAGAAATTTCTGTAATTTAGAGGTGACTGGCCCAACTTCCTTTCTTCCTGGGGTTGGGTTGTTTCTGGTTTTGTTTTGTTTTGTTTTTCCAATCGGTAGCAAGTACCAGATGTTAAATAGTACCTTTCATCCCTGGTTTAATAGGAAAGAGATAGCAGTCTGCATATCCACTAAGTTTTTTTTTAATCTTTCTACTCATCCAGTCTGTGTAGGCGTTGCTGACTATACGATATATTAGCAGCACCACTTCTTTCCTGCTAATTGTACATTGGATTAGACAGAATTTCTGGTGAAAGCAAAACCTTGTGGTCAGGGTATTACGGTTTTCAAGTAGGATATGGCAAAAAGCAGGTAAGAATATTCTCCAAGGAGAGGCCTATGTTGGAAGGTAATTGAGTTAGGTGACTTATTAGGATTTTTATTGAATTTTAAGAACTTGCCGATTTGTTTTGCTCTTAGAAAGGGTGCATCCACTGTCCTTTGAAAGCATATTATGTAGTCTGCAACCGTATCCTCCGTGATTAACATTTTTGAGAGAGTTTAATTTTTAAATGGACTGGGGAGCTTACCACCGGGACTGTTTCTAAAGCCTGTTAGGTATTTCATAAACTAACTATTATGAAAATTTTAGCTATTTGTTCTGGCTTCCGATTAGAACTATGGATAGAAACCCCTCGTTTAATAAATATTTTTTCTCACTAATTCAGAAATTGAGGGTCCAAGTTATGAAATGACTAGCTACACTGCTATTTAATGGCAAGAGACTTTAACTTCAAGAGTTCCTTTCATCTCATGGTGATATTTGGCTTAGTAATTTGTATTAATTTGGTTAGATCTTGGGAAGAATCCTTAATGTCTTTTAGCGAAGCTAGTCCTTTAATCCCTTAAAGAGGTATTTGACACCCCTGAAATTAGTCACCATCCATCCATTCCACAGATATTATTCCAGTGCTATACATAAGAGATTCTATGTGACTAAGGCAGAGGAAGAGACAAAGTACAAAAGATGTGGTCTCGCCCTCAGGAAAGTTATGGGCTGACAGGGAAGGTATTCTGTCTGCAATTCTCAGAGCTTCCTTTGCCCCGTTACGACCTCAGAGGCTTTATGTATCTACCTCTTACTTCTACCTCTATAGAGCACTCTTAGGCATTTTGCTTCAGCTAAAATTTTGCTTTATCGCCAAAGATAGCTCAGGTGATTGACCAATAGAGGGTGGTTTTCTTCCCTCTGGAATTAAGTGGGCTTTCCATACAGCCATTTGAGAATTAAACCCACTGACCTCAAATTTATGGTGTTTTATGATCTTGGCAAAGCCTCCTAGGCAAATTTAAGATTTTCCAAACTATATGAGGTTAATAGATGTTACTAGAAAAAAAAGAAGGTTCTATGACCAAATAATTTGGGGGAGTGCTATATCTAAGACATTCTGCTCTTGTTATCAGTGTTCATATTAAATGTTATCAGATGTCCAACTATAAAGAAATTTGGTTAACTTTGTTGAATCCAGCATTTTCCAAGCTTATTCGAATACAGAGCCCCTTTTTAATAATGATTATTAATATTTCATGGGAAACTAATTTGGGAAATACTGTTCCATACCAGGCATTGGCAAACCTTTTATGTAAAAGGCCATATCGTGAATATTTTAGGTTTATGGTCCAGGTAGCCTCTGTCCCAAATACTTAGCTCTGCAGTTGTAGCAAGAAAGCAGCCATAGACATTACATAAACAAATGGGTGCGGCTATGTATTCCAATACAACTTTACTTACAAAATAAGCAGTGGGTTGGATTTAGCCCAGTGGCCCTAGTTTGCCAACCCATGGTCTATAGTTTCCACTAAAACTTTTCAAAAGAGCTATAGCTCCACCAAAAAAAGGCTCCAAAATCCTCTCACTGCATGGTTTTCAAAAACAATCAATCCATTCTGAACTTTTATTTGTAAAGTATCTTTTTAGTCCGAAACTAATATCAGCCTAAATAAATGGCTACTCTTTCCATCAGAGGTTTTAAGTGTTTGCCCAAAGATAGGAAGGATTCTGACTAAAGAACATTGGTGATCACTGGAGGTGGGACTGCAAGGGATTTTATTTTCTTTGTTGTACTTTTCTGTAATATTTTTTTCATCAGAAACAAAAACAGCAGAAGATATCTATTAAATAATCCTTCTGTAGTGCAATATTTTCAGAGTCCTTCTCTTGTCTTTAACAATAATGCCACGCCTTATTTTCATGGCACTTGGTAATTCCCAGTGCTTATATGGCCTTTATTTCATATCCCCCCTTCCACTTCCCCTTCTAAGTGAAACAGATCAAATACAAGGTCTGCTCTCAGCTTTCCTTCGTCTCTTTTCCATGTTTTCCACTCTCTCATAATTTAAACTTTCACATCCTTATGGCTATTTCCTAAATGTATGTTCCTAGATCTGATTCGTCTCCTCTTATCAGAATCTCCTTGGAATTTATTAAATATGCCAACCTCTGAGTCCACCTGAGACTAAGGTGTACCTTATACCTTAGTCAGGGGACAGAGGCAGGATCCTAAGAGAACTTATCATAAATGCTTATTGGGGTATTTTCTCTGAGTAGATTCCTAGTATTTCTTAAGTCTTTCCTTTTGGTATGAGGAATGGGAGGTAGAGGCAGCAACAACTGTACATAATAGTATTAGTTAATAAAAAATAATGGTATGGACAGGAGCAACCTAGATGTATGTCCAAACACAAATATTCTATTGCCCTAATGACATTTCAAAAGTATTTCCTGTGATTTGAGCCATTTTCTACTAGTTGTTTCTCTACCTAACATTTAACGTTCACAGTAGTTGTACGTCTAGTCAGTATTTCTTATTGAACATCTACCATGCACAGAACACTTTATAAACGCTGTATAAATTAGTTCTGATCCTTGTATTAAACATGTAAAATGGGAATTATTATTTCAGTCTTAAAATGAGGAAACAGGCTCATAGAGTTTGGCCTATTTTCCCCAAGGTCACAGACTCAAGAAGTGCCAGAAATGGGATTTGCAGTCAGTCCTCTTCATCTACAAAACCTGTCTGCTCCTGCACACTGTCTTTTAGCTCAGTAGAAACCAGTCATACTGTTAGGCAAGGCTAAAGTGATGAATCATGGGTGACAGGGAAGGGAAACTAGTGAGAGGAACATGGGAGTAACAAAGTAAACAGGAAGGGAGGAAGAAAAAGCAGAGAACTTATAAACCCCTTAGTTATAAAGATATCTTGCTAGAGTATGAGTTCTATCAAGGAAGGGTCTGATTCTTTTATTTCTTTATCTCTCACCCTGCCTAGGACCGGGGCTGGGAAAAGAACGGATACTTAATGAGGACTTATGAACTGACCCTTTATTAATAAGCTGTTGACTAAGTATCACCATTAATCACTGCTTACTCTTCCCCACCCTTAAGATAGAGTATAGCAGAGGTCAGGGCAAAGTGTGGTAAGTTCAGTGAGGCTTATCGATAGAAGGCATTTTAAATACCTATAATGATCTCCTCATTAAACTCTCTGGCCTAAGATAATATTTGAAAAAGTACTGATTGCCAATAAACCAAAGTCCTGTGTTTGACTTTCAAGGAATTGAGCTGGTGACAAACAAGTTGGATTTCTATCAATGAACTGGGTTGGTACTAGTTCTTATATTCGTAAATATTTATTAAGTACTTTCTATAAGCGAGGCAATGGGTGGGTACTATGCATGGAAACATCCAAATATCCAGATGTATCTGATTGGAATAAATATGCCTTAAAATGTCATTTTGTTTACCTGAAATGTCCAAACAGAGAGCTTCTATGAAGAGGATAAAAGCCATCTTGATTAAACACTTCAAAAGAGCGTTGTAAAATACTCCCTTCCCTGCACTGATGATAGTGTGTCTGAATTCTGGTTCTTAGTGGGAAAGCTATTATTGTCCATCTCTAGGAGGAAAAGCGTCTTGCTCCTTCAGAAAGTCTTAATGAGGGCAGGAGACCTGTGTCCTGAGTGGATATATGTGCATGGGTGTATATTGATATTTACAGGATGTAGAACAACATGAGCCCCAGGAAAATTCAAAACTAAGAAGTCATATGAAAAAAAAAAAAAAAGAAGAAAGTTGTGACATTTGGAGGAGAAGTTGGTCAAGGCTATGTGTTAAGCTGGTGCCATCATATGATGTGCTTGAACCAGAATTTTCACAGGGCTGTGGAACCAGAAGGAACGCCCCATATTCCCAGTTGTCAGTGGAAATCAGAGTATCTTACACCTTAGCCAGGGGACAGAGGCAGGATCCTAAGAGAAGATATCATAAACGCTTAGAACTGGCAGATACATTACAGGAAACTGATCCAGTAGTTCCTGAATCCTATTGCCATCAAAAACAGCCGAGAAGCTTTCTAAAAATTGGAGACCTAAACCCCACACCGCATACCTAGATTTCATTTCCCAGTGAGTAAGAATTGGAAGTCTGCTCTACCAAGGCCCTAGGGACTCCAAAGATAAAAGATGACAAATACTGACAAATGTCAAATAATGAGCATATATTTTCCCATAAAATAGGGCTTTTCAGAAAGAAAATCTCCAGTACAGATTGGAGAAGTAAACTCAGAGGAGAAGGGCGTAACAGAATTTATAGCCTCAGAAATGTATTCTTGTTACACAGTCAGGAGTAACAATACACAGGCTGAAACCATCAGATGAGAAGACCAAAGACTTGCTTTCCTCTCTTTCCTGGGTATATGCACTAGGGGAAGTCACATGATAACTCCTTACATAAACATGGAAACACCATGCCTGAAACATAGGTGTTAAAGTTTTCTACATCTCAGTTTTCTCATCTGTAAAATGGGAACACTCATGTGAATCCCCTAAAGAGTAATTTTCTCATTCCAAGAGTTAAAGTTCTTTCTCCTCTTAATGAGCCTTTACCATAGAAACACTGGTTCACAGAAAATACAATAAAAACAAGCAGAGACCTTTCTGGTCTCTCCTGCCTTTCAGAGACCCTCTGGAAAAGAAAGTGGAAGATCTCTATTCAAAGAGAGGGTTTGCGGTACATTTTCTTGCCATTCCTGGTTCCATTTATTGTACACCAAAATGGGAGAAGAGTGAGTATTATGACTGAATTGGGTTGAATTGTGTCCCCCAAAAAGATATGTTGAAGTCTAACTCCCAGTACCTGTGAATGTGACCTAATTTGGAAATAAGATCACTGATTTAAGTTGAGGTCAGTAAAATGAGCCAAAGTCCTATATGACAGGTGTCATTATAAGAAGAGAGAAATTTGGACACAGACTGGCACAGAGAGGAGAATATCACATATAGACAGACCACCATGTGCTGACAGAAGCAGAGTGGCATGCCACAGCTGCAAACTTGGGAAGACCAAGGCTCGATGGCTACCCCTGGGATACGTGCAGTAGCTGCCCCACAAGGACCAGACTCTACCCAGACTCCCTTGCAAGACAGCATGGCCCTGCTGATGATCCGTTTCAGACTTCTGGCCTCCGGAACTGTGAGACTATACATTTCTGTTGTTTTGAGCCTCCCCGTCTGTGGCACTTTGTGATAGACACCCTTGGAAATGAATACACTGAGTGAAGACCTCTAGATCCTCAACAAAACCAAGTCTCTTCCTGTCCTATCAGAAGATGAGGACCTTCATCCGTAAGTCTTGGCAGGCACAGTAGCAGTGGTACAACCCAGGGCATGTCCTTCTGATGCCCAGAGAAACATCCACCTACCCTTCCCTGAGTGTAGTCCTAACACCTGGAGTGGCATCACGATGAAGGTGGCCAGGCATTCCAAAGATGGGCTGGCAGGGATAGAGGAACTGTCCAATCTACTAAAAACAAAACAAAACCAAACACAGATTTCAAAGCTGTAACACCCATTCATTTCAAATTTGGCTTTAACATCTAAAAGCAAAGGGCTGAAATCCCACCCAAGCCTCCTCAGTTAGCTTGTATGTAAGGCTTAGAAGCCTCACATACCATATGGGACAGTTTGGCGACTCAAAGTTCACTACAAAGTGGCATTTGCTTGGGAAACCAGGGCCTCACAGAGGAGCTGATGCCAGGACACCTTTCCCAAATATTGCCTTGCAGAGGTGTTGTGAAGATGAAAATATTAAAATAGCATGTTTGTAAGCCAAAAACCTTACCCCAACATGGGTATAACTGCTGATTCTTTATCAACATAGTTTTGTAAAATAAAAAGGGTTATTATTCCCATTAGTTCACTGTTGGAAATGAAATAACAGGGCCAAGAAAAAAGGAATGTATGTTCTCACTGTGAGATACGCAAATGGAGTATGTTAGGAAATACCCTGATTAGCTTGCTGTCTGCCCAGAGTACTAGGCCTTTCGTCTGACATCCCCTACAGGTTAATTGAGGATGACTGCTTGTGTAAAGAGTCTAGCAATTATTCTGAGGAACTGACTAGCCAAATCTATTCCATGTGATGATAAGTGAAAATGCAGAGCTTAACTCTTCTCTAAAGACAACAACAAAAAAGCACAATTTGAAGGTGGGAAAACGGAAATCTGAATTCTGCCCAATGGTTGATGCTGACATGGAATACTGTCAAGAAATATTAACTTGTCTCATCCAAACTGCTTTTTAAGTCATATATTACAAATAGGTGAGCTAAGCACTCAATACAATGCAGTTTTTGTAGTAGCTGGGGAATTTAATGATTCTAAAATATTCTAAGCTTGTGGTCTATTTCACTGTCCCGGTAGAATCTTCTGATTAAGTGAGGAAGCCCAGGAATACAGTCATGAAAAGATTTTATTTTTAGTTGTTGCCTTTGGCAAAGTTCTCTGCCTAAATGGAGAGAATTTATTCTTAAAAAAAAAAAAAACACGGAGTTTTCTGCTGCATAAAGAAATAAAAATAGCAAAGGCCTCATAAATTATCATTCCTCAGTGTCAGAATGTCTCATTGTGGAGCCGATTGTTAGGTGAGGGCTGTTACAAAGTCACTCTGCAGGCAAGAGTCCCCTGCCTATTTCCTAACACCAAAATGACAACTGGGAACAGATGAACAGGCCTTTGGGCAAAAACACATTTTTTTTTTCCCACGAACAGGCACAGGTTTCAGAGAACAAGAAATGACATAGACTTCCTCATCACTATCATACACCTCCCATCCACCAGCAAAATTCTCAATGTCAAAAAGTAGTCACACGCCTCTTGTACCATTCCTAAAAGATGTCGGAATTGAATGGGCTCCACATGTGAGCACTGGGGCCTGTGTCCTCACTCCCCTGAGCCAGCTGGACAGCGAGCCTGCCGAAAGAGGCTTTCTAATAGGTCAGGCCTGGTGATTTGGGCACAGCCATCCTACCTCCACAGTTTGATCTAATTGACCTGAAGCAGGAGAAATTTAAAGAGGTCAACACACTGGATCTCTGTATCCCCACTGTTGCCTTCACTGTAATCCCGCTGGTTCCCTTGCATGCTACACTGAATTCTACCATTTCCCTCTCTATCCCCCCAGGACTGTGATATGATGAGATGGCACACCCATGATTGTGTTACTTTACATGGAAAAGGGGACTTTAATGCAATTGAGTTTACTCATCAGCTGTCTTGAGAGAGGGAGATGTTCAAATGGTCCTGTTCTGGCTACATGAGCCCTTTCAAAGCAGAGAGTTTTATCCAGCTGCTACCGGAAGAAGCAGCCAGAGAGATTCAAGGGGTGGGAGGGATTTGATGCAAGGGAAGTTCTCCATTCCTAAGCGGAGGGGCACAGGCCAGGACCTGAGAGCAGCCCCAAAGAGCTAAAAGTGGTGCCCAGACAACAGCCAGCAAAGAAACCAGACCTCAGACCTCCAACCACAAGGAACTGGAGCCTGCCAACAACCTGAATGAACCTGGAAGCAGATTCTTCCCCAGAGTCTCCCAATAAGAGCCCAGTCTCATCAATCCCTTCATTTAGGTCTTGTGGGATCCTCAGCAGAGATCTCAGTGGAACCCACCTGGACTTCTGACCAACAGAACTGGGAGCTAATAAGTGAGTGTTGTTGCAAGCTGCTAAATTTGTGGTAATTTGTTACCACAGATTACACCATATACCAATATACCCTGCGCTTGAGTCACTATCTTTGTGGCCTGTGGAGTAACCCAATTCCTCTGAGACTCGGGCCCTACCTTCCTCTTACCAGATCCTCCAGCCTCCTGACCAAAATTCCCAGCTACCAGGGGCCCGCCTACCTGCTTAAAAGATTCCCCTTGTCTTATGGGATTATGAGCCTACCTGAAATCCCTATGCTCTGACGTACATATTCTGGGGGATGCCTGATCAGTGGGTTCTCTTGCCTCTTCATATTAAATACCTACCCACATCCAATGGCTGTTATTCACATAAACTTAGGGAAAGAGTGTGGACTTTGAAAGCAGCCAGAATTTTGAATCTCAACTCTGCCCCTTACTAGTTATGGGATATTGGAAAAGTCATTACACCTCCAGGGCTTCACTTTTCACATTGTAAAGTGGAGATAACACCATTCACTATGAGAGATTTTGTAAGGATCAATCCTAATGTAAAGTATATAGTAGCTAATCATTACTACTTCTCGTATCATCCACACAACTCAATAGTTCATTCATTCTGCCGAAATGGAATTCCTCCCAGAGTGTCCAGCTGGATTTGTCCCTCCAATTTCTGCCTTGGTGCGTGAGGCTAATTCCAATTGCCCACCTCTCCCAATTGCCATACCAAGTTAACCTCACCATAGCCCATTTCCCAATGCAATACACTTCTGTTCATTCATTCATTCATTCATTCATTCATCAGGAGTCTTCCATATGTCAGGCACTGTTAAAACACACAGGGATATAATGGTGATCCAAAGAGATAAGTTCTCAGAGTTTACATTCTAGTGTCATCCTTTCATGTTAGAATCATTCCATAAGATGAATAAATTTATTGCATTTTTGAAGTTATCTGAAGACCTAGAGGCATGATAACATTACCAAAAAAAAGGTATGGAAATGTGAGCAGCATTATTTTTGTATCAGAGAACAACAGGCATTGCCTCTCACATTTGACAGCTAAGGCTTAGTATTTCTTTTGCAAGAGAAAAGGTAGTAACTCTTATGTGATTATGAAATGTTCATGTTATACTTCAGTGACTTAATGAAAAGAATCACTTTATTTCAGAGATATGGGTAGTTAATCCACCAAGAGAAAGCAGGCTGTGGCCAAGGCGGGGAGTAATAGAGCAGTATGTAAACAATCTGCTGGTTGGATCTTAGACTAGCTGCTGCCTCCTGATTGAAAAGGAAAAAAAAAAAATCCTCTTAACCTCCCATTGGAAGCAAGCCCTGACTCTCCCTGGAGGACATTTTGTAACCCAAAAGAGCTCATTCCAGAGAACCACTGAATTTATCTCAGTGGCAGTTTATCACAGTGAGTGTCAAGGCTGAGCAGCTTAA